>NC_083277.1:37930389-38233242 GCF_963506605.1 Zootoca vivipara
GTCTGGGCAGCCCAGGACCTCCATATACACTTCCCAGGCTTTCGCTTCTGTGCTGCTATAACAGCAAAAACATTGGAGGCAGCAGTTGCAGTTACTGGTGTCTGCAGCCACAGCAGGCACTGTGATTCTCCAGTGGTTTGATTTCACACACACACCCAAGATGCACTCGATTGTCTCCTGAGGCAAACGGATGCCACCAATTCCTTTGTCATCTGTAGGTCATGAGTGTCTTGTCACCCAAGGAGGTAGGTTGTGAATTCTGGTCCTACAGCAAAAGAAGCATCCCGGACTTCTCCATTTGAAATGTTTTGTCTGCCTGCCAACATTCAGTCAGCACCATCTTCAGGACCTTTAGAATTTATCTTTCTGGTTGTAGGCAGTAGGTGGTGTGTTGTTTAATGCACATATATGAATGCACAACTGATATTTCACATGGTTGTGAGGCTTATTTTGTGAATTGTTAACACTATAGGATGAACGCCTTATTTTTTAAAACAACAACAAAGCAGAACAGGCTACTGCAAAGTGAATGACTACAACAGACAAGAATCCTTGATTTGAGAAGATTGATTTTAAAATCAATGTCCCTAGTTTTTCATCTGTTATATTTTTATGGTACAGTATGCTTTTCCATTTAGGGTAGCTCTTCAACTACCCTAAATTATTTCATTCTAAATTAATGGAGAATCTAATTGCCATCTTTTGAGTTGTTGGGCAAGGTGTGTATGTGTGAGAGAGTGTGGGGTCTATTGTCTAATGGGGGGGGAACCCTCTGCTTCTGACTTAGTCTGAGAATACTACAAAGTGATTGTTGATGCTGGAAGACAAAGGATGCCTTACGGGTGGAAGAAAATTCCATAGCCAGAGAGAAAAGAGAAGCTGCGTTTAAATCTCCAATGGCTTTTTGCGGTCTTAATTTCTTCCTTTTTCCTGGCAAAATTAATTAGATGGAAAGCTATGTTTGTCAAGAGTTATTGAGTTTGACAGGCCTGAGACAGTGCTAATTTATGTAGTTACTTTTATATTTAATGGTCTTGGACATCTATTTTTAAAAGACAGGCAAACTGTCCTACAACAATGCAGTGGACCAGAAGCGGGGGGCGGTGTAGCTTCAGGACTCTTCCTCCCCCCCCCCTTTTACAGCAGCAGTAATCATATCATCTGCTGGAGCCCCAGCGTACTTGCTTTACCAAGTGATTGAGATAGTAACAAGGCTTTCAAGTTTTACTATTCTTGTGACCAGTTAGCACTGAGGAAACTGGAGAATAAGACAAACGATCAAGCAGGGGCTGGATGCTTCTTTCCTGTGATGGCTTTCCTACATAGGTCAATGGCACTTATGTACTCCCAGGTAGCAACAAAATTAGATCACAGTAATGTCATATGTGAATCCCAGGTCTCTCTAGTCAAATTGTGACATGGCATGTATCGTGAATCAGTCTTGGGCACCACTTGAAAAGTCAGAATAAACTATATCCAGAAGGCGTCCATGCTGTAGCTCTCAAGGATAATAATTAGAGATGCATTACAGTAATGGCTTGCCCTTTACTTTCTCTTGTCAATTGTAGAAGGCTAGAGAAGTGTGTATCAATGGATCTTGGGATGAAGGTCCTTCCTAAGGGATGGGATGAAGGTCCTTAGAAGATATCTGAAGGCAGCCCTGTTCAGGGAGGCTTTTAATGTTTAATAGATTACTGTGTTTTATTTTTCTGTTGGAAGCCGCCCAGAGTGGCTGGGGAAACCCAGCCAGATGGGCAAAGTATAAATAATATATTATTATTATTATTATTATTTTATTATTATTTTATTAATTACTAAGGACATTGGAATGTGTGCCTGAGGTTTCCAGTGCTCTGCTGTGGCCAACCTCCATTTTAAGGGCAGGTTTCAAAGATTTAATTCTCATGGTTTCTCATAACCAACAGAACATTCTGTAATATCTCTCCGGCCAAACCATAGTGTGTGTATATTTCATTGTCTACGAATTGTTGGCATCAGCCATGCAAAAGTTGAATAAGAGTAATTATTTTGAAGTGTAGTTGCAATGGCCACCTTCCCAAGAAGGCAGTCTTGATAATAATGGTTTTGCAGGTGCAGTGAGGGAGGCTATAAACATTGTGTGTAATGGCATACTAATTAAATGCTTGGGGTGAAGAGTGTGTAGTTGGAACTGAAGATTTTTTTAATCGTACTTGGTGAATAGAAGGTACTCAGTTGCCTTTTTGAGTGGCCAAAAGGTGTAAAACAAAATAGCTTAAAAAAAATAAGGTGAAGAAATGACCACTACTTATTTTCCCCAAAATATTCATATTCTATATTGATATTAACACCATGTAGAGAAACGGGAGTAAGGACAAAATCCGGATAGTGTAGCACTCTTCAAGTCTCACTTATTTTCAGTGGAAGAGTGGTTTAAGTTTGAGGTGGGAGAGGCATTTAAGTTTGAGGTGGCAAAACTACACTCTTGACATTTTCTGGATATAATCTTGGTGGTTGTGGGATAGATTTTTTTTTTCTGCCCAGAAACAACTTGGAAGAAAATGCCTTGTGCCGCTATGCACACATTCTGAAGCATAACATGAGATTAGTGATGTTTTGAAAAGGATTTATACACGAACTGGTCGTTTTGATCAAGAATCAGACTTCCTCCTGTATCAAGTGCCTGCTTATGTCAGAGCTGTTCATGCACAGCCGTCTTACGTATGTTAAGTATATGAAAATATCAAACTCCATGTTGTGTTCCATTTCTGCAGCATAATTTTATAAGCATCGATGCACAATAGTTTTTATTCAGTCGTATGCACTGTTTGTATCTGTCTTTGTGCCGTTTCCTTGAGGACCCCTGAAATATGCCTGCATATATTGTGTATAATACGCAGCTGACTTGTTAGCGGAACTGGGGAAATCTTAACCCTCTTCTCATCGAGATTAAGGAATAAGAACAAAATCCATGTGGATAAGCTTGACACCGGAGCTTTCAGAAAACGCAATCCCTAATGGAGACAGTAGCATGGGAAGCAGTGCATATATTGGGCACTTGCGGCTCTCTGTGCGAGCTGGGGAATGCAGCACATGTGTGCAGTCTGCTGCCCTTATCTGCTGCTTAGCAGAGTTGGAAAGTCCAGGAAAGGAATGGAAGGCATCAGTGCTGCTTCCTACTGTGCAGGGCCTATAGGGAAGGTTATAGGTTGTGCAAAGGAGGTGTGGATCCTGGAAAATCCCCACGGGCGCTATGGAGATAGTGGCTAAACTACAAGTGGAATTTTAAAACGATAACTTAAATATGTGCTTGACCAGCCTGTCTCTTCGATGCAGAAGTGTAGGGCAGCATGGACTGTTTGAATCCTCCATATGCTGAATAAAAAAAAATGGCAATGCGTGAGCAGCTCAGACGTAAGCAGGCACCCAATGCTTGATCAGAATGGAACAACCAGATTCAATGTATGAATCATTTTTGCCACTGAATTTCATAGGATGCTTGGCTAGGAGGTAACAAATTCTCCTTCAAGCTACCCAGCCCTACGTCTGTTCAATCACCCTACCATGCTCGTAGCAGTTAAAGGGAGATTTACGTTTCAGGATCTGAACGCAGATGAGCATTTGTCAAAATAAATTTTGGTTTGGAAATGGCGGATGAGATGGCCTATGGTGGTTGTTAAACTCATGGTGCAAGCAACTTGCAACAAGGATGGTGGGGAAATTTGATTCGGTTCTCATTTAAAGGTGAACTTGCAGAATTTGCACTTTCAGGGAAAACTACACGAACTGAAACATTCATGCTTGGAAATTGACACTTGCCTGAATTTTCGCAATGCTGTTCTCCAGCCAAGTATTGTGTACAGAATTCCATATGCTAGGATAAAGTGCTAAAAAAATGTATAAGTTTAAATAACATACAAGCGCACATTATATTAGGGGGGAATTGCTTTGCAAATAGGTGTACATTAGGAGAAAATAGCGCTCATTATTCCTTTTGCTTGGTTTTCCTTCTTGAACTTAACATTTTACCCAGTGACCTACAAGATGGCTGCTCAGGTCACATTCATTTTCACCTCCTTTCATGTGTATAATGCGTACCCAAAGGCTCTTTGGCTCCCTCTTGCTCATCAGGAGTTCCTCTTTCTTTACCAAGGCTAAATGAGACTGCTGCATGTCTGTGTGTGGGTCTAAAAACTAGAATAAATCTAATCTCCAGTATAATAACATTAGCCATTTTAATAAGTACTCAGTAGAATAGACCACTTTATTTCCAGCTGAAGGCATATGCTGCTCCCTAGTGGTGCATGAAGTACTGCAACGAAAGAAAAACACGAGGGAAGAGTTGAGAATCACTTTCTATCATAGGCTGCCAGATCAGAGATTCATTTGGGAATAACCTTTTGGCTAGGGATATGAATGAATGACTAATGCAAGCCATCTTCTTTCATTGTTTTGTGGGGAGGTTGGTGGGAGGAGAAACTTGCAGATGGTACGCATCTTACTTCTTCAGGATGCTCTTTCCCCACTTGACTGGATAGCATCCATCTGTGACGGGAATTTTGAGAGATTTTCCTCTATCCCACAATTCCTCCCATGAGAAATAACATATCTTATAGAAGGGAAGAGGGAAATGGGTCTGGGGAAATAAATGTATGGCAGGCAATAGTAGACTTGCACTCTTGACCTGAACATTGTCACAGCTCTATACCCAAATATTTGGGCGGGGGGAGAGAGAGAGCTTTGCCTTTTGGAGGGAGAATGCAGCCAGAATCACCACTGACACAGGTGAGGGAGGAGGACAATTCCATAAGCTCTCTCTTCCACAGGTCAGCTGTCTAAGAGGAAAAACTCTCTTCCTGGTCCTCATATTTTACCATTTGCTGGGGGGGGGGGTCCCATGGAGGGTTTGCTTTCCCAGATAGAATCAGTGAGAGGGGCATTTTGCTACTGGTTTTTATAAACTATTATGGGCATGGTTTTGGCTAATGAGCAGGGTTTTGTTGTTGTGTCGTTTAGTCATGTCCAGCTCTTTGTGACCCCCATGGACCATAGCACGCCAGGCACTCCTGTCTTCCACTGCCTCCCGCAGTTTGGTCAGACTCATGTTCGTAGCTTCGAGAACACTGTCCAACCATCACCTCCTCTGTCGTGCCCTTCTCCTAGTGCCCTCCATCTTTCCCAACATCAGGGTCTTTTCCAAGGAGTCTTCTCTTCTCATGAGGTGGCCAAAGTATTGGAGCCTCAGCCTCAGGATCTGTCCTTCCAGTGAGCACTCAGGGCTGATTTCCTTAAGAATGGATGGGTTTGATCTTCTTGCAGTCCATGGGACTCTCAAGAGTCTCCTCCAGCACCATAATTCAAAAGCATCAATTCTTCGGCGATCAGCCTTCTTTATGGTCCAGCTCTCACTTCCATACATCACTACTGGGAAAACCATAGCTTTAACTATACAGACCTTTGTCAGCAAGGTGATGTCTCTGCTTTTTAACATGCTGTCTAGGTTTGTCATTGCTTTTCTCCCAAGAAGCAGGCGTCTTTTAATTTTGTGACTGCTGTCACCATCTGCAGTGATCTTTTTATATATGGCTGAGATAAATATGACACTCATTTTTGTCTTTTTTTTAAAAAAGCTGCAGGGCTATTTAAACTTGTTTATCAAATTGGTTAATTGGCTAACATAGACCCTTCTTTACCTAACTTACAATCAAGTTACACAGCAATGCCCTCCAACCCAGAATAGAATGATAAAAAATGTTCTACAAAGTCCCAGCCTATAAGTTAGGCCTTTTAACTATACCATGGTAAATTGCTAAAGTTCATGGAGAGTAAGCTGCAGACCATATTATTTCTGATCCTTCTTAGGATTGTGAGACTCAAGAGACAATTAAGATATTGGGAACTGGGCCTTATTAATGATACCAAATCTTTATGAGAGAACTGGTCACCCTTTTTTTATAGATTCAGACTGAATTGTAACAGCTTGAGCCCAGTTTGAAGGATTTCAGACAAATGCGTTAATAGTCTGAAGATGTAAAGGGTTATTAACAGTAAAGATAATGACAGAGACAGGTGTGCATAGAGCCTCTATTCTGGAATTCGTTCACTTTTAAACTCCAGTTTCTGATTGATTCTTGCCTTATATTACAGAAAATGATTCAAAAATGGAAGTTGGCAAAGACCACTAGTTACTTCATACTCAAATTTCCTCTAACCCTCAATTTTTCCCATGAGAAATAACATCTCTCATAGAAGGGAAATGGGTCTGGGGAAAGAACAATGGCAATCTTTGGCAATCTGTTTCTCTAGCCTGTACCCTGGTGGTAGATGGTAGTTCTAGTTGCAGTGCTTGCTTATTCCTATTAAGAGAGACTGGTTGGACTTCAGTCCCTAGTAGCCTTCCTTTCTAGTTAAGGGATATCTACTGGGGCCAGAGACCAGAATCCACTCATTAGATTTCACTAGTATCCAGATGTCTCCCCCTTTTAGCTTATTCACAGTGTTCTCCTCATTTCGTTCTTTTGTTTAAACCCTAATAGTCACAAGAGGGCAGAGTTGTCATATAGCTTCTCCAGGTTCTTTAATTTCCGGGGAATCCGCCAGCTATTACCTGGAGCTTCTATAAGAATGGACATAGCAACAGCCAAACACTGTGTTGGCCCCCCAAAAAGCAGCTTTATTCTCCTGAGTGAAATTTGCATAGAACAATTAAGTGCTGACTAAAATTTTGGCTTTTGGGGTTTGTTTGTTTTTTCAAATATGCCAACTGATTCTCCTAGTGTGTACACCTTCTTGTTCCTGTGGGAACATAATGCATAATCCTTATTGACCGCTGGGGCTTGCAGCTGAACTGCACACTTCCACTCTGATATATCCACAATGAAACAGCTGGGCAAAGTCTGCAGCTATCTGTTGAATGGCTGCTAACTAAAACAGGGCGCTCTGTTTATGCTATGTGGGAGCATAATTGTCTTAGGAAAACCATGGAAAATTACTTTGCCAGTTCAGCTTCTTTGAACCTCCTATGGTGCTAGTTCATTTCTCAATTTCGTTCTTACTGGTTTCTCCTTGTCTGCTTTCTCAGTTTTTTTGTTCTATTAAAGCTTTGTTGTTGTTTATACAAGAGCATAGATGCTAGATAGTTTTGGTGCTAATGAGAATCTGGGTTGTTTTTAAAAGATATTGATAAAGCTTCTGTGCATTTTGTAAAAGCTGCAATGAAGTTGCTTATTGCGACATGCTCCATGTGTTGCTTGCAGATAATGTCAGATAATATATGGAGAGTGGCCCATGGTCACTGCCAGACATTTTCATGTAGAATGAGCTGATCATCTACATCCTGCCACAATCAAGGTTTGCCAGAGGGGAGCTCTTGAGCCTGCCTTGTAATCTGTTAGGTTATTTAGTGCCTAATAGGAATTGACTAATCAAGTCTGTTCCTAGTTCTTGTTGCTTTCAGCTATAATTCACCCATAAGTCTGTCCCATCATGCTTCCCCCCCCACCCCATGATCTGAACAAAATTCCACATTTATACAAACATTTGCCGTACAAGTGTATTTCTAAATATCCCTCCCCCCCCCGCTGAAAGTACACATTTTTTTGTATATGTAATATTAGGCAACTTATTTTGATACACTTGTGTTTTATCCAAGGACTCTGTAAGAACATTTGGGATATGCAAAATCTGGTGGATAACTGAGTTCTGATGGACACATTTAGTCTGGGAGATACAGATCAAGTCAATTTGTATCAGAATTCACATAAATCAAATTCCTCAAGGAACCCTAGTGCCTACTTGTATTTTAAGTGAAATTTGTTGTTGAATGCAGCATAGCAGAGTAAGATGCAACAGCTCTTCAGTGGGTCCTGCCCCGTTCTAGCTCCTAAATGGGAAACTGAATTTGGCTCTTGTGCACCAGATAACTAAATGGTTTCTCTTACCTTCTTTCGCTGACTGTTGGTATGGCGTGGCTAGGATAGAAGGTGCAATAGAGAGATCCTTCCCACCCCATTTGGTTTGTTCTGCAATTGGGTCTTCTGCTACTGTCACCTTTAACTCCGGCTGCCACAGTTAATCTCAGCTGAAGTCTGCTTACTTGGTCCGTCTAGGCCCAAATGAACCTTGGCATATGTGCATATTCCATTCCTGCATCCCCTTATCACAGAGCAAGGACGAGCATGGAGCTCCTGGCGTCTGGAAATGAGAAGTCTATTGGACGTGGCAGGGCAGAACAGGGCACTGAATCTGGGATATGCTGCTGGCAGGCAACAGGCACCTTCCCAAATGATATTTCAGTATGCCATTTGCTCACTCATGAGGCTTTGAATCTATCCTCTGAGCTGCTAATCTGCACATAGACTTGGAGTGGAGGAAGCCTTTCACATTGGCTCTCAAGGAAGATATGTGCAATGAACCAGGTAGTTCAAGGGGGGGCGGGGGTTGCAGGAACAAAATCGGTCATTTGTGTACAACACTGTGCAAATGTGTCTTGAAATGCAATGTGGAGGCGAGGGGACAATCTTGCTGCATTTTAAGCTATTAATATGTACATAGCCTTTGTATGGCTGAAGCCTTTCTTTCACATTGGCTCTGAAGGAAGATCTTGGATAAATCTGGGCAAATCTGATTAAAACAGGAAAGTATGGCCTCCAGAACTTCATTCCTAGCAATACCCAAGGTTTGCGGTTTATAGCCTTTTAGACCTGCCACTGAATCACTTCTCTGATAACCATCATGGCTTCACTTCGATTGGGGAGGTCTAAATTTGGTTGCTTGGTGTGTGCAATGCTTGCAGATAACTGTGCTCCAACTAATCTAGCTGCCAGACTGTCAAACTGGTCTCTGGTGCATCGGTGCTAATCAGGCATAATAAACAGATGAACATTTCAGATTTCTTCTTCTAATGAGGTGACAGTGGATGTATCTTGCCATTAACCTTCTTGCCGCACTGTAATTATTCAGTTTTTGATCAGCTGGATGCTAATCTATTAGAAAGTAGGAGCTGGGGGAGGAGGAAATAAGGGTTTAATAGCATTTTGGGAATAGAACCTGCTTTAAAGCTGAAGCGTTAATCCACTTGCGTAAGAAGGGCAGTGTGGCTAAAGAATCCTTATTTGCCAATGAACTCAAGGTAAAAATTAACTTGGAGAAAATGGACAGTTGTTAATTAAAATGTTCAGTATTTCTACCTATCCCTGTTAAAATGCTAATCTTAATCTCCCTTATAATTTCAGTGGAGAGCTTTTGAGCAGTATTATCTCCCACTTGGGCTGCATCGTTTTTCACGTGACACTTCCTTTCAGAGCTTGGCTTGAAAAACACCAAATTTCTGTACAGCTGTACAGTGCAAGCGAAGTTAAGTTCCTCTTGTACACTATAGAAGTTGCCTGAAAGTTTATAGAGATTTTCGGTGTCTGGTTCAGTCTTCACCTATCTGGCACCCTCCAAATGTTTTGGTCCACAAACCCAGCTAGCACTGGCACTGATGGGAGTTGCAGTCCAAACATCTGGCAAAAGTACCAGGATGGCAAAGAATGATACGGAACACATATTTATGGCTAAAGCATACCTAGCTCTGCTCATGAGCACTGACAGGCTGGACAATGTATGGTATAGGTGCAGCCAACTGCTTGTTCACATTGTATTTAACAGAAATGCAGGGGTTGTTTTAAAACCACATACAGGTATTGATATGACTGGCCCTAACTGTAGAGCTTCCTAAGAATAATCTCTACTAAAATTTGTTCCACATTTCCCATCTGACTATATTCACCCTACCGTGATTTCTTCACTGAGAGCCAGTGTGGTGTAGTGGTTAAGAGCGGTAGACTCCTAAACTGGTGAACTGGGTTCGCGTCTCCGCTCCTCCACATGCAGCTGCTGGGTGACCTTGGGCTAGTCACACTTCTTTGAAGTCTCTCAGCCCCACTCACCTCACAGAGTGTTTGTTGTGGGGGAGGAAGGGAAAGGAGAATGTTAGCCGCTTTGAGACTCCTTCGGGTAGTGATAAAGCAGGATATCAAATCCAAACTCTCCTCCTCCTCCTCCTCCTCCTCCTCCTCCTCCTCCTCCTCCTCCTCCTCCTCCTCCTCCTCCTTCTCTGATTACTACCAGTCTTTGCTGGTCTTCCTTGGTCTTCATACTCTAGAAGGATGCTAGATCATAGCTGCAAACACACACACACACACACACACACACACACACACACCACTTTCCAGTTGGATTATTTATGGTAAGGCTAGCAGTACATGGTAATAAACCTGACAGTAGAGGATTTTTAATGGCCAGAGGACTAGGTCTGAAGTGCCTTGTCCCTCCTCATGACTAGCAGAAGTCTGAAGTGTGTAATTTCAAGGTTTAATCTGGTTTCAAATTTAATTCATTTTGGAGGTCCGTTCTTAACCTGAGTAACCACTTTAGCTAATGGAGCCTCCCGCTGCCGCCGCATGATTTCTGTTTTCATCCTGGGGCAAAGTTCTTAACCCAAGGTACTACTTCCAGGTTAGCTGAGTCTGTAACCCGAAGTGTTTGTAACCCGAGGTGTTTGTAACCTGTATTTTAAGAGCTGATACAGCAGGCACAGCGAATGCCCCTTTTGTGTTGGTGCACAGATCTCTTCCATTCTCTCAATCATGCCACAGTGCGCCTGCTTTTTCAGGGAGCCATTCTCTGGAAAGCTATAACTTGTTACCATTGCACAGTGTGCCTGCTTTGTGGTTTGGTGGGGTGGTCACCTGGGATGAATCATGGTTCCAATTTGGCAGGCATCATCATCATCGCCCAGAAAGCCACTAGGATTGGTTGGCTGGTTGAAGTGCTGCTAGGCCCTGGTGGGCAGCACTTCTGCATGAGGGAAAACTTGCTCTGTCTGGTCTGTTCCTGGGCTATTTGACTGCTCGGCCTGCAGCGTCAGCGTCACTTTGCTGTCGCCATCTTCCCACCCACCCTTCTTCTAGGTTTTCAGCTGTTGTTGCTGTGGACAGCTGTTGATCACCAGTTCTCGGAGCTGGGAAATAATTTTACTCGTACCTTAATTGGCCTTGTGCTTTGAAGTTTTCTCACCTTCCCAATAGCAAGGGTGTGCATTCACTTGTAACTATTTACTATTCTGGCATGAGAAGACCCCAGGCAGTTTCCTTAGCCTGGGATCCACTAAGGTGTGGCACCTGGATAGCCCTAGCAGAGGGGTCTGGGGCAGGCTGCCACATACCCAGGTTGTAGGCAGGGCCCACGAAGAATGGTCCATGCTTCTGGTTGGCCACTGTGTGAACAGGATGCTGGATTAGATGGGCCTTTTGGCTAATCCGGCAGAGCTCTTCTTGTGTTCTTAATAAAAACCCCTCTGTTCTTAGCAAAAGTCCCATTTTCACTGCTCATGCTTGCATGCATTATATTTAGCTGAATAAGAACTGAAGGTACTTTCTCCCTCCTTTTTTTAAAAAAGGAGGTGTTTAGGGAAAGTTGCCTAGGGATTTAAATGGTAATGTGATGGGGACCTGAAAGGAAAAGACTCTGCAATTAGTAAATCTCTCCTATTGTGACAGCTCTATTATTAAACTGTCATAAATGCAAGTCTGTTAATCAGCTGTCTGCTTGATTTCCCCCCACGCTCGCTCTTTGCTAACCCCCTCTTGATTTTGCACTCTAAGATATATAACCTGCTTTAGCACTCGACTCTCCTGCAGAGGGAATCCTTTGTGAAGCTGAAATGCATAATGTGGAGCAAGAAGGGGAAAGCCCCATGAGCTGTCAAACTTCTCTCTCCCCTCTGAAGCTTTCAGTGTCTCCCTTTGAAGCTGGGGGAAATACAGTGGAGGAGCCTGGTCTGTTTAAGCTCAAATTAAGCTTTTGCCCTTGAGGAAGAAAGCGGGGAGGAGGGATAGGCTAACAAATTGATGGTCTACATTATACCTTTTTGCCCAAATGAAATAAGTGAGTTCTGCCAAGGCTATGGGTGTTAATAACCAATCTGACTTAATAAAATGAGCTAACAAATTTTCTAATCCCCGGAATAAAAACAAAGCAAAACAGAGGTACTGTATGCAGTGGAAGCGAAAACATGCAGCATCATGGCCAGGAACGCAAATGAAATCTCTGGTTTCCCATTCCAGCTGATGGGGTGCAGTTATCAAGGAGCATATTACTCCCACATGAAAACAACACAACTATGCTGGCTTCCGTTGTATTTCTGGTCTCAATTCAAAGTGCTGGTTGGGGCTTTAGAAGTCATTGCTCCTACATACAGCCTGCTCAGATGTTGGGATCTGTTGGAGAAGTTATCGTGTTCTCTCATCAAACAAGGCAAGACAACAGGAAAACCTGCATTTGCTCCTCACTAATGGTGGTATTTCAACATTGCGGGAGGGAAATCTAATGAGCCTTTGGCTTCTCACTGTTTTGTTTTTTGTTTTCAGTTTTTATTTATTTTTGCTGGTCCTACCTGCTCTTTGTGTGCTATTGGTTTTTGCATTTCTGCTAATTTAAGATGCCTTGCTTTCCTGTTGCATGTCTTGAGCACCTATGGTGAGAGGCAAGATATAAATTTCTAACAAATAATGAAAGGTGCATTTTAAGAGAAATACTACTACTAATGATAAGTTATGTTCCCTTTCCCCCCTTTTTCTCTGAGATGGATAAGCTAATTGCAGCTGTTTTTGTGCCATATCCCAAGGAAAATGCATTAGTCTGGTTCTGCCTCATTTTTGTCTCCTTTTCTTAAACAATCCTACAAAAGAACATAATGGATGTTCTTTGTTCTCCTTCCCATGCTTATATAAATATACAAAAGAGCTCTCTTATTTCAGAAACCAGAACTACAAGCATACCTTAGATGGTGGCAAGGTAGATGCAAATGAGTAAATGACTCATCTACATTGTCCCATGGGGATATAGTTGCTCACTTAAAACTGTCTGCATAGCAGCTTACCATAGTGAACCTTCGAGTGATGTGCCATACTGCCTAATCCAGGCTGGCAACTTGTTCAAATTCCGTGTAAATGTGAAAGCTGTGAATAAATTGTGACTAATATTTCGAATCCCTGTGACGGGGTGAGCTCCCGTTGCTTGGTCCCAGCAGGCCCGGCTCTACGTAGACCCCCGGTGGCGCAGGGCACCATGGCGCCGGCCCGCCAGGAGGGCGCCGCGAGCTGCGCCCACCCGCTGGCTGACCGGTCCGCCGGTCCGCTGCGCGCGGCACCCACCGCACTGGGAAACTGGGCGGGAGGGTGCCAGAGAGATCACGCTGTGCCTGCCCGCCCGCCGCGCAGCAGCGCCGCGCCCACCCACCCACCGCGCTGGGAAACGGGGTGGAAGGGCGCCGGAGAGATCCGGCGCACCATGGTGGCAGGGGCGCTTAAGACGGCGCTGGGTCCCAGCTCCTGCCAACCTAGCAGTTCGAAAGCACATCAAAAAGCAAGTAGTTAAATAGGAACCGCTATAGCGGGAAGGTAAACGGCGTTTCCATGTGCTGCTCTGGTTTGCCAGAAGCGGCTTTGTCATGCTGGCCACATGACCTGGAAGCTATACGCCGGCTCCCTCGGCCAATAATGCGAGATGAGCGCGCAACCCCAGAGTCGGTCACGACTGGACCTAATGGTCAGGGGTCCCTTTACCTTTACCTATAAGTCAGATGAAGTGTATATACCAGGACAGAGCCCTGTTTCAGAGATTCTTCACCAGCAAGTCTTATACTGTAGTCACATGTGTACATGTAGATCAAAATTAGATAACCAAAGTGTGTTTGTAACAACATCAGTTAACCTTTCTCCTTCTATCTAGTCTTGGCTCATTCTGAGAAAGGACCAGGGTGGGGATGCTTCATTAGAGTGGCAACATAGGTACATACATAATTTTATTTGTATGCCTCCTTTCCACAGTATATGCTATGCTCAAAGCGTCTTACAACACAAAAATACATAATTACAACATAACAAAAGTAGGTAAGGTAAAGGACCCCGTGACAGTAAAGTCGATTCAAATGCGACTGGGGTGCGGTGCTCATCTTGCTTCAGGCTGAGGGAGCCGATGTTTGTCCACAGACAGTTTTCCGGGTCATGTGGCCAGCATGAATAAACCACTTCTGGCGCAACGGGACACGATGACAAGTGCCAGAGTACACGGAAACACAGTTTACCTTCCCACCGCAATGGGAATTTATCTACTTGCACTGGTGTGCTTTTGAACTGTCAGGTTGGCAGGAGATAAATAGGTACTGCTGTGGCAGGAAGGTAAACGGACCATAGTTGCCTCTGACTGAACTTAACAGTCCAGGGGTCCTTTACCTTTACTTATAACAAAAGTAATCATAAACAATAAACAAACAAACAATCTAATTGAACAATTCCCGCATAAATCATAAATAAAAAAACAAAGATGAAATACCAATAACTGCAACAACACCCCCTATCCAGCAACAAAACTCCCTAGGCCTAAACCAGGGGTCAGCAACCTTTTTCAGCCGTGAGCCGGTCCACCGTCCTTCAGACCATGTGGTGGGCCGGACTATATATTGGGGGGGGGGTGAATGAATTCCTATGCCCCACAAATAACCCAGAGATGCATTTTAAATAAAAGGACACATCCTGCTCATGTAAAAACATGCTGATTCCTGGACCGTCCGTGGGCCGGATTGAGAAGGCGATTGGGCTGCATCCAACCCATGGGCTTTAGGTTGCCTACCCCTGGCCTAAACGATACCATCAGCCTCAGCTTTGGTAGCTGTTGGAAAAGGGCCTGCAAGGCAGGGAGAAAGCCTTCAGGACTCAATGTGAAGGTGTGGTCTCCAGCTTCTTCAGCAGCCTCACCAAGGCATTCTGGTGAGGTGACTAAGAAACCACCTGCCCCGCAGCCACTTTAAAGTATTCTTTAAAGTTTGTTAATATTTTAAAGTTAGTTTAAGCTTCTAGGTACCGCTTTTCTCTAAGGAAGCTCCCATGTGTGCCTTGATTCTATCTCGGGGTGAGGAAGGATAGAGAGGGAGGAGGAGAGTCCTGCAAAAGCTCATGTGCGCGGAAGCCAGATGCTGTGAGGCTTCCTTGGACTTGCCCAAGTCAGTGGTGAGGCAAATGAATAGGGCCCCAGGTGGGCACCACTTTGCCACCCCCTGAGGTGCCCACCACCTGAGAGGATTAGAATCATAGAATCATAGAGTTGGAAGGGACCACAAGGGCCATCCAGTCCAACCCCCTGCCGAGCAGGAAACACCATCAAAGCATTCTTGACATATGCCTGTCAAGACTCTGCTTAAAGACCTCCAAAGAAGGAGACTCCACCACACTCCTTGGTAGCAAATTCCACTGCCGAACAGCTCTTACTGTCAGGAAGTTCTTCCTAATGTTTAGGTGGAATCTTCTTTCTTGTAGCTTGAATCCATTGCTCCATGTCCGCTTCTCTGGAGCAGCAGAAAACAACCTTTCTCCCTCCTCCATATGACATCCTTTCATATATTTGAACATGGCTATCATATCACCCCTTAACCTTCTCTTCTCCAGAATAAACATACCCAGCTCCCTAAGCCGTTCCTCATAAGGCATCGTTTCCAGGCCTTTGACCATTTTGGTTGCCCTCCTCTGGACACGTTCCAGCTTGTCAGTATCCTTCTTGAACTGTGGTGCCCAGAACTGGACACAGTACTCCAGGTGAGGTCTGACCAGAGCAGAATACAGTGGATTGCCTCAAACTGCCTCACGACTGGGCTGGCCATGGCTGCCTTTTCCCCACACTTCCCCTAGTCCTTATTTTTAAAAGGTTGTGATGGAAAAATAAGCTGTTGGACAGCACAGACTCATCACTCTTCCAAAAACACTAGACTGAGTCAGGTGGTGCTGGTGGTTACAGCTCTAAAAGCCAGTAGTCCAGTCAACTGCAGGGTTTCCCACCACCCCCAGTCTGAATTACTGAAGTTGCTCATGAAACTTTAAAAAGATCTTTTCTGGTGGGTAAAAAGGTAGGAGGCAAAGTGGTTGGAGAGCTGATGCTTCCCAGCGACTTATTTAAAGTCAAGATATCATTGCCTTGGTTCCTCGAATGGGCTGGCATAAATCAGCTGTGCTGTGTAAAACACTTGGGTTACATCTGCATTGTGTTGCTATGGTAACTTAACTGAAAGGCATGGGTAAGTGACTCCAGGCAATGCTGCCAAGCCGGAGACTGTCTGGTCAAGGGGAAAAAAGCCTGCTATGTGTTTGGGGTCCCTTGGTGCTAATAAAGAGGAGCTAGTGTCAGCCTGCTCTTCTTCCCCCCCCCCCTCCGCCACCCAGACTGAAGCCTGTGTTCCGTGTAAAGCCCAAAGTTCATCTTGAGGAAAACACAGTAACTGCTTTCGCCTGCTTTCTACTTGGATCTCATGCTTTTCTGGGTCCCCCCCCCTCTTTTTTTGGATCGATGCTGATGTCATGTTAAATATTCACCTTGAGAAACCGCAGCTCCGTTTCTACTCCCACACAGAGTCCTGAAAATGGTAAGTTTGTGAGGGAGCTGGAAATTCTGCTTCCTCTTGCCTAGGCACTTCCGTGAAGCGATGGCTCCCAGGATTCCCAGAACTTGGGGCAGCAACCCTAGCTATTGGAACATCTTAAATCTGTAGCGTTGGTATGTTACTAAAACTTTGCTTCTGGGAAAACCTGCCACAATTTATGTGGCTATATATTGTGGGCAGGCTGGCTGACAGCAGGTGTGGGCCCCTTGGCCCCTGCCCATGTGCGTTTAGAGAAAACAAACGTTCCACCAGGACATGGGGCTTGAACCCACAACCCTGAGATTAAGAGTCTTATGTTCTACTGACTGGGTCGATCTATGAAACTGGTACTGTAACAGGTATTTCAGAACTCCTTACCTATTGATACCAGGCAGGCACTTTTACTGTACAGTGGAACCTTGGTTTATGAACACCTCGGTTTACGAATTTTCGGTTTACGAACGCCGCGGACCCATCTGGAACGGATTAATTCACTTTCCATTACTTTTGATGGGAAAGTTCGCTTCAGTTTATGAACACTTCAGTTTATGAGCAGACTTCCGGAACCAATTGCGTTCATAAACCGAGGTACCACTGTACTCTTTTTGGCACCTGCTAAAGAAGGCTACCCAGATATTTAGAATGCTGGTGTTGTTTTTAGTTTGTTGCTGGTGTTAATTTTATAACAATTTTATTATTTATATGCCATCCATCTGACTGGGCTGAAATTGTTTTTTATTAATAATGCCATTGTTTCATTCTTTTTGTAAACCATTTTGAACTTTTTTCTCTTTTTTGCAATCAAGCAGTATATACATTTTATGAAATAAGTAAATGGAATAAATGATAACTGATACTAGGAGGCCTTTGGGCTTCATCAAGCTCCCTTCCTCACTTCAGTCATGTGACTAGTTCCCTCTTTGGCTAGAAGTCCTCTGGAAGTTGGTCTTAAAGGAAGGTGAAGGTGGTCAGAGGCTGGGCTCTCTTGATCTTGGGTTCCCTGGGCTCTTTCAGGAAAAAGGGCAGGATATAAATTGGAGCAATATAGGATCCTATTTAAAATTTGTATACTGCCATTCATCACAATATTCAACGATGGTCTACTATAAAGTCAGCCAATGTTACTGAGTATTTAAAACTGTCTGGAAAACCAGAACAGATTAAAGTGATTGAGCTTAAATGCAATAAAAGGTCTGGAGAAATAGAAAGGTCTGCTCCTGGCACCGGAAAGAGCAGTGTAGTGAGAATATACGGTAGGCTATATTAAGTGTTGTGTTGAACCACACTTTCAATTCCAGGGCCAGCTCATTGTGGAAGAAACAGCTTCAAGCAGTGCTAAAAGGCCTTGATGTCTTTATTTAGTCGTTCCTTAATTCAGAGTGCTCATTTGCGTTACAAATGTGTCTCCTTAATTTATATTCTGAAATTATTTCAGTCTTGTGTAATTATTTAAGTCTAGTGAAATGTAATTATTAGCTGTGGAAAATAATAATTAATGTGCATCCTTGCTCCATGGCAAAAGCAAATGTGTCTAGTGAAGGGGTGGGTGGAATGCATGCAAAATGTCTTCTCCCCCCCCCCCAAAAAAAGAAGAAGAAAAAGTGCCCAATAATGCAGGACAGTTGACAGGATGAGGATTGCTTCAAATCGGTGATCAGACTAGCTGCAGAAAGCTTAGTAACTTAATGGAGGATGTGCTTTTCACACACTGACGCCAGGAAAGAGCTACCGGTAGTTGGGTACAGGAAGCAGAATGAACTGTAGACTGCACTAGCTCCACATGCCATTCTCTGTTATGGGTTGCATTCAAATCTTGTGTAGAAGCTCCCAAAGAGTTGGAAGGAGTGGCATGGCTACCTAGGTATACAGGTGAAACTCGAAAAATTTGAATATCGTTGAAAAGTTCATTTATTTCAATAACGGAACTTAAAGGTGAAACCAATATAGGAGATAGACTCATGGCATGGAAAGTCTGTAGAATTCAATGGAAATGTGCCTGCAAAAGTCTTCTACCAACATGCTCCAGAGGCGGATTTAAGGGAGCACGACTGGTTCACCCACATTGTGTGATGAGCCAAGAGGGTGCCACAGAGGGCACTGCCTGCTCACCTTTGGGCAGGGGACGTACAGACAGGGTGGGTGGGTGCTAAACCCAGTGGCAATCCAAGAGGGGAGGGGCTCTGGGTGTGGCCCTCACTTCAAGGGGCTGGAAGCCTGTCCTCTCCAGGGTTACTGGTTGGCTTGTTTGTATGGGCCAATGCCTGCTTGTTTGGTAGGGAAGGGCCAAACATCCCAACCCCAACTGTGCAGGAAGTGAAACATAGTCCCCCCTGGGACCATGCCGCAGCTTCACCAAGCAGCAAAGGCCACCCTCCCAGTGCCCCAAGGTAAGTGGTTACTGTCTTTATCCATTTTAGTTATTTGGGTGTGGAGTTGCTACCACTTTCACACACTTCAAAATAGGACCTAAACATCTTGGGCCAGTTTCAGCCAAACTAGTCATTATGTGAAAGTAGCCTTTCCTTTCACCTTCACAGGATTTTAAGAGGTGAAAAACACTTCCATGGTTGGAAATCAGAAAGTTTTAAGGTTTTACTTCTACAGGCACTATATGATAGAATCTTGGGGGGTGTTAATAGAAATGGCAGGAATCTTTCTATTAAATTTTATGTCTTGGACACCGTTCAAGTTTTCCAGTAAGAACCTGTGAGCCTTATACTGCGACTCCATGATCTTGAGTCTGCTTGAAGGATATATTGCTTGCTTTGCCTGTTGCAACTTAAAACAAAAAAACAGGGCAAGACAGACTCTGCATTTTAAACTGGCTTTTTTAAAAAAAGTATGGACAAAAATGGTTCGCAAATACTTGCTTTTATCTGTGAGTAATCTAAGAGTTATGCAGGCTCTGTATCTGCAGGCTGATACCCAAGATTCTTGTTTGATTCCCCACCCTGCAAAAGTCCTTCCATGTGCATTTGAGATAATCTTATACCAGGGGTCGTCAAGCTTACCGAACAATTGGTTGGAACGTGTGCGCACATGCGCTCTTCTGAGTCGGAGGAACGCGTGTACACATGCTATTTCCGGCGCTCCTCCGTCCCGGATGTGCAGGCACTTCTCTGTCCTGCATGCATGCACACACGCTATTTCTGGTGTACATCTGGCTCTGAAGAGCTCCAGTGCGCGTGCGCACAGGCGCCATCAATCCGGAAGTCCGTCCCCACGCCGCGCTGCGCTGGTAAGAGCATGGGGTGGCAGGAGGCGGCAGGGGGTGCCATGGGCCAGATAGATGACCCCTGTGGGCCGCTACCAGCCCATGGGCCTTAGGTTGCTGACCTCAGTCTTATACCTACACCAGTCCCCCTATGCCTCTCTTAAACATTTCACACTGCAGGGATGAAACAGCACAGGAATAAAGGGCCAGACCACACATTTGCAAGCAGGTGTCAACTTTTCTTCTCTTTCTTTTCAATAAAGTAGCCACAGTAGTTGCCATTGGCCATGAGATGTATAAAATTATGCCTAGCATAAGGAAAATGAATGTGGAGGTGTTTGCCTCTCATCTCTCATAATGCTAGAACCTGGGGTCATCCAGTGAAGCTGAATCTTGGGAGACCCAACATCAATATCTTTGGTGGGAACTTAAAACTACCGGTAGTGGGAGCTGAGCTGAGCTCCTGTTCAAAAACAGCACCCCACTCGCCACTGAAAAGCATCCAGGAGCCTGTGAAGGAGGCCAGTGAGTGGCTGCTTGTGCTGGGCCTGTTTCTACATGAGAAGTAAGGTTGAGTAGTGTCCCTGCTCCTGATGAGAGTCTGTGGCAGGCAGAGACCACAAAAGCTGCATATGCTGCCCTGCAATCACTGCAGCATGAATACAAAAGGAAACAGAGACCATTTGGCTTGTAAAACCTTCAGCAACCTGCTGGAAGATTAGTTGTTTTCAATTAAAGTCTTCCAGCTGAAATGATAATGACTTAAAATGTCCATATTTGTCTCTTTGCAATTTCTTAGTTGAATCTATGGCTTTCATTTCCCAGAGTCCCTGCATCCGTAGAGCTCTCCTAAACCAACCATGTCTTGGTTGCCGGTTTCCAACGGCTGCTTTTCACACCAGTGCCAGAAGAGATGCTTAATCTGCCTTCCAGTCCTAGTCCCAACCACAAGCAGTGCAAATGCCACTGTTGTGCATTTATTTTATCTTGATATTAAGATTTGTCTTAATTAAACATAGTCTTCATCAGTTTTCAAATAACATGCACCAACAGTGACACAATTTGGACCAGCGCAACAATGTGTTCCCATGAGATCAGAAAAAAAGGTATGCTCATCTCTGACAAGCAAGTCAGAGCCATTTAGGTTTACTTGTGGTGAGCAGAATGTTCTGGGCAAACAGGTTAAGTACTGTGTACATGGGTTTGTCGCCTGATGGGGATTGAGTGACTTAGCTGGAGTCAGCTTTTTCCTTCCTGATCTGTTGGCTGAGGCAAGGAAGCTGCAAACTGGGCGTGACTCCGAACACAAGCATTGAACAACTTTAGACTAAGGGCTCATCCCCACTTCCACTTTTCCCATCACTAAGCTTCTCCTTCTATACCCTCTTGGACTCCCCACACCCCCAGGCCCTAGCCATGTTCTTTTTGTTCTGTCTGCTTCATAAAGTCTTTCCAGGGAAGCCAATGTTCACTTTGTAATGTGAGCTGGTGTGTCATGGAAGCTCTTTATGCTACTTGTGTTTGAACATTTCTACCTTCCTATGACCGGGATATTGCCTGCTTTATCATAATGCACATGTTTGATTTTTTATTTCCTCTTTTGCAAAATGTGGCAATCGGCTTTTAAAGTGTATCCTGTTGCAATGCTTATTAAAATTAAGCCCCGGGAAGATATGTTTGCATTTGAAGTAGCTCAGATATAGCACCTTGGAGAAAAGGTGTCTGATGCGCTAGCGTAAAAATGAAGTCTTATTAAGCAGAAACGCAATGCTTCTGTTGAATATTCCAGCAATTAAATTTTTATCTTGATTCGTATGCAGGTCAGGATGGTTTCAAAGGAGAACGAGGAAGCAAAGCATCATGGTTTAATGCTATGCAAATTAGTGTTAACATGCTGTTTCACTTCTCCTTAATGCATTGTTACACTGTTACTCATTGAAAAGAAAGTATGTGACACCTATTAAGAATGATGACCTACTCACTTAGTTTTCCATTTGGCTTGGCAAAGTGTCCCAGAAAAGATTCTGGTGCCAAGGGATTGCATGAAATCGGAAGAAAAGATAAGATTGGGGGCTTTGCTTTCTTTAAAGCCTTGTGTGGGTATTATTTACCATGTAGAGTATCTTACATTTATACTAGATCATGTAACATGCTGAAATCCTTTCCTACAGTAGACAAAGGAGTGTGTGTGTGTGTGTTTCTGTGCGTGTTAAAAAGAGGAAGTATTTAAATGTGCCACATTTGTACCACTTCCCATAAAGGGCTCAAAAAGGCAGTCAATAAGTTTTCTTGTTTGCCATTGCAACAACCCTGAGAGGTATATTAGGCAAAGAGAGAAGGGGGTTCAGATGAATCTCCTGGTGCATTAAAGTAATAGGTGATGGAGGTTGTGGAACAATGTGCGCAAACAAACCCCACCAGCTGCAATCTTGAGCACCCCTAGAGCAACTGGCAGAAAGTCTCTCGGTGAATGCATGGCTAAACAGGGATTTGAGCCCCAGGTCCCTGGTCACTGTCATTATTAGCTAAAGGGACCCCTAACTATTAGATCCAGTCGCGGACGACTCTGGGGTTGCGGCACTCATTTTGCTTTACTGGCTGAGGGAGCTGGCGTACAGCTTCCAGGTCATGTGGCCAGCATGACTAAGCCGCTTCTGGCGAACCAGAGCAGTGGACGGAAATGCCATTTACCTATTTATCTACTTGCACTTGCTTTCAACGTGCTTTCGAACTGCTAGGTGGGCAGGAGCTGGGACCGAGCAATGGGAGCTCACCCTCTCAAGGGGAATCAAACCGCCGACCTTCTGATCAGCAAGCCCTAGGCTCTGTGGTTTAGACCACAGCACCACCTGCATCCCTCTGACATCATAATCATAATCATTATTAATATATAATATCTGTACCCAGCCCATCTGGCTGGGTTGCACCAGCCTCTCTGGGCAGCCTCCAACATTATATATATATATATATATATATATATATATATATATATATATATATATATATATATATATATATATATACATACATATACATACATACATACATACATATATATATATATATATATATATATATATATATATATATATATGATAAAACATCAAACATTAAAAACTTTCCTATGCAGAGCTGCATTCAGATGGCTTTCAAAAGTCATATACAGGTAGTTGTTTAACATCTGATAGGAAGGCATTCCACAGGATGGGTGCGACTACCAGGAAGGCCCTCTGCCCAGTTCCATGTAACTTCACTTCTCACAGTGAGGGAACCACCAGAAGACCTTTGGAGCTGGATCTTAATGTCCGGGCTGAATGATGTGGTTGGAGATTCTCCTTTAGGTATACAGGGCTGAGGCCGTTTAGGCCTTTAAAGGTCAGCATCAACACTTTGAATTGTGCTCAGAAATTTACTGGGAGCCACTGAAGACCCTTTAGGACCTAATAAGAAAGCATTAGGCCATGAGACATAGAACGGATTTCCTTCTCCCACTCGGAAGATCACTGTGTTCTAAATTTGGTGCACCGTCTGAGGTTTTGGGTGTCTCTTCGTGTCACATACCATTGCATGGAGCACATAACTTATCAACTCATTTGCGTATCTCTTAGCTATTGGTGGTTGTGTGTGTGTGCCTTTAAAATTATGTTCCTCTCTCGGACCATCTCCTTTTCACAGTTTTCCTTAAGAAATATGGAAAGAAAAAAGATCACTGTAAAAGCAATTCCACATGTTATGCTGTGACAGTAGTTTCTCTCAAGTCTTTAGTGAATACTCTTATCTGATAAATATCTCTGGTCCTATGATGCCTTCAGTTTCTTTAAAATAAGAATACAGAATAATTTTCCACTTGCTCTAAAGTGCTTCTTGGAACTGAATATCAGTCTGTTGATCTTAGCATGCATTCCAGTCTGATTAGGTATAGTGGTTATACATGTTGCATAATCCTGGAACTTCAAAGAGGCCCGTGTCAGATGCGGGGTCACTTTGGCACCCCCCCTTCTCCCCCATTAATCACAATCCTATGTGGTGCTCCTAGCTGACTGATTCTTCTTTTTTTAAGCATCCTAGCTATCTACTCTGCCAATGCTGCTATAGCTTTAGTAGACCCAAGATGGATGCGGTTGTTTACTGAAATATTGTGTAGCCAAACATGTATAGTAATTCTCATTGGATTCCACTTCTGAGGAAGACAGAATGTTAATGAGGAGGACTGTGGACAAAAAACTCAACAAGAATATTCTCCCTTCTTTTTGTGCTCTGGCAGCTTCTATCTCTGAAGTAAGAGCTATAATTGCTTGTTGGAAAGGTCCATTTATCTTGCAGTGCCAATTATTGATGATGAATTAGCTTTTAAGAATGCCTAGAGGAATCCCATCTTTATGGAAAGATACCTAGAGAAGCCCTATGGGTCTGTGTTGTGATGAGATCCTGGTCTTGAAGGAAATATTTTATCAGTTCCTATAATGAACTCGCAGGCTTGGGCATCTGCAAGCTTTCCTGACTTTCCTCTTGTGCAACTTCTTTGCAATGCCCTCCAGGTGCCACATGTTAAGGGGTAGTTTGGTCAAAGAATGAGGATTGCTTTTATGGTGGATAAAATACCTATGCAGATTAGGCCTATCCTAATTCCAATGGTGCGTTCTCGGAATAATGGTTCCAATTTTTGACATATAACTCTTTTTGGTGTGTAATTGGTATATGTTTACTCTAAACAGGAGAACGTGTAAGAGGCCTGACTTTTAAATATATTGTGAGTTACGCTTTTCAAAGAATTTGAATTTCTGGTGACTCTGGAAGAAAAATATAGATCACCGTAAAATGGTGGTTAGGCTTTAAGTGAGTGCTTAATGCAAAGCTGGTTAATGAAAGTCCGACTAGCGAGCTGCTTTTCTGTAATTGGAAAAATCTTCAAATAAACAAATTATATATAAAAACCTTTTCAAATTCTAGTACAGGTGACCCCTGAAAGCTACACTCATTCCTGCTTCTGGAGCATGCAGAGCAGACTTCACCCTGAAGTCCTACACGTGCAAAAGATGGGGCAGATCTGAATGCAGCTGACATAGGCTAACTTCATATGGGTAAATTCAGAAATAACTTCTCAAAATTATATTTAATTTTTAAATAGCAATACAACAAATCTCACCCTAACAGACCTGCTCGGTCTGCTGCCCAGGTGCTATTAGTTGAAGGGCCTTTGCTGTCCTTACTTATTTTATCTTAGTTTTTGCTGGTCTTGGACTGGACTGTCATTTGAACAGAACAGAGGTAGGGAATTTGTGGTGCTTGAGATGTTGTGGGACTTCAACTCCCATCAACCCCAGTTAGCATGCCCAATGATCAGGGATAATGAGAATTGCAGTCCATCAACATCTGGAGGGCTACAAGTGTCCCATTCACGATGTGCTGTGTTGCTATAGCCTCACTCTGGGCTTTCATTAGACAAAAGTTAATTGCAGGGCTAGTTTGAAGTTTGCTAGGGAAAAACACATACCTACTATGTTTAATCCAATTACCATGATGGTTCAGGTTTCTTAATGCATATATTGGGTGTGTGTGTGTGTGTGCAAGATTAAAATGGGTACACTACTAATACAATAAACTTCATTGTCATTTTTAACTAATGCATTGTGCCTACCCCAAATTAGCAGTTTCCAGCTGTATCCTTTTTTCCTGAAAAATTTCCAAAGCTCGCCCAATGATTTTTCTTGGGAAACGCTATGCAGTGTGTAAATGGATTCTAATTGCAAACTCAACTCTGCAATAAACTAATTGCATTTATCAAAGACAACTGTGGTGTTTTCCCCTTAATAACAAATTACAGGGTAAAATTCTCCTCTGTGTGCTTTGGTTTTTTTGATTTTGCTAATTTTAGCTTTCTGCTCAAGGCACTTGAACCCTATGCAAGTGACTTTGTCCCAAGGTGGAGATGTTACTGTGCATAAATAATAGTGCCGTGGTTAATTTCCACTGTCTGCCACAATTGTCTGTTTGATCTTCTTTTTTTAATGGGTTCCAGGCTATGATCTAAAAGCATGTGAAGCCACTACCTTGCTGAAGTTAAGCAGGTCTGATTCTGGTCAGTCATTGGATGGTGACTGCTTGAGAATTTTATGTATGTTGCCTTGTGTTCCATGATGGAAGAAAGGCATGATATGAATGTTAGAGTAAATAAATACATAAAGATTCATTAGGTCTGGCAAACACTTCACAACCCTCATTTGGAGGCAGGTGTTACTGCATACATGTGGGTTATTCTGTATTTGTATCTCTCCATTATATTGAAATCAAGTATTAAGGCAAATGGCAAAAGAACAGAAGCCTCTGGTGGCATAGCCTGACTCATGTCGTGAGCCTCCATGCATGATGATTACCAATATTTGGAGCAATTTAAAGCCATAACCTGCTATTTTTAGGTTACCAATGATTGTGTGAGAAAGGGAAGTATCCACATCACCATAGAACTGTAGAGTTGCAAGGGATCCCTGGGGTCATCAGGTACAACTTCCTACATTGCAGGAATCTCAAATAGATGATACATGACAGGTGGCCATCCAATCTCTGCTTAAAAACCTCCAAGCAAGGAGTCTGTCACCTTCTGAGGGAGCCAGTTTCACTGTTGAACAGCAACAGCTCTTACTGTCAGAAAGTTCTTCCTGATATTTAGTCAGAATCTCCTTTCTTGTAACTTGAATCCATTGGTTCAGGTCTTATCTTCCAGAGCAGAAGAAAACAAGCTTGCTCCATCTTCCTTGTGACAGCCCTTTTGATATTTGAAGGTGGCTATTGTATCTCCTCTCAGTCTCCTCTTTTCCAGACTTAACATACCCAGCTCCTTCAACCATTCCTCATAAGGCTTGGTTTCCGGTAGGTTTATCATCTTGACTGCCCTCCCCTGCACATGTTCCAGCTTGTCAATATCCTTTTTAAATTGTGGTGCCCAGAACTGGACACAGTATTCAACATAGTTCTTCCATTTCTCCATTTCGTTAAAGAAAGAGACTTCCCATGTCTAATGAAGACAAAAATTTGCACCTACATTTGTGGCCATTGTCTTGTAGAATATCACTAGCTTTAGTTATTTATTTAAATACATAATACAACATTTCCACTGTTCTACTCATTCTAACTTTCAAAGGGGAAACTTTTCCAGTTATGCAATCAAGCATCTTCATCATCCCATTTTCAGGGTCTTTGGATTCATTAGCCTGAGTTTGGGAATATTGGTGTAGTGTCATGAGAATTCAGTGTTATTAAAAGCTCAGGCTTGCTGTTCTGAAGCACATCATGAATGGGAAATGCTTGGGGATGAATACAAGGACAGTGAGTGTCAAGAATTTTGGGCTGGGTGATCCCTGGCTCCCTGATCTTTAAATAAAGAACTGGCTGGAATGTGCCTTCTTGAACCTCTTCCCCTCAAGCCTATCCTAAAGGGAGACAAAAGGGGTAGTTGGGTAGCACAATGTCCAGTCATTTACAGTGGTGCCTCGCTAGACGAATTTAATTCGTTCCATGGGTCTTTTCTTATAACGAAAAATTTGTCTAGCGAATCCCATAGGAATGCATTGAATTTTTTTTTTGCCCATAGGAACGCATTAATTGAATTTCAATGCATTCCTATGGGAAACCGCGATTCGCTAGACAAATTTTTCATAAAACGAATTCGTCTAGCGAGGCAACCTCCGCTCGAAAAATCCTTTCGTTAAGCAGGGCATTCGTTAAGCGAGGCACCACTGTATTATAGACAGAAGCAAGCCAAAGTTGAGCAATTTTATGCCCCTCTGGTTTCAGTGAGAGATTTTAAGTATATGCTTGGCTCTCTCAAAAAATCAATATGACATAAAAAGTGTTAACTTTGGTCAGATCATGGCCAATATGTTATGAAGTGTGGAAAGATAGGTTCATGCAGGGTGGCCTTGTGGGCTTGTCTTGGATCTGTGCCTTCCTTTTGCAATACTGTATCAACA
The DNA here is from genome assembly GCF_963506605.1 of Zootoca vivipara. Taxonomy (NCBI): domain Eukaryota; kingdom Metazoa; phylum Chordata; class Lepidosauria; order Squamata; family Lacertidae; genus Zootoca; species Zootoca vivipara. Next base: position 37,958,003 of record NC_083277.1, read on the forward strand.
CTTCTCCATAATCTGCCTTGCTACTGCTGTCTTCATGTCAGCCCAAATGTGATCATTTTTGTATGTGTAGCAACCTCAAAGTTTGCTTTCCTTAAACTGGGCAGCAAGTTTGAGGATAAAGTGTTGACACCACAGTTGTAGTATTGCTGGAAAGGTGGGAAGTAAGAGATCATAGGATCATAGAACTGTAGAGTTGGAAAGGGTCCGAATGATCATCTAGTCCAGGCATCCCCAAACTTCGGCCCTCCAGCTGTTTTGGACTACAATTCCCATCTTCCCCGACCACTGGTCCTGTTAGCTAGGGATCATGGGAGTTGTAGGCCAAAACATCTGGAGGGCCACAGTTTGGGGATGCCTGATCTAGTCCATCCCCCTGCAATCCCATATGGGGATCGAATCTGCACCCTTGGTGTTATCTAACCAACTCTACACTCTACACTCTAACCAACTGAGCTATCCAGGTGCCAGATTTCCAAATACAGTTGTTGGGCTAATAACACTTTTGGTCATTCTGTAGAAGGATCATTGCTGAATGATAAGAGCATCTGCTTTGCATGAAAAAAGAAACCCAGGTTCAATCCCTGACCTCCCCAGTTCGGACTGGGAGAGATTCCTGTCTGAAATCCTGGAGAGCTGCTGTGGGTCAGTGTAAACAATACTGAGATAGATGGACCAATGATGTGCCTCAGTATAAGGCAGCTAAATATATTTCTACATGGGCGCCGACTCCTAGGGGCCAAGGTAGTTTTGGCCCCATGAATGTATTGGGGCCAAATTGGGCACCCTCAATTTTCAGAAGGCATTTGGCTCCATCTGCTGGCTCTTGCAATGGTGCGTCAGCCCCCCCACATCTTCTGGAGAAGCCAGTGCCTCTGTATTCCTATGAGGTTGTGGCAAGCAGTCAGGAATAAAGTTCCTCTTTTCTTCTTCTTTGCATGTCCATGACATTTTAGTACTGAAACCAGTGCAGCAACCCAGTGCAACGTTTTCTCCATGAAGATTGCAAAGCCATAGACTATGGGCATATGCAGGTGGAGTGCTGCAGAACTGTCCAGCACATTGAACCAGTACATTGAATATATGTAGCTCAGTCAGCAGAGCTTGAGACTCTTAATCTCACGTTTGTGGGTTCAAGCCCTACGTTAGGTAAAAGATCCCTGCATGCCCTTGTAGTCCCAACTCTTAAGACTAAAATGGATTAGTAGCCTCAGCTTGAGTGACCACCGTCCAAACCTCTTCCTGTGCCAGTGGGTACTTCTAGGGAGAAATACTGCTACTTCCCCCAGGTTCACCACTGCAATCTCTGTTGTCCAGCAAGGTGCAATTGTTTCTGCTCCTTTTCCCTCCTTCATATTAGAGTCCATATTCAGCTTTTTGGTGTTTATTATAATTAATGGAAGGGGGGGGGAGACTGCAGGGTGGTATTCAACTATGTTTTACTCAGAGTAAAAAGGTAAAGGGACCCCTGACCATTAGGTCCAGTCGTGGATGACTTTGGGGTTGAGGCGCTCATCTCGCTTTACTGGCCGAGGGAGCCGGCATACAGCTTCCAGGTCATGTGGCCAGCGTGACTAAGCCACTTCTGGCGAAACCAGAGCAGCGCATGGAAATGCCGTTTACCTTCCCGTCAGGGCGGTACCTATTTATCTACTTTGACGTGCTTTCGAACTGCTAGGTTGGCAGGGACCAAGCAGCGGGAGCAGGGCAGTCTGGAGCAGGTCGGGCGCCCTGGCGCTGAGGCGCGGAGATCACTCCAGCGCCCCCGCCCTCATGGCATTCCACGCGGCTTTGTCGTGCCGCACCACTGGGACCTTACCTAGAGCCGGCCCTGAACGGGAGCTCACCCCGTCGCAGGGATTCGAACTGCCAACCTTCTGATCGGCAAGCCCTAGGCTCTGTGGTTTAACCCACAGGCCCACCCGCGTCCCTTCCTTTACTTGGAGTAGGCCCATTGAAATTAATGAGCATAACTACATTAGGTGCATTGATATAAGAGGATTTACTCTGAGTAAAACTTAGCTGCCTACCATCCGAAGTCTGCAAAGCAGGCAATGCGAATCTGCACACGGCTGGCCAGTTTGCCCTGCAAAGAAGGGTTAAATTGAGTTATCAGGCGACAGAACTGCTGCTTCATGCTCCTGTGCCCTGGCTCTGTGTTTAGAGAAGGGAGCATAATGCTTTGGCAGCAGCTTGACATTGCCTTGAAAGGTGCTGGAGGCCGTGCAGTTGTCGGTTGACAAAGCGGGTGGAGAGAGAGCGAAAGAGAGCGAGCGAGCAAAGAGTGGCGTGGAGCAGTACTGCAGCACTTGCAGTCTTCACTCTCACTCTGACAATGTTGCTGCCTGCAACTTGGAATATTTTTCTCCTTCTCTTTTACCTTTAAGTCATCGCTGCTGCCTTCCAACTTGCACTTGTGCCGCTGGATTGAGCAAAAGGAGGAAAAGCATTTTGGCTTAGAAACACGAAGAGGTTTAAATCCAGCCTTCTGAGGACTGTTATGGATTTTTTTTTTCCTGGGTGAGAGCAACAAAAGACTGCCTGAAAGACGAGAGCGCACCACCCATGTGGGCTGATGGCTGCTCTCTCCCCCAGCGTGCGCTAAGTTGGAATGCAGATGGGAGTGAAGCGCCTGCTTTGCCTTCTCTGCAGAAGCTGGGGAGCCAGTGTTCAGTTTTGTCCATGCTGCTTCACCTTCAACCAGAATTTCTTTATTAATGCCTGCGTTTAGAAACTCTTGCCCTGTTCTGCCTCGTGGCAAGCCAGTTGGACAGATCTGTTGCTGGATTTTCTTAAGGGAACATATCAAGATCTGACCACCTTTTTAATAATAATAATTTATCTGCATTCCAAATCTAGAGATCCCGACTGACATCGCTTTTAAATTTGATTTCAATGGAGTGTACCATTTGTTGGGTGTCAATCTGGTAGGCTCAATAGGAATTTGTTCCGTTTAAGTGGAGGAGTGCAGTAGAGCCATACTCTCTTGTGGGAGAGAGCGAGGCTGCTGTAATGTGATTCCAGTGCCGTCCAAGGCGGAGAGAGAGGAGTGCCTCTTCTTGCAATTTAGCTGAATGCTTTGATAGATAAATAGCAGACATGCTTTGCGGGCTGAAAAAGGATTTGCAGTCAGACTTCGGTGAGTGAGTCTTAAAATATTACCTTCCATTTCTTTTCATTTGATCTGATCTTTCTTCTTTGTGAAAGAAACTCGAAATCCTTTGAACTTTATTTCATTTCATTATATTTTTTTACAAACGTGATGCCCACCTTTACTAAAAGTCTCTCGAAATCTGTTTTGCTCTTTCGTTGTGCTTTCCATGCTTTTGTTTTAAGCAGCTGTGTTTATGTGTTCACTTGCATGTAATTAATTTGACTTTGTCACCTTGGAAACTGTGGGCTGCTATACTGAACACGTCTTTTAAAAGTCTTTTGGTAGCTTTCATGTCTCCCTCCACCCCACCCCATGGGGGATTTGTGTGTAGCTCTGTGTAATTTTGTATTTTCCCTTTTACTATAAAGCTGAGCTTGCATAGAAAAGCCTAAGGAGCAGCTTTTGTGAGTAGTAAAGGAGCATGCTAAAAATAGGCAGCCTGCTAACTCTGTGCAGTGATCTTCCTAAGATCAAGCAGTCAGTCTAGTGTAATAATATAACACACTAATGATTCTAATTCACTAGAAAATTGCCTTATGATGGAGGGCTGTTCCGCACATTGCAGATTAAGTGTGTGTACACAGGTAGACCCAATGTACACCACCACGTTTGAAATTGGCTGAGTGCATCTATTTTACCGCGTGTTCACACTGAAGCCATAAGCTGCGGAGTGGCCCTCAGGAACTGCGCTTTACGATAGTTTACTTTTGCAGAAAATGACCACACTTATTTCTCTCTCTGTCTCTTTTCATCTCAGAGAAGAGGGCTAATGAGTATTCATTCCGCTGTGGCTTTGCAAGCTGAATAGATTTTACAACAACCTATTGTTAGAGAGAGCTGGCGGTGATAAAATGTGATTCATGCTTAATTATGCTCACTGAGTTCTACTGTCACCCTTGGGTTTTCCAGCTGCAGCAGGAAGGTTGTCTTCTTCGGACCTAGGTGGTTTCCTTGTAAAAAAAAGAAAAGTTCAGCACTTTGAGAAAATGGACTATCCCAAGGAAGAGTATGCATGTTAGTTTGTTGTAACAAAGCATCAGAAAATGAATCCATGTGTTTGCTTGGACACACATGTGGGTTCAGTCACATACTTGTAACCAACCCAAGTAAGTGTGTGCATGTGTGCACATCCCCCAACTGAGGATAACACTTCATTCATCTGATGAAGTGAACTCGATCCAATGACAGCTTATGCCACATTAAACTTTAGTGCTAAGGTGCCACCAGACTCTTTGCTAATCTTTAAAGGGTCTTCTTCTTTGGCGATCACTCGTAGCCGAGTAAGATTGTCTTCCATAAGCATGATTTTAACAATGGGTCCGTAAGTGACTGTGGAGGCCAATTCTAGATCCACACGTCCTTCCACAGTGGGGACATTGGTTTCCAGGCAGGAGTTGATCACGGTGTGGATTTGCCAAGCGTGCCTTCCTCTTAGCACGTTTCTCCCTTGTGTCCTGAGATTGAGTTTCTTCAAAGCCCATGACACCTTTGGTAAAGGCTGTTCTCTAACTGGAGCGCTCGCAGGCCAGTGTTTCCCAGTTGTCAGTGTTTATACTACAGTACATTTTTAAAGATTTGCCTTGAGACAGTCTTTAAACCTCTTTTGCTGACCACCAGCATTACGCTTCCCATTTTTAAGGTAACTTCTTCTTGACCTGCCTCTCTGATCTGATTGAATAAATGAACAAGGAAAGGCAAACTAATAATCCTGTGTTGGCTTCTTCCACAACTGCCCTCTTAACCCTGTTTTATAAGATAAAAAGATGCAATTAGGATATATTAACCTAGTTTTGTCTGTTCGTGTATTATTTACAGCAATTAACCATGCTTTAGGCCAGCTACTTAGTTTCATAAGAGAACTTCACCCTTTGACTAGGAGAGGACACTGAAAACCCAGGATAGTTTGGCAAAAGCTGATACTGTAGACTTGTCCCTGTTACTGACAGACCTTTTAAAAAGTCCATCCACTTCTGCATTGGTATGTGAAAGTTTAAAGCTGCATAAACTCCACTTCAGGCAAAATGGAAAGTTGTTGTTGTTGTTGTTTAGTCGTGTCCAACTCTTTGTGACCCCATGGACCAGAGCACGCCAGGCACTCCTGTCTTGCACTGCCTCCCGCAGTTTGGTCAAACTCATGTTGGTAGCTTCGAGAACACTGTCCAACCATCTCATCCTCTGTCGTCCCCTTCTCCTAGTGCCCTCAATCTTTCCCAACATCAGGGTCTTTTCCAAGAATTCTTCTCTTCTCATGAGGTGGCCAAAATATTGGAGCCTCAGCTTCACGATCTGTCCTTCCAGTGAGCACTCAGGGCTGATTTCCTTAAGAATGGATAGGTTTGATCTTCTTGCAGTCCATGGGACTCTCAAGAGTCTCCTCCAGCACCATAATTCAAAAGCATCAATTCTTGCTTAACTTTCCATTTTGTCCATGGAGTTTTCTTCCCCTTCATGGATCAATGCCTTGTCATGGCGAAGGGGCTTGAATAACTCAGAGAAGCTATGAGCTATGCCATGCAGGGCCACCCAAGATGGACAGGTCATAGTGGAGAGTTTTGACTAAACGTGATCCACCTGGAGAAGGAACTGGCAAGCCACTCCAGTATCCCTGCCAAGAAAACTCCATGGACAAAATGGAAAGTTAAGTTATTTTTACGCTTACTTCTCTTCAACTGTATCAACATTCACATGTGAATGCTTATAATCCCAGATGCCTTGCCATGCATATGTGAAAATAGGTATTTTTGAAGAATTAATAGGCCGCCCTGCCATATAAATACTTCTAAAATGGCTTACAACTTAGTTTCTTCACATTTTGGTCGTATACCAGTGAATGTCGATGGAGCATATTTCTGTTCAACATTCACCAAGGTGCATCTCAGTTTTTAGACATTTGCAAAACTGATCTGGAATTGTAGATATTTAAATGTTAATAATAACACTAAAATTTAGACATTCACTGTAGGCACATGTATGTTATAGGCAAATATTTATATACAGTATGTGGGAGCTTTCAGCTCAGTAAAGATTCCACTGCCTTTTGTAATTCCCAGGACCAATATGACAACCTTCTACCAATTTCCCCATTACTGGACCATAAGTTCTTTATCCCCCACTCCCACTTTTTGTGAATTCTAGTACAACCTATTTTATGTTGCCTGTTTTGTTCCTTATTAAAGTATAGTTACATTAAAATCTTTTATATTTAGATATATCATGTACATGCATAACTTTTAAAAATAATTAACCCAAGCTATTTTTTGAATTAAATTCTTAAATATCATCCACTGATCATCTTCTAGTTTTGTACTCTTATTTTAAATTCATCACTTTGGGGGTATATTTAATGCTTATTTTTCCTTTTCTGTACACTGCTCCGATATGTTATAATGCAAGTAGTTTATAAATATTTATAAATAATCACATAGAGATTGCATTTGGATTTGTGAACCATTTTTTGAATTTGTGCAAGATAAACAGTGGAATAGCAACAGAAATCATGGTGACAGGTGAAAGACAAATTTGTATTTCCTCCTATTCCATTGACTGCTACTAAGTCCTGTTACCACACACACAAAACTCCCTCCTTCCACGCAATCATCACATACTGTATTGAACTAAGTTGGTACCCCATGATTGTGCCCTGGACACTGCAGGTGCTGATCCCTATGTGGAAATGCCTCTGGGCATGACCCACCCATCTTTTAAGTCTGAGGATGGGGCGTTCCCTATTGGGCAGTGTAGGATTATGTACTACAGGTATAAATTGCTGCCGCCTTTAGGCATTCTGGCCTGTGCTGACATGGATGCCTCTGAAGATACCATTGCCCAATTTGGCATGATAAGGGAGGTGAGAAGTGAGGTGGGTCCAGGTCGGGCGGCTGCTTCCCATAACGTAGCAGCAGCAGTGGAATGGGAAGATGTGGTGTCATCTGTGGCTGCAGGGATGAAAGAGAATTCCAGATGTTGTTGTTGTTTAGTCGTGTCCGACTCTTCGTGACCCCATGGACCAGAGCACGCTAGGCACTCCCGTCTTCCACTGCCTCCCAGTTTGGTCAAACTCATGTTGGTAGCTTCGAGAACACTGTCCAACCATCTCGTCCTCTGTCGTCCCCTTCTCCTAGTGCCCTCAATCTTTCCCAACATCAGGGTCTTTTCCAAGGATTCTTCTCTTCTCATGAGGTGGCCAAAGTATTGGAGCCTCAGCTTCACAATCTGTCCTTCCAGGGAGCACTCAGGGCTGATTTCCTTAAGAATGGATAGGTTTGATCTTCTTGCAGTCCATGGGACTCTCAAGAGTCTCCAGATAATTCCAGATAACTGGATAAGAGAATTCCAGATAACTGGTACAAACTTGAAGAGATTCTTTGTTGCCTCCATCCCCACCGCCTCATGATAAGCACAGTTGTGTGCTCCACAGAATGTCCCTTCATTCTCCGTTCATCATCTTAGTAAGTCTAATGCCATTGGCACTCTAGGCATCATCGGCTTGTTTCATAGCTTCCTGGAATAGCAGGGCATGTTGCAGATTCCACTGGATTTTATAGATTCCTTGAAAAGAAACCATCAGTGAGACCTCAGTATTTCCAATTGACAAATCCTCCCCCAACTCATATTTAAGCACCTCTTGGTGCTTTCCTTTTGCCTTCTGATCTTCTTCCCCCATCTTGCATTAATGCATTAGGTGCCACCTGTCTTAAATAAGGCTCTCTGTACCTAATGGACCAATGTCTTGACCTGATTGCCCCTTGCACCCGTACCCGACCACATATGTGTGCATGTAACCATTTTATATCCCATAGTCTGGAACAGTACCAAGCTCTACCCTGCGGTGTACATTTGTGTAGATTTGGTGATAAAGTGGTTTATTTTTATTTTCTCTAAAGAAATAAGATAAACATAGTGTGTATTGCAAACATAACAAAGGCAGTTACAGGTAGGTAGCCATGTTGGTCTGACATAGTCAAAACAAACAACAAAAATTCCTTCCAGTAGCACCTTAGAGACCAACTAATTTTGTCATTGGTATGAGCTTTCGTGTGCATGCATGTATCTGAAGAAGTGTGCATGCACACAAAAGCTCATACCAATGACAAACTTAGTTGGTATCTAAGGTGCTACTGGAAGGATTTTTTAAAATTATTTTTTATAACAAAGGCAGAACATTCCTAATCCTCTATATAGGATTTGCTTACCACAAGGTCTGAAAGTAACATTGGAGGTCAAATGGTAGTGTACAGGGCCATGGATATAACAGTGGCGGAGGGAGAATGCAGTTGTGCTCATGGCCTCCTTGTGAGCTTCCCAGAGGCATCTGGTTGGGGAAAAAGAATGCTTGGCTATCTAAGCCTTTGGTCTGATCTGGCACGGCTCTTATGACTGAACCAGGAAGTCACTGGTTCAAACTCTCAAAAATGCTTTCGGCAAGCTGCTATTTCCCAACCTCTGCTCCCATCCTGCAGCAAGTGAATAGTACTATATACTCTGTGGGTTGTTTTTTTTTAAGGATAAAATTAATGTAGGTGAGGATAAGGTTAACATTGTTTTTTATTTCAACGCTCTTATAAATTTCCACAAAATTGCTTAGGGTTATTTTATTAGGAGAATTGGAAGTACTGAAAATATTACCTGGTTCTGACAAGCCATATGTATGCTCTCCCCTAAAGAGTATTCAAGGGCTTTTTCCATTTAGACTGCTTTCAAACTCTTATGTGCTGTTTGACTTAGCAAACATCTGATCTTTGTACAAAGGCCATAACCATTAGCCCTATTGGCAGTACTTAGCATGGCTAATGGAACTCTTGTCTTGTCAGGGCGAGCAGTTCAGTAATAACAACACAGTCCAATTTCTGTTCCTTTCCCCCCTCCCTCCGCCACCTTTCAGCAGAGGAAAATGCACTTCTTGACTTCTCTCAAACTTAACATTTTGTAGGCAGTGCAATTTCAGGGATGATAAGCCATTCCTAAATTTGCCTGTTTTGATATTTAACAAAATGGGAAGGACTGGGTTTTATCTTGTCACTCTGATGATATCTATACTGGAAAAAGTCATGAATACTTTTTTGCTCCTGCAGGCACTAATCTTAATGATACTACTGAGAATTGTGAGCTTGATTGTCAAGCGCAAAAGCAAACTGTTCTCTACAAAGCCTATAGCAGGTATCTTCAACCTTTCCAGACCCAGGACCCATGTTTAACCCCAACATGCATTCAGGGATCCATTCCTTAATATTTTCCCATATACTTGAATGGTGGTGGTGCTCCTGTTGCAACCCATGTTGGATCAGGCCACAACTCACCAGCTGAGAGAGCGGTGACATAAGAGTATAAAAACACTGTTGGTGAAATGGAGATAATATTAGGAGGATATTATGAACCAAAGCTGTGATGTCATTTCTGCAAGGCCGTCTTCAGGGTTTATATACATGGATCTTTGCAAGACTCCAAATTTCTCTTTTTGGTCCAAAAACCAAAACACCAAGATTGGTTCAGTCACATCTTCCATTTTCTAAATGTGTTTAACTTTTCCACCCCATCTTGATCTTTTACAAAAGGGGGGACCACTGAAGGAAAGTTTGCTCCTACATTGACCTGCCTGTCCGCTGTGGTCATCTGCTGATGCTCGTCTCCAACAGTCCCTGTCAGTAGTATAACATCTTAAGGGAGGTGGGTGGCACCCAAGGAGGGCTCCTCGGCTGTGGTGCAGTGGTGGCCTGAGACATGCTTGTTTGCATGAAGCAAAGGGCAAGATGGCAGCGCCATCATTCCGTTCCACGTACACAAATTGATGAGAGTTGACTTTTACTTCAACACTTGGGATAGCATCTTCCACCACACCTGAGGACAGCGGATTAATTAGGGGGTGCAGGGCCCAATACTTTAGCGCTCTCTTTTGTCACCACCCCTCCCAAGCTGCCCATAATCAGGCCAGACCAGCCTGGAACCCTCTCTCACTTGGGGAGCTTGCCTGGTGTTTACCAGCACTGAAAGGATAAGAACATAGTTAAACTGTGGAACGGAAACTCTCACAAGCCATAGTGATGGCCACCAGCCCTAGGCTCTGTGGTTTAGACCACATCGCCACCTGTGTCCTCCTACGTACTTTAGGCTTCTCTAAAACGCTCTCGTGCGTTATTGGCCAAGGGAGCCGGCGTACAGCTTCCAGGTCATGTGGCCAGCATGACAAAGCCACTTGTGGCGACCCAGAGCAGCACACGGAAACGCAGTTTACCTTCCCGCTGTAGCGGTACCTATTTATCTACTTGCACTTTGATGTGCTTTCGAACTGCTAGGTTGGCAGCCACAGTGGTGGTTCCTTAATGTTGCAACAGGAGTGCATCCTCTAAGCCCCCAGTTATGGAGGACATCACATGTTCTGTCCAGCCAGAGAAGGAGGACTGTGTGCTTTGTATAGCTGCAAAAGAAAGACACAAAAAGGATGCCTTTCTCTTTGTGCTTGTTCAGGCCTGGTAAAAAGAAAGTTAGAAAGTGTGGATCAGAGATGGGTAGGGTGCTAAATTTAGGTCTTCCGTAATGTTGAATGCCAGCGTTATATCTGGCAATATTACTTCACGTTATTGGCACGTCCTGTACTTTTTTTGTTGGGGCAATTCAGATAGCAGTGATACACAAAGTGGCTCTCCTGTGATCTCTTCCACAGTTGTAGGCCTGAACCTAGAGCCAGAGGGAGCTAGTTTTCAAATCTGCATGTCAGCAGGAGTGAAGTTAGCAACTGCCCATGCCACACAATCCTTTTCTTGTTGCTTCTTCGAATTTCCTTTCCTTACCAGTTTTATTTTTCAGTGCCACATAATACTGGTACATTCCCTTCTCTCCCCCCCCCCCAAATAAATTGCTGTGTTTTTGTAGCCTTGGGTGTTTACTCTTCCAGCGACCCCTTCATCATTTGTTAGTCAGATCTTATTTATAGGAAATTGTGGGTGAGGTAATTTCCCAAGGCTATACAGTTATAGGGAGCTTGGTCCTAGATCCGTCAGAACAAACCCAATTTTCTATCCTCTGAATTGCACTGGCTTAGTAACTTGTGAGCATCCCTTCTGCCTAAGTGAGCATCTCCCTTCTGTGGAACAAAAGTTGCTGCCTAAAATATATATAGAGTTCACACAAGTATCTACTGTCAAAACCCATTAAGCTCACCCCCATTTTTATTATATTAATAAGAATAGAACTTTTTCCCCCTACTGGCTCTCTGTATGTGATATCTATATAAATAAATTGTTCAAGGCTCTGGTAATTATATGCTCACATATGATTTTTTTTTTTAAAAAAAGTATCTTTTCTTAGCCATTTTCAGCTGTAGATACAGATAAAAATATCTCTCCCAGAATTTTTTTTAAAAAGAAACTCGAAGTCTACAATTATGCGCTCAGCCTTCACTCAATTCATCCTGAAGGAAGTTGCTTCATGGGAAATTTATATCCTAGCTTCGGTAGATGCCAACTTACTTGGCAGATGTGGGGTTTTAGGAAGAAAGAAATGAAAATTGCCTTGTAGCAAATTGGGCCCCCGCACCTGGGAACCATGAAAGGCTGGCATGCATTTTTTTTTAATCACTGCTAATTTGCCTTGCATATTTTTGGTTCCTGAAATGGACTCATGAAAGTGATTAGCCTTGTCAAGATGTGAAGAGATGTGCACACTTAATCATGCCTAGCAATTGATGTGGCACTTAACTTGCAAGTTTACGAAAGGGCACACGCAACATGAAAGGATTTGTCTTTCTCCCCTCAACAAGTCACCTGCCCTTTTCACCCAAGACCTCTAGTAACTACCAACAAGTCTCTGAATGAAACTGAGGGATGAAAAAAAGAGGCGAAGCTTCAAAGTGGTGCTGAAAAATATATTTATCAAATAATAACAGTCCTAATGAAATGAAATGAAACCTATTTTGCATGATGACATCATCCCTCGGAGGAACAACACAATGGTTTTCTTGTGAAGGCAACAAATCTCTTGTTTTATTAGGACTCTGTTTTATTTAACAAAACTCTTATCTAGCAGTTGTGAGGCTTTGCTGCCTCTTTTGCTTCCTCTACTTCTAAATGTCAGGCTAGAAAAAGGAGAAACCTTTGTTATGCTGGCTCTTTTAACATGAATGAAATTGTTGTAATTCTAAACTTTGACTGCATAGTTTTTAATCTCTCTCTGTGTGTGTGTGTGTGTGTGTGTGTTGGCCCTGCCTATTATAGCATTGACTCCACCCACTTCCACCGTCATGTGACACCCCTCACCTGCAAGGTTAACCTAGGGAATGCAGTCTTCAGGTCCTCCACATCTGCTCTAAAACATTTACAGTACTTAGCCATAGTAATCTTCGAGATTTTCTGAAAGTTCCCACTATACTGTACAGTATTTTAAAAATAGGCTGAGAGGCATTGACTAAAAGGAGAATGAGAACCGTGTACAATAGGTGGTACCACTGTACTTAGTACTTATTTAAACTGGGTTGTATCAAATAAAAGCCATTTCACTTGCAGAATGGCTTACGCTGGCACAGTGGAACATCTCCTTCCATGCCTCCCCCCAATTTGCTCTGGAAAATAAGGGGAATTTCTCTTTCTTATTTACTTCAACACCTCTACCCTTTCCCCTCATAAAAGGAAGACTTTCCTTTCTTTATCCCCCACCTTGGCACTATTCCTACTGAAATGCTATGCAGTCCATCAAGGAGCCTGGGATCCCTCTCAGGCTGTTAGTAGGCAACAGGGTCTCATGCAAGCACACATGTGAATTTCTATATTGCCTCTGCTAAACTTGTAACTAACTCAAAACATGCAATTTATTATCGATTCTATTCAAATTCAGCACAGAACACCCTCAAATCTTCCTCTGCCACACTGCCAAGTTTCAAGTCAACCAGTTGAACTATTTTCTAAGTATAAGCCATCTGTTGCCCCCACCAATTTTCTCATAAGGGCAGGATGTGGTTCACTCAACTCACACTTAAGTTGGGGTCATGACTTTGGCTCTGTAATAATTCATATTTTGTTTTGATCTGCTCTTTCCACTGATAAAAAAAGTATTCCACTTGCACAAGGAATGCGGTGCAATGGGCAAACCTGCCCAAGACTTCTCTGGAATTCATCCAGAAAATTAATTCAAGGTATAATAGGGATGAATTGAACCTGTCAATTTTAATTTCATTCAGTTCGCCACGTTTTTTTCATTTCGTAAAGTAGTTTGAACTAGGAAATTTGCTTTGGGGGGGGGACCCACACAGAAATTAGTCAGCATTTTAGTGTGCATTTCTCCTAATATAAACTGCCCTGAGAAAATGCATTTTTGTATGTTATTTTCATTACAATGTCTTTTTAAGATCACTTTCCCTCGTATATGTATTTTTGTATATGGAGAATTGCATTATAAAATATGATGAAGTGTGAATTTTGAAGGATAACTATATTTTTATCGTATATTGGTTTTGGAAGTGTGAATTGGGTAGGTTCTCATTAAAATGCAAACGCCCAAATTTGTCCCCTCCACCCAAATCTCTATATTACATTGCCCCGCTTTGTATAACTTACTTGAATGAGGGAGGAAGAAGTATGGGATCGCTTCCAGGGATTCTGTAATTGTGATTTTCCACCTGCTATTGCCTTACTTTTTTCTATAACTGCCCAGTTTTCAACATCTTTGTGCAAATGTCCTTGTCCCAATGTAGATGAAGTGGTTCCTATCCAAGACATGTACCATTGGGCAATGGATGGTTTTGCTGCTTAAATCTACAGATGTTTCTATCAGTTCTGAAGTGCTAACATCTGTGCTGCATGTTTTCATTTTCTACTGACTCCTGTTTGCTTGGGTGCATGATCCACACACAAGCTGGTATTTATTTTTTTTGAAATACAGCTACTTTGCTTGAACGCTGGTGAGAGAATCATAAGGTTTAGGATTGATTGAATAAAAAGGTAACGGACCCCTGAGTCAGTTAAGTCCAGTCGCAGACGACTCTGGGGTTGCAGCACTCATCTCACTTTACTGGCCAAGGGAGCTGACGTTTGTCCACAGACAGTTTTTCCGGGTTATGTGGCCAGCATGACTAAGCCGCTTTGGCGAAACCGGAGCAGCACACGGAAGCGCCGTTTACCACATAGCTGCCAAGTTTTCCCTTTTCTTGCGAGGAAGCCTATTCAGCATAATGGAAAATCCCTTTAAAAAAGGGATAACTTGGCAGCTATGGTTTACCATCCTGCTGGAGCGGTATCTATTTATCTACTTGCACTTTTTGGTGTGCTTTCGAACTGCTACGTTGGCAGGAGCTGGGACCAAGCAACGGGAGCTCACCCCATCATGGGGATTCAAACTGCTGACCTTCCGATCGGCAAGCCCTTGGTTCAGTGGTTTACACCACAGCGCCACGAGCTTTGCAAATTTGGAAGGGGGTGCGCGCAGGATTGAAAGGCTGTAAGAACCCTAAGGGCAACCACTTATATGCAACTTTTAGACTATGTTGGAACCTCCTTACATTTTCATCTCCCATTGATTTAAGCTCGTTATCACATTCTTCCATAATCCTTTCAAAGTATTTTGTTGCGGCATCACCTGCTGTAGGTACGGTTCTGTTCACTCACTGCCAGTTTACTTGTGCATAAGGGTGGGGGGAGTTTTGGCAGGCTCACTAATAACCTCAGTCCTTTTTAATACCTCTCAAAAGGCATTGGAGTAGTAGTTTAAACTTGGAAATTGTGCTTTCCAAGTGCAAAGACACTGAGGCATAAGGGAATGTTTGCAAAGATAGGGTTGGGAGAAAGTATGGACTTGATTAAGTCTACTTCCATTGTGAGCCATGAGCAGGTGCTCCTCAGCCCCAGGAGCAGGATAAAGGACAGCCAGACCAATTGTGGGGAAAACAGGCCACAACTTTATTGAATACAACATGTGCACAGGGTTTGCTTGGCATAGGGCATGGGTCAGTGATCAGACAACTTTTCTGCTGCCCGATGCCTGGCCCAGCCCAGTTCATAGCTGCCAAGTTTTCCCTTTTCTCGCGAGGAAGCCTATTCAGCATGAGGGAAAATCCCTTAAAAAAAGGGATAACTTGGCAGCTATGGCCCAGTTTCATCTCTCCATCCCACTTTCTGGGAGTTGCCAGCTTAATGGTCTCCACTGCCGTGCAGGCAAAGCACATGAGTTCCAGTTTGCAACCTGGGCATAGAAGTGAAAGGGCTGCCCCCCCCCCAAGCCAGGACTGAAGTGTCACACACTGCCCCCAAGGCCTCATAAGGCCTGCCTTGGATTAAATGATTCTGACTGGTCCACTGTGGAACGTGAACAAGAAGCAGAATTGCAGGATGGAAGGTTGCTCCAGAAAAGCGGACACGGAGCAATGGATTCAAACTACAAGAAAGAAGATTCCATCTAAACATTAGGAAGAACTTCCTGACAGTAAGAGCTGTTCGGCAGTGGAATTTGCTACCAAGGAGTGTGGTGGAGTCTCCTCCTTTGGAGGTCTTTAAGCAGAGGCTTGACAGGCATATGCCAAGAATGCTTTGATGGTGTTTCCTGCTCGGCAGGGGATTGGACTGGATGGCCCTTGTGGTCTCTTCCAACTCTATGATTCTATGATTCTATAAGGTTGAAATGTGTAGCCTTGTTCTCATGACATGTCCAGGGTGAGGGAGTGGGGCAGGTTCATAGCAACATGCTGCCTGCATGCTTTCACTGGAATTTCTTTATGGCACATGGAAACGCACGGGGCTTTCTCCCTAGTCCTGTTCACTTGTTCTCCGACACACACCTCATGGATTACAAGCTTGTTGGCCCTGCCCCCAGATTGGTGGTTTTGTTCCTACAGCCCCCACCCCCAACATGTATCCTCTGAGTTCCCTGCAAATCTATTTATTGCACCTGGCCTCAGAAAACGCGTTCAGAAAGCTACAGAAGTTTGTCTTTTCCATAAATGCAAGACCACCTAAGTTGCCCCTAATGAAGGACTTTCTTAATTCCAAAACACGTTGGGCATAATAAAGCATTTTGGCACTCCCTGGGCTTTTGCTGACAAAGGACTGGCACCAACTAGCTTTATTCACAACCCTTAAAAGGTTAGCTGGGCGGCTACTTAAGCTTGCTGAAGCCCGCTTCCTTTGTTGCTGCCAGTGCCTCCTGGTAAGCATGATTATCTGCTTGTACCTGCGCTTGGTCATATTCACGGCAAGATTTTCCCCATTTTCACTCCGGCCATTGTCTGGCCTGCTCATAGCTCAGCAGAAAGCCATGAAGCTGCCCAGGTTCCACAGCAATGGAAAAGATGAGAAAGGGTGGGGGAGAAAGTTGTTTCAGTTCACATTTTAAAGGCAAATCTACCTGATTTGCACTTTCTGAAACGATATGTGAACTGAAGCACAGCCACCCTTTGAAATCTGTGCTTATCTGAATTTGCTAGCGCAGTTCTCCAGCGAAGTGTACAAAAATGCATATGCTGAGGTAAACTGTGCATAGAAATGCATATATTAGTAAGGCTAATAGACACAAACGCATTACATTAGGGGAAAACGCTCACAGAAATGTGCATATTAGAAAAATGTGTGCGTTAGGAGAAATGAGCTTTAAAACGCTGGCACATTTCCATAAGGATTCTTTTAACAAAAGGATTGTAAAGAGCTGTGGATATGGTATAGACCTGAATTTAAGACTCAAGAAAAGACCACCTGAGAGATTGACGGATTTGTTTATCCCTACTTAGGAGAAGTAACGTCTCTGTTCATCTCACCATTCAGTAGTGTGAGTTGGGCCTCAACAGGAGCACTAGCTAGAAAAGCATTCAGGAATCTCTTGGATTCCACAAGTATCTATTAATGTTGCTGTCCTATTAATTTAGCCTGCAGTTCTGTGCCCCAGGCCTATAGCCTTGGGGGGGGGGGGAGTGACATTTCAGGGCAAGGCCCCAGTACTGGACCAGACTGGCTCCTGTAGGCCAAGAGTGGTCATGGAAGGTGATGGGAGTTAGGTAGATAGATAACTGTGCCAGCCTGAAACTGCTTCACCAGCTGGCAGCAGGGCCAACTTGGGGTCCAATAGAGCCCGGACCAGCTCAGCCCAACCCTCTCCCTCCCACCCCAGAAGCGGAGTGCTTCAGGCCCCACTTTTTGCAGGTGGTGGCTGGCAGGAGGTTGGTGGAACCTACCTGGGAAGGCTTGGTGTGGGCACATTCACCTCCCAGTGCACCACCACGGCCAAGTACAAAGCAGGCTTGGATTGCTTTGCCAGTATTTCGCTTGAAATGTATGGATGTTTTCGGATAGGTGTGATGGTGAGTCCTGGGGTAAAGATGGAAAGGGGAATGAACTGCCTGGGTGAAAAGTGGAGGAGGTGGGCTGTTTACCCTATGCTGTCTGCTTCCAGCCGGAATTCGCTCCTTTTCTCCCGCTGATTCTTTAGTGAGTTATTTTATACAGACTTGGAATGAGTAAGCTGTGGTGATAGTTTCTTGTCATGTGCATTTGAGGGAGAATGCATTGTTGTTGTTTTTTAAAGTTGGGAATCACTTTGTGTCTCAATGTGGAGCAGCTTCTGTGTTTTTAGCAGCCCCCCCCCGCAAAGTGTTCTTTAGAATTTTGCCTCCCCCCTCCCCCCTTTCCTGTTCATGGTGGAGTGGATTACAGGTGCCATTTAATTTATATGGAAAGTTGGGAGAGAAATGTAATTATAATAAATAATAATAGAAGAAGATATGAGTAGATTATGGGGTAATTTGAGAAGAATTGTTTTGGGGAAAATTTATTTAGGGGTGATCTTCCCATTAATTAAAAAGAAATTCTCATAAAGCAACAAACTTTCCTCAGCCATCCAGCACTCTATTGTGGCCAGGCAGATATTTCTGAGGACAACAGCACCCCCCTCCCCTTTGGCTTCAGCATATAACAGTGTTTCTCCAAAAATAAGACACCGTCTTAAATTTTTTTCCTCAAAACACACACACACACACACACACTATGGCTTATTTTCAGGGGATGTCTTATTTTTTCTCCTCCTGCTGCCGCAGCTGGCATTGCTGCTGCGCCTATCACTACATCTTATTTTTGGGGTATGGCTTATATTCCTTGAATGCTTAAAAATCTTGCTACGGCTTATTTTATGGCTACGTCTTATTTTCGGAGAAACAGGGTAGCATTCCAGAGGGTGGGTAGGTGTGTGTTATGACTGAATGTCATGAGCCCTGCTTGTGCCAGTACTTGAAAAATTATTTTAAAAAGGAGTTAGTTCATAATCATTTCTGTATCTACCTAATATGCCTTAGAACATTGCTTCCATGTTTTGCTTTCTAACTTTCATTATAGAAGGCCGCTTGAGTTTCCTTTATCTCTTTTTAATGGAAGCAAAGAGTCCCCACCTCTGGGGGTAGGGGGAGAGAATAAATGTGAAAAGGAAGTAGAAATCATACTAAGTTGTACCCCCAAATAAGCTTAATTAAGCTTTAGTTTACTGAGCAATTGTGGGGAATACTTTCAGGTGTAGTTTAGAGTCCCGAAGTCAGTTGGATAGCGTATTGTGTGCTTCCTTTGGGCAACTCCTGCAGCCAAGTTCTGCTTTGGGCCACATCTACAAGGCCTGGGGATGGGGTCTTGTCATCTGGGCAGCCCAGGACTTCCATACACACTGTCCAGGCTTGTGCCCTGGAGAGGTCACTTTGGTGCCATTAACACAGCAGTTTGACTTCAACACTCCATTGTCTCTCGAGGCAGATGGATACCAACAACAAAAAGTTTTGATCTTTTCAAACTAGTTCAGTGAGAAGAACCAGTTTATCCTAAACACTTAAAGAAAGCAGGCTCTCTGTGTTGTTATCTCTCGGGTGTTGGTATTACGTACCTATCTCGAAAATGGATGCTTGTTTTTTCTATGGAACCTTCTACATAATTCATTCCTCCATCAAATGAATTGTGCGTGTGTGTGACAATCTGTAATCTGCTTTGGATCACTTTCTTCAAGTTTCTGCTCTCTATGTATGTAAGTGATTTCCTGCTTTCTTATTGTAGCACAGCTGTGGTCTGGATTATGTTCATCTTTGGAGTCTCATATGTGTGGATGGATTGTATTGTTTTAGTATTGCAGGGGGGTTAATAATGAAGAGGATTTACAAACAGATGCCCTGTTTTTCCCAGTTTATAGTCACAGTGGAAGGCCTTACCTGGAATCCTTTTTTTGTTGTTTTTTTTTTTTACAGAAACAAAATGCACAGGTGTGTTGTAGGAGTTCCCACTCCGTTCACAAATTACAGAATGTGTTATAGTGGAGGGTGCAAACTATAATAAACTGGAGGAATTTCTGGAGCCTCATTTAAAAAGAAAATCCCAGAGACAGCCTGGTTGAGAGTGGGCCCTAGTGAAATCAGTGTGACTATTACTTCTGAGCAGACTTGCATAGAATTGTACCTGTATTTTTTAGGTGGACCGAGGAAAGGATTTTGAAGGATGGGAGGGATGTAAATGCCTTAGACGCCAGTGGCCAGCCTCAAAGGCAAACAGAGGAATAGGGGCATTAGTTCTCACTTGGAGGCAGAATAATCCAGGCTGCTTCCAAGCCTGTTCTCCCTCAAGGAGAAGATGCTATAAGCCCCACACTGGACTGTTTCAAGCAATAAGATGCTTGAAAGAGCCTCTGTAAATAGAAAGTTATAAACAATGGCTATTTTAGTTTTTTTAGTTTTAGTGATGGGAGGGAGATTGGCGAAATAAAGAAGGATATAAATATGGTGAAATAAAGAAGTCTATAAATATGCTATCGTAAGACATTGCCAAATAAAGAAGTTCTGGGATCGCCATCCAATTTCTCCTCCTATGCTCCCAATGGAGCCAGTTTTGGACTCTACCAGACATGCATAAAATAACTCTGCGTGGGAAAATAATATTAATCCTGATAGATCAGAGATACCCAGTGGTCTTCATGGAACACTTCATGGCTTCCACTAGTTGCAGCTGGGTTGCAAGTAGGGGTGAGTGAACCTGCCAACCTCAATTTCTAATTTTTAAAGTCCTTAAATTCAGTTCTCCATATTTCAGCATCAGTTTGTGATTATTATTATTTTTTAATCCTCAAGAACATTTCATCAGTGTTCCTTTGTTAAGGGAGAAGCAAATTTGTCCACAGCTGTCTCCCTTCCTTCCTTCTGCTGCAGCAACATTCCAGTTGTAACATCCATTATGTGTAGTATGTTGTTGGCTTTGACTTAGGACTCGCAGGTCTGTCCAAGAGGAAGGGGTTGCCTTTGAACCCACATGTTTGGATACACTCTGCCTTTCCTGACAAAAGTGCTTCCATTTAATTCTGCAGCAGGGACCCAAATTCGGCAAGGGGGTGATTTTATATTGTGCTTGGAATAATAGTTAATTCAACTGTGCTTTCCACACAACCTCTGGGTTAGATGGGGCACACTGGACATGCTGAGCTGCACATGCTTTGCACATGCTACAAAAGATTCTGTTTGTAGCAGGGTCAAAGGGCTTGTCGGGTGGCTAAACGATGGGTGCATTAGCCTAGTAGCAACTTGATGGAGAGTTTCTAGCACCTCAGGAGAGGTTAAAAGGAAAAAAGTAACGTCTTCTGCTTTTAACTTTCTTACTCAGAGGTGTGTGTGCATGTAAGGGAGAGAGCGTAAGGTGCAGAGCTTAGCAGATAGAAACGATTAGGCACTGAAGCTGTAATAAGCCAAAAATCCAAAGCACTGGAAGAAAATACCTCTAATTTCAATTACGATGTGCCCTCTTGCAGCAGGTGGAACTTTGTCAGCATGAAGGCTTGATCAATTAGGCAGCAATCTGGTGTTCGGTTAAATGCTCTTAAATCCCATTGATTTTATTTTTTAAAAAAATTGGAATTAAGTACGTTGGGACTGCAGTCTGAGAGCATTTTCACACATGACAGGAAAAAGTGGATTTGATCTGCTCTCATGGTGTTTGTGCCACATGAATATCATTACTGGAGGATGGAATGCCAACGAGGACTTCAGCGTGCACTCAAAGTTCTTGATCAGCAACTAGTTGTAACAGGGGCATGTTTTTATACGACCTCCTGATACAGCAGGGAGAGCTTAGCAGCTGCCTTGTATTGAGCTGGACCTTTGGGCCATTCCACCTCTGTATCATCTATGCCTGCCTTTGCCAACCTGGAGGTCCTCTAGATGTTTTGGAATACAATTCCCTTAGCCAGCACACACTAGCTGGGGCTGATGGGAGTTGTAGTACAAAACTATCTGGAGGGCACCAGGTTGGCAAAAGCTGGTCTACACTGATTGGCAGTAGTGCTTCAGAGTCTCCCAGTGCTACGCAGAGAATCTGGAGGCTGATCCTGAGACCTGCAAAAGCACAAAAAATGCTTTCCAATTGAACTATGTTCCTAGGAGCACAAGAAGCTGCCTTCCTGCTGAGTAAGCCCAATAGTCCATACTCGCTCAGTATTGCCTATACCAGGAGTAGCCAGAGTGGTGCCCGCAGGAAGATTGTTGTACTGAAATGCCCAACTATTGGCTATGCTGGCAGGGGCTGATGGGACTTGGAGTCTAACACCATCTGAAAGGCTTCACATTGGCTGTCTGGTTTACACTGTCTGGCAGAAACTCTCCAGGGTTTCAGACAGGGAAACTTTTCCAGCCCTACCTGGAGATGCTGCAAATTGAACCTGAGTCTTCTGCATGCTAAGCAAATGCTCTTCCACTGGGCTCTGCCTTTCCCCCTAAAATTTAAGGGCCTAAATCTAATCAATGATATATATCTTCATGGAAAACCTTTTAGAAACTTTAGTAGAGATGCAATGCCATTGACAGGCATGGTGTTGTGTCCCCCCCCCCTTTCTTGCTTAATACAACTTTTAAGAACCAAAGAGATGCAAATTGAAAGGAGGGGGCAGTTCCCTTTGATAAATCACCGCAGATTAATTCGTTCTACCCCTTTACCAAATTTGATAGAATATGTGGCCGGCCCTCTTTTTATAAAGTAATTTCCCCTCCTGTCTGCCTCTTCTTCTTTTTAAACGTATTTTTAAAATCTATTTTGTGTAGAACTTGATAACTTTTAATGAAAAATGTATTATGTATTCCCTGAGATAGGTTGATTAGATAAGTGTGGCTGCTCAGGGGGCTGCCTAGACTTCAAGTGTACTGTATTCTGGAATGGTTATGACATGTTGCATTATTCCACGTTCCAGGGTGTAGTGCTGGCTGTAAAAACTGCTGCAGCAATTCTCTCTTTTTGGGGGGGGGAGTGACAATGGAGTGCTACAGGGTTCTGTCCTGGGCCCATTGTTGTTCAAGGTCTTTATAAATTACTTGGATGAAGAAACTGAAGGGATGCTCATTCAATTTTCAGATGACACCAAACTGGGAGGGGTTCGCTAATGCCGCAGAAGACAGAATCAGAATTCTTCTTCTTTTTAATGCTTTATTGTTTGTTTGTTTTATATATATGTACAACAGAATCGGAATTCAAAACTACCTCAACAGATTGGAGAACTGGGCCCAAGCTAACAGGACTTTTCTGTAATGATGGGGTCTGGCGGACTCAAAGTGGTAATGTGTTCCAGAGATGCAGGGTTCTAACCCCTGGCCCCTGAGAGAGCCAGTGTGGTGTAGTGGTTAAGAGTGGTAGACTCGTAATCTGGGGAACTGGGTTCGCGTCTCCGCTCCTCCACATGCAGCTGCTGGGTGACCTTGGGCTACTCACACTTCTTTGAAGTCTCTCAGCCCCACCCACCTCACAGAGTGTTTGTTGTGGGGGAGGAAGGGAAATGAGAATTTTAGCCGCTTTGAGACTCCTTCAGGTAGTGATAAAGCAGGATATCAAATCCAAACTCTTCTCTTCCTGGTCTGCTAGAGAATTCACCAAGAACTTGCCAACTTGCATTTCTCAAAACGTTAAGCAGTGCCATGCCTCTCATGTCTTTTTATATACTTGCAGAATGTGTGTGTGTGTGTGTGTGTGTGAAGGGGGGGAGAGAAGAGACTTTTGCCCCCTTTACTTTCTGAACAGTGCTACACCCATCACTAACCAAGTTCTTCTGATTCCCCCCCCCCCTCCAGAGTTCTTCTATAATTCATTATTACAAATGGCTGCTTATATCAAATCTAAATGCGCCCGGAAGTCAATTTTCTTTTTGAAAATCTCACAAAAGAGATTTCAAGTGCACAAAGAACGGAGCTCTTAGCTGAACAATGAGCGGCCGTGTACCTTACAGATCTCTTTCTCATGAATAAAGCAGCAGGTGGCTATGAAACTTGCATGCCTCGGTAGGGTCCTTGGGAAAATGGATAATGGTGTCGGAATTGATGGGGGTGGGTGGGAGGAACCTATATGTGTGCTGCATGTACTGAGGAACAGACTCTTGGAAAGAAGCGTAATGTGTGACTGAGGTTTGCTGGTCACTGAGAATGTGGTGTTTTCTGCCTCAGAGGCCCTGGGTGAAAGCTTGAGATGGGACTGTGAAGTATCCGAGACAACCCCCCTGTCAGGGAGTTGTTGCTGCTACTCCTGAGTAAAGGCGCTCCAGTCCGTTGTGTCTTTAAAGGTTTTATTGTGCACACTATTTACAGTGCAGAGATAGCAGAAAACATGACCTCCTAGTCACTCTCAGAACCTGGCAATGGCGCCCGTCGGCTTCGGGGCCAGCATAATAACCTGGGCACCCCGAAACGCCGCCCCTTCACCCTGCGTTTGGGCGCGCGCCTCAATGTGGGCGCTGGAAGGACCTGTGCCCCTTCTTCCCCTGGCCGGCTGGGGCAGTGCCTGGGCTCTGATGTCTCCCAGAGCCGTCCCTCCTCCACTTGTTGGTCAGAGTGGTGCAGGGTCTCTGATGCCTTGCCCTCCTCCATTCCGCTTCCCCCTGACCTGCTGCTAGCGCTGTCGCTGGGCGAAGTGCTGGTCAGGATGATGGGGGGAGGCTCCCTGTAGGGAGTCCCCGTGACACCCCCCAATTCCTTGCAAAAATATTGATACAGTGGTACATCTACTTACAAATAACTCTACTTACGAATGTTTCTACTTATGAATGGAGCTTCGTCCGCCATCTTGGATGTGGTTTAGATAGGATTTTTCTACTTATGAATTTTTTCTCCCAATGCATTCCTATGGGATTCGACTTACAATTTTTTTATCCTTACAAATGTGCGTTTGGAACGCATTAAATTCATAAGTAGAGGTACCACTGTACCTGAGGACATCAGTGAGGTGTCTGGTGAAGAAGTCTATCTTTATACAATTGGCTTGAATGCTTTATTTCTTTTTGAGGGGCAAGTTTATGATAAGAGGAGTGGGGCAATGGAATGCAGCGAGGGACATTGCAACACATGGTTGTAACTCTGTGTTTCCTAAGCTGGTCTATGGGCCACCATTGATCCATGAGCTTCATGCAAGTGGTCAGCAATGTGTTTGCGAAGAATGACAGGCAAAGCAGTTGCTCCATCCTGAAGATGCACCTCTTTAACCTGGCCTTTTGACACCTTTCATGCATGTTTTTAGGACTCAAAACTGTTCATTGGATTTTAAATTGTTTTAACTGGTGTCAATACTGTATTTTGACATTGCTGTAACCCACCCTGTGACCTTAAAGCGAAGGGCAGGTAAGAAATCCAAGTAATAATAGGGAGCAGGAGGAAAGCTTGAGGTGTCCTTGCAATTTCTGGAACGTCACAGAATCATAGAAGTGTAGCGTTGAAAGAAAGGCTCATCTAGTCCAACCCCCTGTAATGTAAAAATGTAAAAATTTATTTTTATTTTATTACATTCATATCCCACCTTTTCTTCCAAGGAGCTCAAGGGGAGCATATGTGGTTCTCCCCCATCACCATTTTATCCCAACAACCCCACTGTTCAACTGAGAGGCAGTGACTGGCCCAAGGCCACCCAGTGAACATCATGTCTGAGCAGGGATTTGAACCCTCATCTTCCAGGCCTTAGTCTGACACTCTAACCACTATGCCCACACTGACGAGTACCAACTAGTCTTGCCTGTGCTTCCACCCTTATGTACAAACGGTGAGAGGGGCAAAGAACAAGGAAGCTTATCAGAGACAAATTGTTAGGATATTTAAGAGAAGCTTTGGTTTGTGCTCATTCTCCTGCCACTTTCAGTGAGACGATCCCATGCTGTCCTTTTGTGCTTGAGTGTGAGATTGTGCTAATATTGTGCAGTGGAGTCTTTTAGAGAGGGTGACTCTTCATGGTGGCTTCGTTCATTGATCCAGCAGCAGAGCTAGCATTCCTGCTGCTACGCTCATTGAGTTCTGGCTTGTCTCTCTAGCTCGGCAGAGGGGCACAGGTCCCAATGCAGATGCTAAATTCTCAAAGGTTTGGCAGTATTGATGGCCTGTAATTGCCTGGAGTCCAAGTGTTGATTTCCTATATCTCACCATGGTTGCTGTTCAAACATCTTTTTACAAGTTTTGTTTTTATTCACTTAGCAAACTTCCATCCCACCTTTGGGGAAGCTCTCTCTCTCTCTCTCTCTCTCTCTCTCTCTCTCTCTCTCTCTCTCTCTCACACACACACACACACACACACACACACACACACACACACATAATAATACAATCCAATATAAAACAATAAAAGTGTCAGGATAAAACAGGCTTTCATAGTCTTTAGAGTGGTAATCTTCAAGAGCCAAAGCAAACACCTCCATACATGAACTGCTGTAAAGAGATATAAACTCCTCAAGTTGTGGTTGCCTATTGGATTAATATACTATCCAATTCTACCTGGCTCAGCAGTCTCAAAGCAGTGGTGCCAGGTGATTATTAGTCTAGCTTAATGGGTTTTCCTGCATGGTCTCACAAGGTAGTTTCTCATTCTTCCTTTGCACATTTTTAAATCATCAGGATCATGAAAGTTCGTCAGTATTTTATAGAATCCAGTTCTCTGGATGTACACATTTTTGCAGACTGCTTTGCACAGCACATCACCAAAATACGCATTTTTATGCAAACTTCCACTGATAAAAGCATTTTTGTAGAAGAATGCTTAAGGGTTTTCTGGTTGGATAAATGTGTCAAAAAATCTGGGGAAGTGCAACTTTTAAAAGCTGCATTTCAATTCATGTACACTTTCAAGAAGTATGGCAGAGGTAAATTCAGTGCCTTTTCTTTTCCAGGAAAAGGGTGCCGGTACTCACCAGCAGCTCCCACCCCCACCCTACCCAACACGAGCTCTGCCAGCGAGGTGACCAGAATGCACACGGCCAGCAGAGCACAGTGCACAGCGGAGGAAGTGTTTCACACACCACACTGTCCACTCTCACACTCCTTGGGGAGCAGGACTTGTATGCTCTGGCCAGCCCCAAGGGGACAGTGGCAACGGGGGCCTGGAGGGGCTTTGCTCATGCCATGGCTGCCCATGCAGTTGAGTGTCTCCGGGTGGGGGAAGAGTTCCCGCCAGAAAAATCACAGTGGGTATGTTCTCTTTAAAATGAAAAACTGAACTCCCCTCTTTTATCCCTACAGGAAAAGTCCCTTTTCTGTAGCTGTTTTCTGTTTGTTATCTCTATGGTGCTCACAGACGTTGGAATGCAGTATCATTTTATGCTGTTGAAAACCAACTCGGTTTGTTTTTTTTAAAAAAAATAGTATTGTGAAATTGGCCCAAAATTCTATTACTGAAAAGTGACTGCCAAAAGGTCTAGAAAAAGGTTAACAATTTAGGCTTGATCCTGATAAAACAGAGGAAGTGGTGATTTGGAGTTGGGCCCTAGCAAGCAAAGAGGTATCTCCTGGCCGAAATGAGATAGTACTTCCCCCAGGTTAGTGCGTTTGCAATCTGATAGCGCTCCTTTGCTTTTGGGGGGTGGGGGGCAGTTACACCTGACATGCTGGCTGCCACTCTTCTTTGCCACCCTGATTCAGGCCTCCTTTGACTTTAGTATTGCAATATGTTTTATGAAAAATATCTTTTGAGAACTGCCAAAAGCAACTAGTATAAAATGTCAGTGTTTAACTTCTGAAAGGAAGTTAGCTTGACAAAAATTGGCAACAGAGGGCACACAACTCCATTACTTGGCAACAGTCCACTCTTAGCTTCTAGGTACAGTTCAAAGTGACAGTAATTATTATCTGTGAGGTCTGTCATTATTTTGAGGTGGGACTCAATCACATGCTGGCAAAATTCAGGCTAGGCAATTAAAGTTGATTTGGCATCCTTGTACGGTGGAAAAAGGAAAGGGTTGCCATGTCCTCTCCTCACCCTCATATTCAACTGAGGAGCTTTTCAAGTAGCTGCCTGCTCTATCAGGCAGCAAAATAAACACAGCAGCAGATAGACGATTTCCATATTTCTTCCTCCTCTACCACCCCCTTTTTCAAAAAGTCCCTCAAGTCGCTGCCTGCCACATGGCAGGCAGGCAGGCAAAATGAGTGATAGGCGAGTCCTACACTTCCCTCCTCCAACACACACATTTTTAGTAGCTGCCTGCTGTTGCTCCATGTGACCGGCAGGCAGCAAAACAAAACAGAGAGAGCAGCAAACAGATGGATCCTGTGCTTCCTCCTCTACCAATCCACACCCACCCACCCACCAAAGAAAAACCCTCTGTGGTCAGAGCAGTTGCCTGCCTCGTGCTGCACAAGGCCAGCAGGCAACGAGGAGGCAAATAGGCCCCACTATACTTCTACCCTCCTTTTTTTGAAGAAAAGCCCCTCTTTTCCAATTTCCCCACTTTTAAGAAGCCCTTCCATGGGCAGCCAAAGCAGAGGAGGAGCTCCCCATCCCACCCCCCAACTTTCTCCCAATCCCAAAGGGATGGCAACCTCTCCTTGCCTCTTGTAACCAAAATTACACTGATAATCAGTCTCCTTTTTTTAGTTCTCATGTGTGTGCACATGCACATTTTCACAAACCAAGTATACATTTTTATACCTCAGTAGTAGAAGTTGCCAATTCTTTTGAGAAAGGTGTGTGTGTGTGTGTGTGTGTGTGTGTGTGTGTGCGCGCGCACACACACACACACACACACACACACACCATTTCTAAAACCTGCACCCTTCTCTTCAATTTTCATACCTGGTTATATCAAGCAGAAGGGAATAGTTTAAGGAATGTTCAGTCACAATTTTTCTCACCTCACACAAAATGTAAATTACTAGTTACAACTCTTCTCTCTCAGCCTGCCCCCCTCCAGAAAAATAAACCTCTGGAAATGGCTATTCATTTTGTCCTGAGCAATTGTAGCTTCTGAAGGCCTTTCTTTGAGAAGGGCGGGGTGGAATTCTCTTTCAAAACACCAATTGAATCTGGACAGCTTCCAGTGGGAGAATTGAACTGATAAACACCTGCCTGAGCTTTGAGTGTGAAGGCACTTTCTGAATATAATTGTATATATAAGATTTGTGTACTTTGGAGATGGCAATAGCCCAGTGACGCTTTTTATTCTCCTGATATTCCGTTAGGAGGGGAAGTGAGTATTTTTATTCCTAATTTCTTTTAACGAGTTTTCTGATGTCAAGAGCAAAGTATTGGGGAAACAGGATGAAACTGCCCTAGAATAGCTTTGTGATTAAATTCCATACGAAACTTCAAGTAGAATCTAGCATACTCTGTTGGAACAATCAATATACTTTTAAGGTCTCTCTTTTAGTGGTGCTGCAAAATCATCAGTGTGACAGTGATTTTCCTCAAGGATAGAGAAGCGGGTTCCTTCTAGCAACACTAGGTAGCCGTACAGAAATATTAATCTACTGAGAAGAATTGTTTTTGGAAACTGATAAAAGCAAATAAATGAATTTGGACTGAAACACAGGGGATGTTTTAATGTGTATGCTCTGGAAGGCATGCCATCCTATATATTCCTCATCTTTACTTAGCATAGGAAGCAAGCCAAGAATACCATTGGACTGCTACTTTGCTTCCTGGTATGTGCCTGCAAAACGGGGTGAGCTCCCGTTGCTCTGTCCCAGGTTTCTGCCAACCTTGCTGTTCGGAAAGCATACTAGTGCAAGTAAATAAATAGGTACCACTGCGGTGGGAAGGTAAACGGCCTTTCCGTGTGCTCTGGCACTCATCACAGAAGTGGTTTAGTCATGCTGGCTACATGACTTGGAAAGCTGTCTGCGGACAAATGCCGGCTCTCTTGGCCTGAAAAGCAAGATGAGCACCGCATCCCATAGTCACCTTTGACTGGACTTAACTGTCCAGGGGTCCTTTACCTTACCTTTACCTTCTATGTCCAGGAATTAGTTCCAGGAAATATTATAACTCCTCCCCTGTATTCTTCCCATTCTTGAATTTCGCACATCTGTGCAGGTTTTACTATCCTGCCCATTTCCAGGAGTGGTGCAAAAAAGATCAGGGCTCCTGGCTGCCAGCCAGCTTCAACCAGAAATACAAATGCTCATGGTGATTTAGCACTGGCTTGAGAGAAATGCTATGTCTAAAATATGTGGGGGTGGTAAATTATCAAAGGAAAATCCAAGCCGAGCGTTAGGAGGCAAGCTCCGAGTAGTATCATCCTCAATGATTTTGCAGGCATCTCCATTGTTTTGTACTGCTTTTAATGGGCTTTTAAATGTTGTTATATTGCTGTGCTCTGTCGCTGCCCATATATTTTATGAGAGGGTGGTGCATATAAATACTTTTGTAAATACAAATAAATAAGATACCCAACAACATTTGATGAGCCGGTGGAAGATCTGTGTATTTAAACACTGTGGCAACCCAATTGTGTAAAAAGAGAAAGAACAGCAGTTCATTATTGACAGTGAAAATGGCCACTGGAGCGCAGACAATCCCCTCTTCTGCCTGTTCCTCACCCACACATTGTGTGGGTGTGTTTGCCCCAGGTGAGCAGTGCTTGGCAAGAGGGCC
The DNA here is from genome assembly GCF_963506605.1 of Zootoca vivipara. Taxonomy (NCBI): domain Eukaryota; kingdom Metazoa; phylum Chordata; class Lepidosauria; order Squamata; family Lacertidae; genus Zootoca; species Zootoca vivipara. The sequence goes on from NC_083277.1 coordinate 37,987,946, forward strand.
TGCAGGAAGTTAGCAGTGGGTATCAGGGGGCAGGCGGGGAGTTCCATTTGCAAATCTTTCTTGCCGTTTGGCTTCCCATATTAAACTATTGTGTTAAAGATAAATTGTACTGTCAGTGGGGAAAGGATTATGATCAATTGTGTTAGGTTGTATGGGGCTTCCAAGAGACACAGTGCTTTACAGTACAATATAGTGCAGGCATCCCCAAACTGCGGCCCTCCAGAAGTTTTGGCCTGCAACTCCCATGATCCCTAGCTAACAGGACCAGTGGTCAGGGATGATGGGAATTGTAGTCCAAAACATCTGGAGGGCCGAAGTTTGGGGATGCCTGCTATAGTGGAACAGAACTTGGAATGGAAGGCTCTGAGTTAAAATTCCAGCTCATCCATGAAACTCACTGGATGGTCTTACGTAAGTGTTTTCATGAAGAAAACCCCATATGTATTCATATTCTGGAGAACTTTGCTTGGAAGGGTGGCACACAAATGTAGTTTTGAAAATGTTGTGAACCCAGAACAGGAGCAGTCATTGGGGTGCCTTCCAGATGCTGTTGGACTTCAACTCCCATCAGCCCTATACAGCATGGCCATTGGTCAGAGATGATGGGACTTGTAGTCTGACAATATCTGGAGGGCACTACATGATTCTGAACTGGTGTTGTTTTCCCTGTTGAATATCAGCAACAGCAGCCGCTTTAACTGGTTGCCTGTTTGAAACGGAGCAAATTTCTTCTTAATAGGCTAAAGTCATGACAGTGGTTGCTGTTAGCATTTGGAATTACTTGCACAAGATAGCTTTCTTACTGTTCATCCACTCTGACAAACCTTTTTTTAAAAAAAAAATAAAGAAAATCTGAGCTGTGGATTAATAAGACTTTCATGTTAAAACTTCAGTCTTCCGTATGGCTCAGATCATGTTCCCTTCCTAACAGTCTGACTATTTAAGAAAAAAAAGGATTATTATTATTTTATTGCAATAAGAATATTGCGCTAAATATACATTCCCATGAAGCAATTTTGTCTCATGGTCTTGGTGTTTTGTTTTTTTTTCAAACTGCAGCATGTAATTATTCTGAAAGAAGCATTTTGTAAACAACCTTATTTTATGTGTGTGTGTTTTAAGGAGAAACATTTTTACCTCTGCTCCCCCCCCCTTCTCCACCTGGATTAATGGATTTGCCTGTTTATCTGGCATTGGACTCTACAATAAATCCAGGTTTCCGGGGGTGGGGGGTGTTAATAATTTTTAAAAAGTCTAGCTAACTGCAGCTCTATAATGGGAACTTTAGAAGTGACATTTTAATAGTCAGATAAGGAAATGCCAAGTTGGTGTCATCCCTAAATGAGCTTACTGCTTCTCAATTGTTGGTCTGATAAGTAAGCGTGACAGGAGGTTTCTTTCCCCAAAGGCTTAACAGTAAGAATGTTAGGTGGTTCATTTTTCAGCCCTTTCCTGTATTGTGTTAGGAAGCCTCTTCCTCCAAGGCATATTCTCAGAGGACAGCTCTTTGGCTTTCAGTAGATTTTTTTCCTTTGCTACATTTCTCAATAGATCCATTTGCATGGGGCTCGGTCCACTGGATAGTGTGGGGCTCCTTGTATTTGTTGTTGTTGTTGTTGTTGTTGTTGTTGTTGTTGTTGTTGTTGTATATACCCCAACCATCTGGGCGGCTTCCAACACACACACAAATAAAAAAACAAAACATCAAACATTAATAATAACAATCAGATCCTATATAAAAAGTCACAATAACTTTAAAATAAACAATTTATACCCAATAAAGTAAAAAGCCCCCCTTGCTGATGCTGCTGAGGAAGCAAGGGGAGAGGCAAATGGGAAGGCGGGTGATCATTTTTTATTATATCTAGGACGTTGCTGACAAGGATGTAGCCAATGTCTACAGAAGTAAGTCTGATCTATGTCTGACGTTATGGAGCCTTAACCACTCATAACCTGAGAGACATTTGCAACTCCTTGCAAAAAAGCCTCCTTTGCAACCAACCAAGTGTTGCTGCTTGCTGCTGCGCTCCTCTCTAGCAGCCACCCACAATAAAAGAAAGAAATGGCATTGGGAATGGAGAGAAATGCCCAGAGCGAAGGGAAGAAGTTAACTCCGTCCTACAACTTCAGAAGCTGCGTTGATTTGTATTAAATTCTTTGTTAGGAAGATGTCGGAGCAGCAAGCTTCCCTCTTTATCACACAGTGCAAAAGATGTCAGGTTCACAAAAGGCAGGCAGACTGCTTAATTTGACTCATTACAGAATCAAATACTATCTGGTTTGCCAATTGCAGCTGGCACACTCACCACAAGGGTCTATCTTTCAAATGGACTTTGAGAGCAGGATCTGCTCAATGAGGGAAATGAATTGTTATGTGCCTTGACATCTCTCTCATTGGTCTTTCCTAAATGGTCTCTTGCTGGCTGAGTGATTTGTCCGCTGATTTAACGGCTGTGAGTAAAATTGTTCTTGCTGCCATAAAAAAGGCTAAAGAGACGTGGTGCAACTCTTGTTTGCCACTGACCATTTATATAGCCCTCCATTTGTTCTGACAACAACCTTCTGAAGTGTAGGTCACTGTTCCCCCTTTTTTTTAACCTTGCAAGAACTGAGAGAACTTTCCTGAAGCATTCAGTTTTTGGTACGTGATTTTAAAAAAGAGCATTTGAATGCAGGCCTTATGCTCCCTGGGTTCAGTTTTGAAACTGCTAGAAAGCTCGGCTGCCCCAGGTCCATTTCCTTGGCTCAGATAATGAACAGATTAATTTTGCTTTATGGCAGAAGGTGCCCAGAAGTTGTTTTGTTCTGAGTCTTTGTCTTTCCCTGGCCTAGTTCTGGCTGAGGTGGAAAGCCTATTTGTTTTATTTCTTTATTTAAGGATCTGTAAGCATAGATAGAGTCAGAGTGTATACATAACAATCTAAATAGCAGGTCCCAAAAGCTTCAAATTATCTATAGTATATACAGTATAAAATGGCTGATAGCTCTCTTCAGCATTTAAATTTCCAATAGCTAACTAAAAGCAAAAACGCTGGGGAAGGTGTTCAACACCGCTCTTTTCTTGTCATTCCATCAGTGGAAGCATGTCAGCTTGCCAGATGGAACAACCCTCCCTCTTCTCCCCCTGGGGGCTGTTCTGAGGGTTCCCCCCACCTGTTAGAGCCCATTTCTGTAGGCACAAGGGGCGGAGGGGAGGGGGGAATGGCCCGTTGTGCAAGGGGAAGTCCTTGCACAGGGCTGTCGCTGACAGGTCTCATTAGTTGAATCCCAGCCTAGGCATTCATCCAAGTTTGATTTGTAGTCGATTCCACAGAGCAAAATCAAAGGTCTGGTTTCTAGTATGGCAGGAGTACCTATGGGGAAAATTCTTTTTATAGATTTTTCAAATTATTACAAATCAAACCAAATTGCTTAAATTTAATACAATTTCTTAAAATCAGGTTTCTAGCTCTTGTTGCAATCATATGTCCAAGATTTTCTCCCATAGCTTTGGGGTAATAACCTTAACCATGGCCCATCAGAGGAACACTGTTCCCAGCTGGGGTATGTGGGTCAAGGTGGTCCTTCAGGTAAAGTTATGACTGGGCTACACCCCTTCAGATGATTGGATGGGGGGGGGTTTCCCTTGACTGCATGGTCCTCCAGCCAACTGGGAGGAAGGGTTGATGGGAAAGCATCTCTCTGTGAGGTAAAAATAGAATTATTTTTGGAAGAAAGAGGGGGAGACTTGGAAGGAAGCAGAGCATGAGTGCTAGAAGGCACCTTTGTGGGTTCAAGTAATTCTTTTTCCGAGGTGTTGACGAGGGCCATCTGTTTTGCTGCTTGTAGGAGTGCTAAGCTACTTACTACAAAGGGCAGAGTACAATGGAATTGTAGGTTTTTTGCTACCTTCTGCCTTCCTCTTCTAAAAAAAAATTAAAACATTAAAATGCAAAAACACTTTTGGTACTGCCAGTTTCTGAAACAGGTATCTGAATAATGCAACTGCTCCTCTCTTTTTGAGATTCTTCTGTATACCTTGTGTTACCAAGTCAGGTTCCACATGAATTTTTACAGATTGGGGAGGGGCCTTTTTTTGCCAGTGTTTTAACACCAAGCTTGCAATTGGATTCCTTGATGTTATTTATGGTTTCGCTCAATGGGGATGCAAAACATCAGGAGCTTGTCAAATGGAACAAATAAGACCATTTATTGCACAGAGTAGGGATGTTGCTGCTATCTGCACAAAGCTGTTATTCTTCCAAACACTTAGCTCTGCATAAGTAGACTGTAACACTATTGAAAAATATTCAGATGATTGGCACCTGAGGATGTAGTTGTGGGACAAGAATGCTTTAACAATGGGCAGCTCTTCAGTATGAAGAGCATGTCTGCCTCCTGGGTAGATCTCCCTTCCTGAAAGGCAGTTCTGACAATACAGCTGATTTATTCTGTTACCATTTATTTATACACCACCTTTTGGCCCAGAGGCCCTCTAAGTGGAGAACAGTATCATAATACAAAATATACATACAATAAAGCACAATAAATCAATCAAAATGATACAAAATCACAAAATACCTCTCAATCATGCTGAATATGTGTTGGAACACTCCTTAGCCCTTAGGGCAGGGGTAGGCAACCTAAGGTCCGTGGGCCGGATGCGGCCCAGTTGCCTTCTCAATCCGGCCCACGGACGGTCTGGGAATCAGTGTGTTTTTACCCGAGTAGTGTTATGTATTGGTTTAATTTGTGTACATGAGTTCCTCTGCTAGTCTCTGTAACTACCTTTCCCGCTCCAGGGTGATTCAAATGGGTGTGGTGACAGTTGATTGGTTAACTTGTTAGCACAATTTGGATCCTCACTCTGATAGGGTCCCGCCAAAATCTAAATGTATCCTTTCCCCAACCCCTGCTCCTGAGAGTATAAAAGGAGCCCACCCTTTCCCTCCAGTTGGTCAAGATTCCTACTGCAATAAAGAAGATTGTTCTTGTTGTACAGTGGTACCTCTACTTACGAATAACTGTACTTACGAATGTTTCTACTTACGAACGGAGCTCCGGCCGCCATATTGGGTGCGGTTTAGATAGGATTTTTTCTACTTACGAATTTTAGATAGGGTTGCTTCTACTTACGAATTTTTTCTCCCAATGCATTCCTATGGGATTCGACTTACAATTTTTTTGACTTACGAATGTGCATTCGGAACACATTAAATTCGTAAGTAGAGGTACCACTGTACTTGACTCCTAGCAGTTCCTTGCTAGTATGCTGACTCACTACTCAGGGCTGACTTCACGAAGAGCTGAAATCGCACTCACGACATAATAAGTAGAATGTGTCCTTTTATTTAAAATGCATCTCTGGGTTATTTGTGGGGCCTGCCTGGTGTTTTTACAGGAGTAGAATGTGTGCTTTTATTTAAAATGCACCTCTGGGTTATTTGGGGGGCATAGAAATTCTTTCATTTCCCCCCCCCCCCAAAAAAAGTCCAGCCCACCACATGGCCTGAGGGACAGTGGACCGGCCCACGGCTGAAAAAGTTTGCTGACCCCTGCCTTAGGCAATGGAACAGGAAACCTATGGCTCGATACCTCTATCTCTTACCTAGGGTGTACACACTCCCCTCACATCTCTCACTTTGGAGTGGGGCAGGTTCTGCCTGAGGCAGAAACAACTCTCTCCCACTGCTGCCAACCAGCTAGCATTATAGTAACCAGAGCATGGAGGGAAAAATAATTCTTACAAACCCTCATGTTCACAAAAACACTTACTTCCTGTCCCCCTCACCAGCAAAATCCCCAAACTGCTTAGGTGTGCATTCTATTCACACACTGCGATTCTTTACGTCGAAGATGAGCTGCTATCCCATGCGAGTTTGTGCCTCCAACATTAATTACGCTTGTAAAAACATTGTATTGTGTAAGGAAGCCAAGCAACTGAATCTGGACTGAACTGGGCAAGGTGTTCCATGTGGAACACAGGAGGGGGGCACCTTTCATGGGCTGGAAATCACTGAAATGCCTGGTGATATACTTGCTAAAAATGCCCGGTTCCTTGTGGCTGGTTATCTCAAACAATCAGGCCGGCTCTACCATTAAGTAGAGCAAGGCTCCAGTGATGCGATACTAAGAAACAGAGCTCTGCGTGTCCTGCATCCCTTCAGCTAGCTTGTCACCCTTTAGATGCAGTGGAGGATGCTACCCTGTTGAAGTAAAATTCAATTGGCATAGAACTAGGGGGGGGAGGGGAGTTGCCCTCATGCTGTTCACCTCAGGTGGCAAATAGTCTTGGGCTGTTTCTGCAAGCAACCACAGTGCTCAGGTTCATAGAATCATAGAGTTGGAAGAGACCACAAGGGCCATCCAGTCCAACCCCCTGCCAAGCAGGAAACACCATCAAAGCATTCTTGACATATGCCTGTCAAGCCTCTGCTTAAAGACCTCCAAAGAAGGAGACTCCACCACACTCCTTGGTAGCAAATTCCACTGCCGAACAGCTCTTACTGTCAGGAAGTTCTTCCTAATGTTTAGGTGGAATCTGCTTTCTTGAAGTTTGAATCCATTGCTCCGTGTCCGCTTCTCTGGTTCATACTGGAAAAGACACTCTGTTGTCTCCCTGTGCAACTCTGTTCCTCATCAGTGACCATTTCTAGAGCTTACCTGCCCTTTAAACAAATCCAGTGTCAAACCTGTGGATGTCATAGTTTCCCAGCCAAGAAACTAAGGGCATTGTTGCTCTGTTGGCATTGGGAATTTCTTGACAGCCTACACAAGAATAGTAGCCATGTAGGCATATTGGAAGCTGCCCATCTAGATCAGCATTGCCTGCAGCAGCTGACTTTGTTTAGTTGTTTAGTCGTGTCCGACTCTTCGTGACCCCATGGACCATAGCACGCCAGGCACTCCTGTTGCACTGCCTCCCGCAGTTTGGTCAAACTCATGTTCGTAGCTTCGAGAACACTGTCCAGCCATCTCGTCCTCTGTCGTCCCCTTCTCCTTGTGCCCTCCATCTTTCCCAACATCGGGGTCTTTTCCAGGGAGTCTTCTCTTCTCATGAGGTGGCCAAAGTATTGGAGCCTCAGCTTCACGATCTGTCTTTTCAGTGAGCACTCAGGGCTGATTTCCTTAAGAATGGATTTCCTTAAGAATGCAGTCCATGGGACTCTCAAGAGTCTCCTCCAGCACCATAATTCAAAAGCATCAATTCTTCGGCGATCAGCCTTCTTTATGGTCCAGCTCTCACTTCCATGCATCACTACTGGGAAAACCATAGCTTTAACTATGCAGCAGCTGACTATCCTGGGTTTATGGGGAGGGATATTTCCTGGGCTGTCTGGAGATGCTGGGGATTGAACTCAGGATCTTCTGCATTCAAAGCAAATGTGCTACCTACCACTGAGCCCACAGCTCTTCCCCTGCAGAGATAATATATATCTGCGTAGCACATAATATCTTTTTGTGCAGCATGTCTGATGTGAACGCTCCTTTCTGCACTTCTCGTGATATGCTGAAGTTATAACCATTAGAAAAAGAACTTTCCAGTGGTAGACATGAGCGCACATGTCCTAATACACAGTGCACTTTTAGTTGGAGGTTAAAAATTGGAGAGGTGTCAGATCTCTCTCTCTCTCTCTCTCTCTCTCTCTCTCTCTCTCTCTCTCTCTCTCTCTCTCTCTCTCTCTCTCTCTCTCTCTCTCTCTCACTTTTTTTTCCTGGAGGGAAAGCTCGTAAGAGCCTATTGTTCCCATGACGCTCCTAAGATGACATGGTAAGAATGAGGACAGGATATTAACACACAATATAAGAGCCTTAATTGAAGATGGGGTAGAGAAGGGAGGAGGGAAATATATCTAATAAAGTAAACCTGATTGACAAAGCAGGAAGCCAGCCAGATATGAACAAAAGGCGCACAGCAGGGAAATGAATGCAAGCAAATGCCAATTCACACTTCAGCAGGCACCTTCCTTGACTGCTCAAACATTTTCAGTCAGATAATGAGCAAAAACAAACACTTTAGCATCCTCCTCTCTGCTGGGGAAAAGAGCTCAAAAGGAATGGAGGGGAGAGAGGGAAAGTCTTGGTGCTAATTGTTTGCCATCTGAACTGTCAGTGAAATGCCAGAGGTTTTTGTTGACTGGCACCTTTGCTGAATGATGGCTAATTGTGAATGGTGAAAGTAGATTTATTATTGCTGGCTCAGGCCATTTAGCTGTTTTTTGCAAATCTTGATGATGATGAGCTGGTTTACCTTGGGCCACACTCTTGAAATGCTAGCTTAGCTGTCAAGCTCGTTTGTTTGTCCGCACCATTTGCACTTCTGGGGCAGGGTGCTACTGATGCTGAGGGTGTTACATCAGCTGTTGCTTTGGGGTTACCAAAAGGAAATCTCAACACTCATTCTTGGTGCTCGGGAAGGGATTGCTGAAGTGTCTGTAATGAGAAGCAGATGGCTGATGGCATGTCTGGGGCATCCATGTAATTGTGAAGCTGGCTTCCGTGGCTCCCTAGTGCAGCCAGTCTCTGCTTCTGGACTAGGAACTCACAGTGGCAAAATTGTGTGCCTGCCTGTCCCATAGAAATGCTTTAGGTAATTTCTCACAACAACCACAACAACAACCACAACAACAACCACTTATATTGCCAGATACCACCCTGAGCTCGCTATGGCACCCAAAAGTGTCAGTTTTTGTTCTCTTTTTTTAATCTTGGAACTGCTAAGGCAGCACTCTGGCAAGTATTCAAGGCATGGTTTGAAATAGGGCTGGGGGAGAAATTTGATTCAATTCACATTTAAAAGCTAACTTTACCTAATTTGTACTTTCCCAAACAACATGTGAACTGAAACACAGCCATCCTTTGAAATCTGCACTTTTTTTAAATTTTGCAACGCTGTTCTCCAGCCAAGAAATGTATACAAAAATACATAACATAGGTTTAAATGTGCATAAAAATAAAGATGGTAGTGAAAATAAAATGTGTTGTATTAGGAGAAATGGTTTTGCAAAAGATGTGTGTACATTTGGCAAAATAGCCTACAAAATGTGTATATCAGGGTAAATTTGGTGATGAATCTTCATGGAATTGTAGCGTTGGAAGGGACTGCAAGGGTCATCTAGTCCAAATCCCTGCAGTGCAAATATCTTCCACCCAACATGGGGCTCAAAGCCATGCCTCTGAGATTAAGAGTCTCATGCTCTACAAATTGAGCTATTACCTGCATATTTTTTTAAAAAAGAATCACAAACTGACACGAAAATATGGAGAACTGAACTTGCGATTGGGGGAAAAAAATGAGAAACTGAAAGGGACCTAAATTGACAGATTCACCCACCTGTAGCTTTAAGTGCTTGAGGAGGTGCTTTGGAAGCCATTATAAAGTCCAAACTTTTGTCAGACTACCTGGATGGTTGAAATGAACTTTATTATTATCATTATTTATATTCGTATTAGGCAGGCTGTTTCCCAACTAAACGATAAAATTGTAGACAATTAACTGTATGCATCTTTGCAGTTTACTAAATTAATTTGAGTATGAATTGAAACAACAATAATTCTGAAGCAAGAAGCATAATTTCTGTATGCTTCCGAATACCACTTGCTGGGAACTGTAACTGGAGAGGTCCTCAGGTCCTACCGTACTTTGCAGGCTTCTGGTGGGTTGGCTGCAGTGAAAACAGGATGTTGGCCTCATGAGCCTCTGGCCCAGTGGCGGAGCTTCATGCTCCGGCACCGGGGAGCGGAGAGAAGGCAGGGGTGGGGTTGGCACACGTCTTGGGGGCGGGGTGCAGCCGCAGTGGCACCCCACCGGGATCGCGCTGCCGGGGGCGGTGCACTCCCCCCCACTCCTCTTCCTCTGCCAGTGCTTTGACCTAATCCAGCATGGCTTTTTATGTTGTTTGTTTACACACATTGTCAAGCAGGCCCCATCTTAGGGACATTCCAGACAGGGTGCTTTTTTAGTGTTGGTCGTATTTTTCATTAAAAACAACAACATAGCTACTAAATTTCATTGGAGGGCATCTTTTGGTATATGGCAACCATCTGGTCAATGGAATATGTATTTTTTTAAAAAATCAATTAAACTTCATGGTCCTATTTCTATGCTCCTGTGTTTGGGGTGGTGAAGTTTTTCCCAGAGCACACTCCATCCTGTTCCTGAACTGTAGCATTTCTTTCATTGAGGTGTTGCTAGGGAGGAAAGCTACTTTCAGTTGCTGATCCAGTAAAAAACAAATGAACAGCCAGCTGACTTCAGCAGGGTGTGGGGTGGGGTGTATAAATATATACAGTATATCAGAAGAGCATTTTCTGATGCCATTCAGAGCCTTGGGGTGCTTCCATATTTCCCCTACCAAAAAAATTACCACCATCAACTGCTGCACTCCTCAAAATCAATGACAATGGTTCTGACTTAAAACTCCGCTTGTTTTCCCATGGAGTGGGAAGAGGTGTACCTCGGGTTTGGCAAATGTGGGGCCCCAGGCCTGGAGTGTGTGTGCAAAAATCACCTATCAGACTATGGTGTGTGTCACGTATGTGTGTGTGGCGACACAACACCGCTGTTTTGACGAGATCAAACACGGGAGAAGTTTTTCGTCCTTCTCACACTGTAGCAAAAACACATAGATGTTTTTTCACACTTCCTCCTCGCCTCTCCCTCTTTCCTGATGCTTTGAGCATTTGGGTTGTGTGAAATTTAGTGATTTCTAATGTGGCTATTGCAGCACAGCGATTTTTAGTTTCCAGGTGGGGCAACCAATACAGCTCCTTGCCAAGGGCACAAGGAACCCTACCTTGGGGTATGGGGCATGTATGTGCACAGGGCTCTGGTAAGCGTTTTCCCTAAGCCCCCAAAAAGAAATACTGTGAATTAGGTTTAACTTTGACACATGCAGCTGTTCTCCAGTATGGGTTCCACATTTATGGTATGCAAAGTGACTGAAATTTAATAAGCATGTTGCATTTAAAACTGGCATTTCTGTACGATTCCACCACTCTCAACTATGCGTTGATTTTTTATTTTATTTTATTTTTTACTTTCCAGTACGAAGCAAATATCCAGTGGGTGCTGCAGTGATCAGACACTTGATAAGTACCTATTAGAGACTGAATGGGTTTGGGACCCTGAGAGTTAACTCCTTCTGTGCAGTAAATTATAGGCTGCAGTGAGATGCATTGCAAGTATTGTACCCTTGGGTTCCCTTAAAACTGTTTTCGTTCTATCAGTATTGAAGTTTCTGTGATTTGATACAGTCAGTAAATGCGGGAGGAAAAGAGATTTGAGAGTTCTTATTTCCTGGCAAATAAGTATCTCCTTGGGGGAAAAAAAATGCACGTCAGAAGTGAAATCCATATTTAATTATACCATTTGCATTTTAAGCTGATACTCTTTTATATACTGTTTCCGTGCCGCCACCCCCACCCCCACTTTGAAGTTGCAGCAAGGAGAGGTGACTTTGAAATAAAAGGATGCAAGGGAACAGGTGATTGAATTCAAGTATAGTGATTTAGTGCTCTGTTGGTATCCTGATGTATGATTCCATTTCTGGGGACCATGAGTTTCTGCGCAAGTGTTATGGCATGCTTAAAGCCATATGGGAATGATGTTCTTTCACCCTTAAAGGGTTATCTCATGGAAAATAAATCAGATTGTCCTTTTATCACTGCTGTCCTGGAAAAGTGCTACTGGAGTAGGGAGGCCATATTTAGTCTTAGGTGTAAAGCAATCTTCCACATGCCTCACAGCATTGCCCTGCCACAACATTAAGTAGCCCTTATGCACACTGCACAATGGAACTTCCCCTTCCTCTCCTCTGTGCACTCCCACCTTCAAATCTGCCATGACGATTTCCCCAACTCTCCACAGCAGATAGAGGTGTGGGAAAACATAGCACACAATGACATTGTTGGATCTGACCCATTGTAAGTCGCTTTGACTCTTCCACCAATTGCCAAAGGGGATAGAGCAGGAACGAGGCTGCTTGCAAGGTGGCGAGGCTACCGTAGCCTCCAAAGCAGTATAAGAAGCCTCTAAATCAGGCATCCCCAAACTGCGGCCCTCCAGATGTTTTGGCCTACAACTCCCATGATCCCTAGCTAACAGCACCAGTGGTCGGGGAAGATGGGAATTGTAGTCCAAAACATCTGGAGGGACGAAGTTTGGGGATGCCTGCTCTAAATGCTATGGTGGGTGGTAGAGAAGTCACCAAGGAATGCCATTTTCAGCACTATCTCTACAGCCACAGTAACATGTACGCTAATTCTGAAGGTTATAAAAGGACTTTGCAAGGAAGTTTACAAAGCCAAAATTCAGATAACCAGAGTTCCAAAAAATTATCTGTGAGGACCCTATTCCATGAGGATTCAGTCAGTTGATGTTGATGTTGTTTTGCATGGAGAGACAACTTTGTGAGAGCAGTGACATCACTCAAACTTTTCTGATTCTTCTGCAGAAAAGTAATAGTTAAATGTTGGGTAAGCCAAAATTCAAATCACCCTTTGCTTAACTCTAAGGGTTTTTTTCCGAGTGACTATTAAATTTTACTTGTGATGCTCAGGCACTGCCAGCCGGCAACGTGCAGTTTGCAAGTGTTAAAATGTGTGAGACTCAAGATTTTCAAATGCTTGGTGTCAACACAGCATTATAAAATGTCAACGAAACAAAAAGTTGTAAGAAATATTTGCCATGCAAGTTAAGAATTAAAAGCAATGATTATTTTGGGCTTGCTTATAAAGCCCGCAGACCACTCGTGGGTTGTGACCTACAGGTTAGGAAGCACTTGTTTTATAATTTGCACATCAGTCTGTTGTGATTTTTGTTTTGGTAGATGATGGCCCTTACTCGAAAGGGAGCAAAGACTCAGGTGGACTGGACACAGCCCTGGTTTCAAGAAGGCAAAGTATACCAGGTAACTGGCGTATTCTTTTAGCCATGTATACCTTTTTTAGGTCAGTTAGGTTTCATTCTCAGTTTGGTAACCATCAAAAGTTGTTTGCTGGGTGTGGTAGAGTCGCTATGCTAACTTTCTGGCAGGTGGGCTGCTTATTGGAAAGGACTGGTGCAGTGCTCATGCCCCAGCAGATGTTGGGTGGGTGCTCCTGGCCACGGGCTCACCTGGTAGCTACACTCGTAGGTTGCAATTTAAATATTTCCCACTGTGTCAACACTAGATCAGGGTCATAATGGGAAATTAAAATTGCTGCTGCAGAAATGCATGTGTCTTTGGGGGGGACAGGGGCATGTTAGGACAGGGATTAATGTTGCTGAGCTCTAATGGGGGCACTTGAGCCCTGGAAGCTGCCTGCAGATACTAGTAGTTCCTGATGCAGTAAACCATGGTTTGCACCAATGGCCGTAGAGATGTGTTGCTGCACCAAGGTTAGCTCCAAAAATTAAAAGGAGGGAATTTGCATGTGATGAAAAAGCATGCAATCCCTGCAGCACTCCTGACCTCATAACCGAAGTTAAGAAATGGGGCAGCAGTAGGCTCAGGTAATTCCTATAATAATAATAATCATCATAATAATCATAATTACAAAGCCAAAAGGAGGAAATGGAAAAATATGTTGAAGGTGAGGAGGAAGAGGAGAAAAGAGCTATTGAAGAGCACATTCCAACTACTACTCATTTTTATTGTTCCTTCAGTTTTGATTGATCAGTCGCATGAGTTGCGATATATTCTGTAGCAGCTTGAGCTCGTAATAGTGAAGACTTGTAAAACATGCTCTACTCGTATGCATTACAAGGCTGAAGAGTGATAAATATTTATAGGGGGACCATTATGCAGCACTTATTCACCTTCATTCATGCATTAATGTCAGATTATCATTTAAATGGCACAGGTGTGATATTCTTCGTTCTTCCATTACTGAGTGTCCTTGGGTTTAGGCCCATTTGCAGTCACCTGTGGATACTGTGGCACCTACACCTGTTTGCACCATGGAGAAGTTCAGGATCATCAATGCAATCCAAAGCAGAAAATGCATAGAAGAGAGAGCAGTGGGTCCTGAGCACTTAAATCGGCACATAACATTATACAAGAACTAATATACAGCAAGCCTTTTCCTCTTCTGAAACAGACAGCAAGTACAGTCGTACCTCGGGTTACGAACAACTCGGGTTACGAACAACTCGGGTTACGAACTGCGCAAACCCGGAAGTATTTTCGGCCGCGTGCGCGGTTTGCGCATGCGCAAAATGGCGGTTCGGGTTACGAACTTTTCGGGTTACGAACTGCGACCCGGAACAGATCGTGTTCGTAACCCGAGGTATTACTGTAATAAGACTTAAAACAAAACAAAAAACCAGCCTGGCACACTATCGACCTTATTTTTGGAAACACATGTGCCAAAGATCTTGGGCAACCCTTAGCAAAGACTCTCTTATCCCCCCCAAACATAGACAGTTTGGGGAAAATAAAGTAGGGAGGATTGGGCAGTTATTAAGCACCTTGAGCATCTCCATTGTCTGTGATGTTGTATGTAAATGCTGAAATGTATTTTTCACTGTTTTACTTACGATATGTGCTGGGCAGTGTAACAATGTCCAGGGATTTCTTCCTACATTTTCTCCACAGAAGAATTCAGAGGAGTCACTATTGTGGAACTGATTAAAAAAGAAGGAAGCACCCTTGGCTTAACTATATCTGGTGGTACAGATAAAGATGGTAAACCAAGAGTTTCCAACCTGAGACCAGGAGGGCTGGCAGCAAGGTAAACCAATCACATTGACAAGGATAGATTTCATTGTCTTGGGATCACGCATCACCAGCAATTTTTTAAAGCACTTTTTGCATGTTAGATAGCTGAATAATAACTTCTTCCAGCCTCACCTCCTAGCACAACTTTACTAGTTATGATTCAGTGGGTGCATATTATAAACCTTTTTCTCATTTCCCTGAACCTTCCTTATTAAAAAATAAAGAAAAATGCTTTTGTGCACGGTTCTCAAGTAATATCTGCTGTTACTTTCCATATGGCATTTAAGTTCACATTCCTCATTATGTAGGTAGTTCTCTCTATTTAATAAGCCAGTAAGGATGCAATTGCAGATAATGTGAATTATGAAAAGGGTGCTGGAAAGATGCAATTGAAATGTTTTGTTGTGTTTGTTGCAGGAGCGACCAGCTAAACGTGGGTGACTACATCAAGTCAGTGAATGGGATTAACCTGACGAAACTTCGCCATGACGAAATCATAAGCCTGTTGAAGAACGTGGGGGAAAGGGTGGTGCTAGAGGTAGAATACGAGCTGCCACTAGCGGGTTAGTACCTCCTGGGTGGAGTTACTGCTGTAATGTTTCAATATTTAGGTGGCTTCCCCTCCCCTCCTTGCCTCTTGTACGAAATTGGTTTGAACCATCAGATCATTCAGCCATCTTGCTCCAGTTAGTCTCCATTGATAGGCGGCAGCAGCAGCTATCTGTAACATTTCAGGCAAAGGTTGCTTCCAGCTTTGTTCTAGGAAATTCTTTTAACTGGAAATGCCAGTGATATGAAACCAGGATCACTTCCAGTGACTAGGTTGGATCCGGAATTCTCAATGCTGTTGCTTGTGAACACTTTGCAATCCTCAGGATTTTACAGGAGTAGCAGATGGAGAAAACAAACTGTTTCCACCTGTAGCTGGTGCCCCAATTCTACTGTCTGTGGATATTTGAGCAGATGACCGACCAGATTCTTATTTACTCACAAACTGAAGCAAATGCTCATGATGATGATATTATTACATTTCTTTGCATTTGCTTTTTTTATTTAGGTAATAAATTTTTTATACCGCCTGGTAGTAAAAAACAACAAAAACCCCTCAAAGCAGTTTTAAGTATCACTAGCATCACATTTCCTTTAGGAATGTTCAGTACAGGCAACCTGTGTGCATCAGCGGAGCATGTATAAGCCTGTTTCCCCCCTGTCCCCATCTCGTTCCACCCTATTCTGCCCTTTTCTGGGTCCAAAATGACCCACGCATCAGTGGTCACATGTCAATTGAATGTGCACAAAATGGTTACTGCCTGTACTTTAACCATGTTTTCTACTTTATAATCAAACTATTCTTTTAGCCTGTGAAGATTTGAACATAGTCATCTAGGGTTGCCTGCTGGCTTTTTGCCCGAGATACATGACAGTCCAGTAACCACTGCCAGCTTCTGAAAGGTGCAATCAGATTTGAAGCTTCCAGGAAAAGGGCAATGGTTTGCTTTAGTACTGTATTATGTGTGCATTAAGAGAGCTGGAGGGCAGTCTAGAAGATTGAATCTTGATTTAGCCATATTTTTAATTCTGTTTAATAGCTTCATGTACTTAAGGCAAGCATTCTTTTTACCTGCTTCAAAAGCCCACCATATTGCAGGATTTATGAATGTGATTAGGCAAATTTTCATATCGGATGAAGAATGTTTTTTTTTTAAAAAAAAAAGAGGAAGTATGGCAGGTTAAGGATGTCAATTCACCCCTTTTCTTCCCTATCTCTAGCCCCGGATAATAGTGCCGGCATCATTCCAAAGACCATTGAAGTGACCCTGTACAAAGAAGGCAACAGTTTTGGATTTGTACTACGAGGTCAGATTCTCTTTGGTTAATGATGATAAAAACTACGTTGCTGGGACATGTGAAAGTGGGGGAGAGGATAAAGCCAGTTATTCTGTATAAATCAAAATCCTAAGCTAATAATCATACAGCACAATCTTTGAAGAATGATGACTAATACAGTTTTTGGGTTTCGTCTTTATTTCGGAGATTCTTTGTGTTGCATCCATCAAAGTCACTGAGCTCGCAGAATGACTTCTGCTCAATGCAACAGAATGCCTCCCCTCTGAATGCCCTTCAGATCTGTTTCTGAGAGTTGGGGCGACCTGCAGATCAGATTTGGGGGTGTGCAGTTGGAGGAGAGGGAAGGGAATTTCCATTAACATTAGCAGATGCCTTTCCATCCACATAGTGACTCATTGGATTGAATCCTTTAATAGCTGGGGTGGAGAAGGGTTCGTGTCTTCTGCTGTGGTACAGAATTTTCCTATCTCTGCATTACAGCATTTATTTGGTGTGTTTTTTTGCAAATTTGTTACAGGAGGAGCCCACGAGGATTGGCACAAATCCAGGCCATTAGTACTGACATATGTTAGGCCAGGTGGTCCAGCAGACAGGTAATGTTCACATTTAGCAATGGAGCTTAAACAAATAGGTGTTTTGCCAACCTACCTGAAGCTCCTAGTACAGGCATAGGCAAACTCGCCCCTTCAGATGTTTTGGGACTACAACTCCCATCATCCCAGTGGAGTTTGCCTATGCCTGTCCTAGTAGGTCTAGTATCTAAGTTTGATATCTGGGCGCACTCTCTACCTGTCTCTTTTTCTCGACTTTCCCCCAAATGATCACTAGCTAGTCTTTCAAGAGACTGAAAATAGTTTCAGGCCAAATTCAAATACTGATTTCCATGCTTACCACTAATTTGTGCAACTGATTTTAAAAATAGCTGTTATGTATGCTCTAATTGAGGTTGATAGATTGTTGCAAGATCCCTTGTCTCAGCCTTTGCCAATTTGGTGCCCTCCAACTGTTTTGGAGACTACAGATGATGGAGTAATTACTAACAGCAACAACAACAATTTATTTATATGCCGCCCATCTGACTGGGTTGTCCCAGCCACTCTGGGCGGCTTCCAACAAACACAGTTAGACATCAAACGTTAAAAACTTCCCTATACATGGCTGCCTTCAGATGTCTTCTAGAAGTCAGATAGTTATTTATTTCCTTGACATCTGATGGGACGGTGTTCCACCTTGGTCCAAAACAGCTGGAGACCAGTATGGGGAGAATTGTTCAAGCAGCAACATCTGTGCCATTAAAAGTACCTGGAAAGGGGGCCAAAGAAATATTTGTCTTGGTAAGCTAGTTATTAATTGACTTCTCCACTTACTACATTTGTACAGCTTCCCAATTACACATGCTCCCTGGCCGACTCATAAGAATGAAATCCAACATAATACAAAGCGCTAAAGTTAGCAAAGAAACAGTGTTCTTTCCGGCAAATGTGCAATAAAAGATGAATAATAAAGCATAGAAAGTAAAAACACAAGCTGTTTGAAAAGCTGGTTTTCTGGTCCACATATGCTTCATTTGGGGGGTCTGTCTGTTCTGGTTTTATATGTGTTAAGAATTGTGTGCAATTTTCCTGCAGGGAAGGGTCTCTGAAAATTGGGGACAGGCTGTTGAGTGTTGACGGGATTCCTCTTCACAGTGTGAGTCACGCTGACGCATTGAACATCCTTCGCCAGTGCAACCAAGAGGCACTTTTCCAGATTGAGTATGATGTCACCATAATGGGTAAGGGCTTTTGGATTCCCTTGGGTGGGGGTGGGGGAACACACAGGCATTGGTGATGGGGAGGGAGGAATTCATTTGCATTTTCTCCTCACCCAGTGCGGAATATATTGATCTGTGGGTAGTGAAAATTTTAAAGTTTAAAATTACCAGAGCGGCCACGAGGAATGGGCTAAAACATTGTAGGTTTTTTAAAGCAAGCTTGGGATAGATAATTGAGTTTGGAGGCGTGCTCCTGGAGTCATACAGTAAATCTAAACTAGATATGCTTTCTAAGAGGCATTCAGTAACATTCCCGAGTTCTGCTTCCCAAATTTCATGCACCAGTTTTCTTAAGCAACAAGTCCATAGACAAGTTAGCTGATTGTAAGCAACATCACAAATTAATACAAAATGATGGAGTTGCAGACAAGTACTTTGGTGCAAATGTTACAGTTACTACTTAGTAAGAGCAGCGAAGCGATGGGTTGTCTTCTCTAGGAAAGCTGTGGGATGTTTTGAGGAAGACATATAGACTCGGAGGTGGTTATAGACACGGAAGGATTGGCTCTGATGGAATGAACCCTGACGTCATAATGGAACATGGCTTGATGTTTACCGCATAGCAGAAAGTGTAAATTTCCCCCAGAAATTTAAACCTATTAAGCCTTCCATTGTATGTTAGAGGTAGGTGACTCAGCTGAACGAAGAGAACATAAGCTGAGGTTGCTGGGCAATGATTTAGTCCAGCATTCTGTTCTCACAGTGGCCGACTAAATACCTGTGGGGAACGCGGTGCCCAATGCATAAAGGTCCCAAATAAAGTAAAAAAAAGACTTGAAAAATAGAAAATTATGCTGTTTGGCACATGGACATTAAGCTATTGCGGGGTAAAGGAGAGCAGATAACCTGCCAGGTGAATATTCCAGACAGGAAGATCTAGTCTCCTATCCCCATATCCTTAAATCACCTGAAGTGCCAGAAAATGCAAGAAAATATTTGTTTCTTTGTTTTAATATATGCCTTCATTCAGATCACATTCTTCCATCTATGTTCAAAGAAGAAGGAAAAGCAAAGTGCTTTGTGTTCTCATGCTTTGCATTCACAGGCCGAACAATATAATTGAAGCATTCATTTATAAATCGTTATCTATAGTCATCTGCCGCTTATCTTGTTAGCAAAGGAGAAATATGGGACTAGAGAATATGCAGAAATTGGCTATAGGAGGGAGCATAAACAAGGGATTTTATAGTGTCCTTAGGAAAGGATGTTCTACTCTCTCTGGCAAAATTGTTCACAGGCAAGAATATAAAGCAGTGCCTATTAAAATCGATGGGGTGCTTGAGACTTGCCTGAACTTGAATCTGCTGCTAGCCCCTTGTGGACGCTGTTTCCTACCCTGCACAGCCTGTATGTTTTCTCTTCTCCTGGTTTTCCTAATGCTAGAACACTTGCCCTCCGTTCAAAAGACCCTCAGTGTTCACGTCTCTGGCTTCAGAGCTGGACGTCGAAAACTAAAAATTGAATCTAGCTGTGGTGAAGTTACAGTAAATTTTAGACTCTGAACTCAATAATCTTACCCTCTTTAGATCTGCATTACTTCAAAATGTGGCAATGTTAGCTGACGGGGGGGGGGGCATCCTCCTCCTGCTCATTCTGCTGGGTTGGGGACTGAACTTGTGCCAGAAAGTCCTGCGCTGACACGACTTCAATGGTTCCTAATCTCTTCCTGGTGTACGTAGTAGCCAGAAAGAGCTAAAGCCCCATGCTGATGCTCGATGAGAGAGGCAGATTCGTCTTATTTGTGGCTGTTCCCCGAGTAGAAGACAGGCAGTGGTGGCGTGGCCTGAGCAGAAGATGAACCCTGCTTGATTTGTATTGTAGGTAACTGCTTCTGTCGGAGAGCAGAGCCCAATGCGAAGTGTTTTTTAGGCACAGCATCTATTCAAGCCTTTGAATTTCACAGAATTTGTGTAGGAGGCATTTAGCTGCTGTGTAGCAAATTAGAGCAGTTCACGCCAGAAAATACGGAACAGAATGTGCAGATGATGGGTTTAAGGGTTACTGCTGAGTCCAAAGCTGTGCTGGCTGCAGAAGCGCGGTGAACTGTCACAGAGTGCGATGCCTCTCGGGGGGTGGGGGGAACAGACTGGACTGCCTATTTTTAAAGCCTTTTCCCCTGCACTTCTCATTGTAAACCAAGGAACCACATTGCCCTGTTTAAGCTCTGGAGCCAAGAAAGGTGGGCGGAGGGAGGGGAGAGAATGGTACCCGGTTATATTTTCGTTTTAGTAAATTAAATAGGGCTGCATTTCAGAATGCTTCAAGGGGACTGTGAAACTGCTCCCCACCCCACAAACTGAACACCGTCAATGTGCAGCTAGATTGTGTGTGTGTGTGTGTATAAAATTATTGGAGAAGCTTTTAGATATTTTGTCATGCAATATCTTCCGAAGTTGGAGGTGGGTGGGTCAGAACTAAGCAATTTTTGAATTTTCCATGGAGATAACAGCATTACTCTAACCCAGAGCTTTCCAAACTTTTCATGCTGGTGACACACCTTTTAGACACGCATCATTTTGCGACACAGCAATTCAGTTTTACTATCCAACTGGAGGCTAAACTAACACCTTTCCAGCCCCAAGGGAAATGCGAGCAGCATTCACGAGACACACCTACACACTGCAGCCAACACACTAACGTGTCGCGGCACTGCTCTAACCAAAAGCAAGGACCAATTGATAACTCGGATAACTCGGATTACGTGTCCTTGAGTTCATGTGCAGCTTTCTGATCATCAGAGAAGACAGGAGAAAGCAGGCCTGTGCAGAGCTTGTCTGTATGTCTGGCAGGCCCCTGGTGGATCATCCCCCCCCCCCTCAGACAGCTTTGCCTTCTGAGGCCTGGGGCAAATGTACCTGCTGCCCCCACTCCCTGCACAGGCCTGAAATAAAGGAACTTAACCCTTTCTCCCCTACTACAGTCGTGAGTGGTAAACACTTTCCTGAAGCTGATACTTCCTTTGGGGAGGTAGGGAATCTCATATTCATGTCAAATTTGGGATTTTACTCAGGAAATAAGCTGGGGAGCAAACATTTAAATTTCCCCATCTGCACCTTTTCTCATCACATTAAGTACTACCTCATACATTAAAAAAAAGCCTGCATGCTTTTTTTGGGGGGGGGGGTGTAATATGATTTTCTTGAGCTTTCATAACTGGTCACGGACAGCATCACACCACATGTAGGTCACTGTGTGTTAAACTGGACTGGAGCACATCACGGTATAAGCAGGAGAGGACCATGTTTTGCTTGGATCCTCCTTGAGGGAGTAGGAAACCCTACATAGGTAAAACTAAGATGTCACAAAGAAGGCTAGGTGAGACCTCTTTTCCTTGATGTGTGGTGGGGCAGTATTTAATCATGCATTCCCACTTACATGTTCTGATGTGTTGCTGTCAAGTATTACCCAGATTATAAATTATTTGCCTACGCCTTAGGCCCTGATATAGTGGCCATGTGTCCTAATTCACAGAGCCCAGTTCTCTATTTGAAGGGTTGTCCACTTTAAAAATAAAGAGCCAAAGGAAGGGAGAGCAGGGACCTGGAGGTTGCCCATCGACAGTTGGTTACCTGCATAGCAGACTGAGCAGGCATGCAGCTCACAACCTTCCACACTGTGGTGAGATGTATCATGTTTCTATTTTAAATTATAGAAACTGTTTCTAAATTTGCCTCTGTACATGTAAATAAGCACATGCAAATTGGCACCCAGCCTGCATTGTAGTTTGTGCAGCGCATCATTGTCTTTGGGTTCTTAATGGCCAATCTGTCCAGCAGACCTTCATCTCGTATCTACAAGGGGGAAACTCCCCAGCCCCACAGTGCAGATCAATAAAGTACAGGTGTAGCAATTCAGCCTGGCTTCTGAACTTGGGATTTCTGCTTCCAGAATCTGTGCTGTCTCATATCAAAATGTGGAACATGCATCTCCACCCAAGAGGCTGTGATTTAAAGCTGACTTTCCTTTACCTGCCTTGTGCCCTCCAGGCAGTTTTGGACTACAACTCCCATCATTCTCTGCCAACACAGCTGTGCTGACATGGGCAGTTGGGACTTGTAGTCTCAAGCATCTGGAGGGTACCAGGTCATCAAAGGCCAGAGTCGCTCTGCATGCCAGCTTTCCAACTGAAACTCAGATGTGATTTGCAGTAGCTCCTCAAAGATACCTGGAGTTGGAAAAATAAAAAAGCACTGCAGAATATAGAGCAAATACGCATTGACAGAAATGAGCAAAAAAATGTTTTGCAGATTGCAAACAACTGACATAAGAATAGGCTTTCGAGACATCGGTCTAATTCATGTTTACTGCATATGGTTGGGTGATGCTGATAGGAGCTGGCTTATTGAAGTAAAGCGCATCAGAGTGAATATTTCCTTCCTTTTCTGCCTTGTAGGCACAGATATTTCTTTGGGTTTGCTTGCTTCTTTATATCCGCGAACATGTATTCCCTTTTTGTGACACTTTTATTCCCGAAGTTTTCTGTCCGGGGTGGGGTTAGATGCCTCATGCTTCTAAGCTTTTGTTCGTAACACAATAGCTCTTGGCAGAAAAAGTGCTGGGAGGCTGTTCCCCATGAAGGAAATCTTTTTCTTCCCTACTAGAAATTATTGGTTTTACAAATTTCATGGATAATTTGGGGGGTTCTGATCTGCAGAGCTGGTGCCATAGCTGGCAAGGCTCTTTGAAGAAAGGCTGAGGAAGGCTTAACAGCCTTCAAATTTAAAACAGAACTCTTACCCCATTTCATTTTCATTTGACTTTTCCCAGTATATCTGAATGATACACACCTGCTTCTCTCTCCCAGCTCCTATGTGTCCACCCCTCAGTGGACACAAATTAAGTACTTAGTTTTAAACCAGTCACTCAATTTATAGCTCCTAATCCATATGTTAAAAGGTGGAATGAAAAGCTTCCCAGCCGTTACTTTGAGAATTAAAGCGAGAGACGGCTCCTAGGGTGTCTTTGATCTGAGAACACAAATGTTCAGCTAACCAAGTAATCCTTCCTATACTTGAGTGAGAAAGCTACATGTTGATATTTTCCCAAATGGAGAATGCTGCCATTTGTCAAGGATCTCCAAGGTGTTTTGTGGTGGTGGAATAATAGGGTGTGTTCACATTACTGCCTTAGAGCACGGTGATGTTGTTCCTCCCTCCCCCAGTGCATTTCATAGTTATTCCACATCAGCACAGTTTCATTGGTGTCAGATTCGTTTCTGTTTGTGTACACACCAGGAGGCATTGATGGGCAGGGATGTTGTTGCCTCATGCAAAGGTGTGCACGCATGCCCTCTGTCATGTTGCATGAATCTGGTCCTTCTGTCAGAAGCCTATTTTTTGGCAGTGGGTGATCAGTTATGCTGTGCAACTGGGTTGTACCTTTCAATGGGTTGTATGGCGCATCTCCTGTGTTTATATGTATCCTCTGCCCATACCACATGCATCTGGAATAATATTGGCTCGTTTTTTGTGAATTTCGAGGGTCATGTAATGGAGGCATTATATGATCCTGTCTAAGGCACAGAAGAAGGGGGACACAGGTGGCGCTGTGGGTTAAATCACAGAGCCTAGGGCTTGCTGATCAGAAGGTCGTCAGTTCGAATCCCTGCAATGGGGTGAGCTCCCGTTGCTCAATCCCAGCTCCTGCCAACCTAGCAGTTCGAAAGCATGTCAAAGTGCAAGTAGATTAAAAGGTACCGCTCCAAGCGGGAAGGTAAACGGCGTTTCCGTGTGCTGCTCTGGTTCGCCAGAAGTGGCTTTGTCATGCTGGCCACATGACCTGGAAGCTGTATACCGGCTCTCTCGGCCAATAACGCGAGATGAGCGCCGCAACCCCAGAGTCTGTCATGACTGGACCTAATGCTCAGGGGTCCCTTTACCTTTACCGTAAGGCACAGAAGGGGCATGGAAATCTGAATCCTCCCACAGAAATCTGAGCCCTCCACCCCACCTCACCATCAGCTTCAGCTGGAGCTCCAAAACAAGAAGTGAGGTGGCTGGGAGAAAAGTAGGAAACTTTATGTTTTGGGGTAGCATACAAATGTCAATAAATATTATAAGTGTGCAGTAATGAAAGGGCTTTAGGGAAGTAAAGCCAAGAAGGATTTATCTCCTCTCAGTTGGTTGCCCCTACTTTTTCCTTAGGTGGGCTGCATTCTCTCTTCTTCTCCCACCTCACTTCCCACATGATTGCAGCAGGATTTGGCGCTGTCATGTCTACCTTGGTCTTTAGAGAAGCAAGGGGAGAAATGGCAGCTTGTTGTCTTAAGTTGTTTGGTGGAGCGACGCAATCAAACATGAAGGATGCGGAAGCTTGTAGTATCCTTTCCAAGGGAACTTCGGTGTCAAATCCAAAGAAGAAGAAGAGGAGTGATGTAAGCAAGAGGAACATTTTGAGTGCATGTATGTGCAATATATTGCTATGCTCCCCTGCTTCTCTGAAGGACAAGAAGGTCCGGGGAACAATGCTTATCCCAGTGTAGTTTCCTCTGGAGGCAGATTGCTAGAGGTTTATTATGGCTTTTGCAATATTCCAGTTTATTTTACATAATAAACAGGTTGGGCATAGGAGGCATATCCTCCTCTTGTTTGCTTTGATTCGGCGGTAAGATGTGGGTTTTCCTGGGGAAAGTGCCAGAACAAACAAAAAACAACAACCACTTGGGCATGGAGCTCCAAATCCCCAAACTGTGCCTACAGAGGAGCCCTTTAACACACCAGCAGACAATCAGAGATTCATTGCTTTCACATTAGATCTCCAGAGACTGAACTGGATATATGTGAGGGGTGTCTGAACTGCTTTTCCAGCTAAAGGGCCTGTCTGTTTTGGGGGCCTGCAGAAATAGTCCTCCTGAATGCCAGACAGCAGGACCCCCCCCTCCCTCGGCTAACCTTCAAGCTGAGTTGGCAATGAGAATCTCACCTAGGTGACAAGGTTCAAGTCAAGTGGTGCTGCCCAAGACCAGAGATAAGGGACCTGGACCTGTATGCCCTCCATTCTCTACGCCAATTCCAAACAAGCACTTGTTTGTTGCGTCTTCCTGCAGATCTTTAAGCATCCTATATTATAAAATGCAAGTGTCTCTGCGTCCACGTTTTCCCGTGTGTCCCTGGGTTACTGCGCATGTGCCCCAGGGACACAGGGATTGGACGGAGAGACTGGACGCACACACCGCGCACTCTCCCCACCGATGAAGAGAACCAGAACCCAGTAAACGAGCCAATGGCAGCTTCTCCTCACGCCTCCCACTCGATGAAGCCGCTGGCCCTGCCAGCGCCGCCATCTTCCCGCACCCCATTCTCCCGCCTGCTCAGCGCTCAGCCTCTTCAGCTGCTCGGTGGTCCGTCGGGGGAGCCTGGGGCCCTCGGCGCACATCCCCGCCGTTCCCGCCTCTCCGGGTGGCGCAGCGTGAGGCGGCGGCGGCGGCCCCAGCTTCTATAGCCGAGCGCCGGGGTTGCGCTCTCTCTCCCCCCCCCCGCTCCCAACCGCCGCAACGCTGCTGCTGTACTACGACCTCGCAGGGGCAGGGCGGGCGTTTGCGGGGTTTACAAACACCACGTGTCACTGCCGGGCGGCTGCAGCCCACGCTCAGTGGGGTCAGAAGAGGGGAAGGTCTTGGGGGGGAGGCGGGTGCTTCCCTCCCCCCCCCACTATTACAGTGGTTTGCAACTGGGTGCGTGTTGCGTGGGGCGCTCTGCATGCAGCGACTCGGGTACGTGAAGGACCCATCGCCCGCAAAAGCCGCAGGATGGATGGCGCCCTGAGGCATAAAGCTCAGCCCAAGCCTTAGCCCGGCGCTTCCTTCCTGTTTTGGAAAGTCTAATTGATACAGGGCATGGGGAGGCGGAGGACGGCGGAGCTTTCAAGCCGCTCCCCCCTCCCCCGATATTCGCAAAATCTCCGACGAAAGTGTCCCCCGCAGGCTTCCGCTTGCAAAGTGCTTAGGACTCACCCGAAGGCCCGTTTTCGCTCCTGCTGTTTGGAGCCCCTGTCTGCTGACTGTGCGCATGTGTGAAGGGCAGCTTTAAATTGCTTGCGTTAGGTTTTCGAACCCATTCATTTCCGTGAGGTAGATTGTAGACTGCATTCCAGCTATCCTGCATTTGGGTGTCCTCCGGCTATCGTTTCTCATACACATATTTTGAAATGGCATGTTTTTAAATTAAAAAAAGAGGCCGGCCCGACCTATGCTGTCTCTGGGGCTGCTGCAGCTGATCTTGGGGTGCTGCCTGGTGGCGCTGAGCTTCAGGGCGCTCTCTCTCAGCAACTCCCCACAGGTGAAGAAAAATAAATAAAATATGTTCTAGCGGCCGTTTATTTTAACATTATCAACATGCCATGGCACGAAATAACACTTTGTTGGTGCAGATTTCCCTGACAGACAGGCAGAAAGACAGACAGAAAGACAGGTTCTAGCACCCCGCTGCTCCTCTCACATATCTTCTAGTGCCCGTTTTCTAAACGGGCTGAATGACACTAGTCTTTAATAAAGCACACCAAATACACATCTCAGAGTCTTCACTTGGGAGTGGGGCTGTGTGTGTGCAAAACTACATCACAGCAGTCCATCACTAGGCCATGGGGAAATGATTGATATTGGAGAAACGTTAAACAGGTCTCTCTTCCAAGCTCCCCATTCCCAGCTGGGTGACCTTTAAGGGCAAAGTATATTTCTGTCCGAGTGGTTTGATCTTCCTTTGACCCTCCTAGTATGCTTCTGCTGCAACTGTTCATCTGCTGCTTTTCCTGTTTGTAATTTGCAGGCAGACCCCTACCCTTCCTAATGGTGCTGAGAGGCCAAATTCATTGCTTGTAAAGCATTTTGCAATTCTTACGGTGTAGTCAATACAATCGTGCAAGATATTATTACCCTTTCAGGGCTAGCTTCCTTTTATTGATTATTTCTACATGAATTATGAAAGCTGCTGCTATGGTGGGGTGGAGGGTTTGGGGGGGTGGGTTAGCTGTACATCTCTGCCCTTAGCTCAGCAGTAAGAGATGTCAAGCTCTTGATCGTTCACAGTGCCATATTTAAGCAGACCGCTGTGCCTGAAAACAGTTGGCTGAAGCTTTTCAGCAAGAATTACATGGACACTGAGGTCCAGTGCCGAGGGCCTTCTGGGGGTTCGCTCGTTGAGAGAAGCCAAGTTGCAGGGAACCAGGCAGAGGGCCTTCTCGGTAGTGGCGCCTGCCCTGTGGAGCGCCCTCCCATCAGATGTCAAAGAGGAAAACAACTACCAGATTTTTAGAAGACATCTGAAGGCAGCCCTGTTTAGGGAGGTTTTAGATGTTTAATAGATTGTTTTTGTTTTTTTCTGTTGGAAGCAGCCCAGAGTGGCTGGGGAAACCCAGCCAGATGGGTGGGGTAATAATAATAATAATAATAATAATAATAATAATAATAATAATAATAATAATAATAAATTTATTATTTATACCCTGCCATCTGGCTGGGCTTCCCCTGCCACTCTGGGCGGCTTCCAACAAACGTTAAAATACATCAAATATCACAGATTAAAAACTTCCCTATGTCAGGTAGTTGTTTGTCTCTCTGACCTGTGATGGGAGGGTGTTCCACAGGGCGGGTGCCACTACCGAGAAGGCCCTCTGCCTGGTTCCCTGGTTTATTGCCTGAATCTGGCGATTGGTTCATTCTACTCTGTCAATAGCTCTCAGAGGTCTCAGGCAGAGGTGTTTTCCAGTCCTGAATAAACCAGAAATGCTAAAGATAGAACTCTGGGCCTCCTGCGTGAGCAGCATCTGCTCCCTTCTAAGCGATAGACCTTTCCTTAAACTATACTAGACATTAGCAGGAGAAAAAGGCAAGGAGAAGAACAGCAGCTCGATGGCACCTGGTTCTGCCCTCGGTGAGTTCTGCCCCCATTTGGATGGGTGATCTCTGCTCAGCATTGCACATGGGAGTCAGAGGCAGAGGAAGAATAGCTGCCTGTTCACTTTACCTGATGTCAGCAGCATGTGGTGTCTGATACTCCTGGCTCTTGGCACTGTTGCTAACGCAAACATTGCCAATCAGTCTGGATCTTCTGGCTGCGGGAAATGAAAGCATCTGATGCCTTTAGGTTTGTTGCATATCTTTCTGTGTTCCTCCCTAGAGCCAACACTTCTCTTTTTTTAGTTCCCTCTTAGCTTTTCAATGAAAGCTGAAATTGGTGCTGTTTTTTATTTATCTGGCATCTTTTAAACAAAACAGCTTGAAGCATTTTAACTTTCCAGGCAACCAATAAAACCCCTCCATACTTGTTTACAGTCACACCAGCGATAGCTTGGGGTTGAGTGCTAGTGGTGGAAGATCTTGCAGTGGATTAAGTAGGGTTGCAGTCTGGAAGGAGAATATAGCCCCCCTTCAGGGCTGATAGTTGCATCATCATCATCATTATTATTATTATTATTATTATTATTATTATTATACAGCAGAAGTAAGTGCTGAAACATCGGAGTGGGGAACTACAGAATTCATTCAAAGCTTTGGGAGAATGGTAGGGAGGCCAAAAGAAATTCACAAATCAGTGAACCAATGCAAAAGGGGGGGTAGCATGAAGAACTTAATTCAAGCCCTCCTGGATCAGTCTAAAGACCTTCCTAATCCCCCAGTCTGTTTTCATAATGGCCAACCAGATGCCTATGAAAAGCCTACAAGCAGGACATAAGCACAATGGCACTTTGCTGCATTGCGGACCGTAGACAATAGGGGCCCATGGCACACATGTCCCCGTGTCATTCACAACCGTGATTGAAGTGCTGGAGGCAGTGGGAGAATGCCACGTTCTCAACAGCCAAAAATATGCAGGTTTTGGGTGATGAGACAATGTGGCTTTCCTACAGTGCCAACATTGTGGTGGGGGAGCTGCCTGCATCCCCTGAAAACAGCTGAGCACCAGCTGTGCCTTTATTGCTCAAGACAATATTCTGGGAAGGCTCCTAGAAGAGGCAGTAGGGCCTGACCATGCAATGCTTTTCTGATATATGGATCAGGGTAGGTTTTTTTTTTTTTTTGCTAATTATTAAAAAGCTAGCTTAGCTCTGTAGTTGCCATGAATAACACCTTAATTGCATGGCTGCCATTTCCCCTCCCCTCCGCCCCCGTAATAAACTCTGAATCCGTATTACAGAAGCAAAATAGATGCATCTTATGCCTTTTGAACTATATTTGTAAGGTGCACAGCAAAATTGTGCCTAATGAGCAGTAGTTACCATGCTGTGAGCTTTGTATATTTTGTATATGTACTCACTGATCCATATGACATGGAACGTGGAACATGAGACAAAGTTAGGGCGCCTGCTATCATAGGATGTAGTTTTGAGACCCATTAGCCCAGGGATGGAGGACCTCAGGCCTGGGGCCCAAATACAGCCCTTCAAGCATCTCTGTCTGGCCCTCTGGATTCTCCCCGTACTGGTCCTGCTTTGCACCCTCCTGGAGTTCTGTTTTTAACCTGACTGGGAAATGTCATTGAACTCTGATAATGCCTCCTGCTCACCTGGATGGAGGATACAGAGTGGGGAGTGCGAATGTGAGTAGAAACAAGCTTACTGCGCAAAGGTAATGCTTTCCTTATTTGCTCTGCCCATGTTGTCTCTGGCCCTGCCTACAACTGGCGTGTGCCCAGAAGGAAATGTGGTGGAATGAAGTTCTCCATCCCTGGCTGTGACATAGGGACCGATGGAGCTCTGAATGTAACAGGTGCAGCACACCCTGAAAACGGGCACAGACTTTTAAAACCCTAATTCCAATGTCAGGGATCGCTTTCTGAACTCCTACACACTCATTGCTGCACAGTGGCTGGCGAAAGCTGTGCTGTATCTCCTGTCTCTTGTATTCATTTCCTCCACAATCGCCCGATTGAATAGTTTGCTCTTTCGGTTAAACAATAATAACTTACAAAACATTGTTGGCAGGCAATATGTCATCGACAAAACGGTTCAAAACATAGCTGCGGTGTGACAAAATGCCAGGCTGTGGGCACTGCATGGTGTCTGAGGTTTTCTACGCGTGCATTTACATGGGTATGTGCACTAACAATAGGAGTCGCTCAGGTGAGGTTTAACTCTTATAACCCATGAAGGGAAGCAGCTGGACCCTGAGGAAGGGCAATGCTAGCAACTCTCACTGCAAACATTTTCACAAAGCATTGGGGGGGGGGGGTAATACCAAAAAACAGGGACCGGCTGTCCTTGATGAACAAAGTCTGTATATACCAGCATTTTATCAGAATGGAATGGAAATAGGCATGGTGGTATGGGTGGGAGTGAAAAGCCTTGCTCTGACTCATCAAGAAGCAAAGAAGGGACTGCAGGATTTCCTTGATTTGATTCCATCAGCTACTATAACACTTGCTGGCCTCCGTGTATCTGAGGTGCTCTGAACTTCCTGATTGCAGGCTATATGGTGATTCATTCATTTTTTATCTTTTTAATGAATACTACTGCTTTGTGATGAGTTTCTCCTGCCTTGAGGGGAAGAGGTTTTATGTTTCTAGGCGGATAGGTATTTCCTGTCTTGAGGGTGTTCCTTTATCTGCCCTCTAACTACCTTCAAGTTAAAAAAAAAGCAATTTCCTGTATTACTGAAAGGTATTGGATACTGTTGTGTGCCAAGTCATCTGTCCCTTGATTTCTAAACATGCACTTACAGTATTGAATAAGTTCCCACCTAAGGTGGTAAAAAGTTAGCTATGACATACAGTTTCAAGCACATAAACTGAACAGTAATAATTTTGTAGAACAGGGGGATCACAGTTTCATTTTTTCTGCACACAATAGTTTTTTTTTTTTAGATTTGCAAATGTGCCCCTTGGCCCAAAGAGGCTGGAGCTTTCTTCAATTCTGAAAGTTTTGCTTTCCTGTCTGTTGTCTTATTGAATAGAGTTAATTGCCAAAGAGCTGAGTTGCACTTACTAGGTCAAAGCAAAAATCACTTTCTGCAAACTTTGAACCTCATTTGCATGCCAGTGTAAGCTAACTTTACTAAATTTGAGCAGCTGGAAAGCTCAGATCTAAAGTCTTGCAGAGCTTAGTCTGATGCTATCTTTCTAGCTGTTCAGCTTTAGCTTAAGTAATCCTTAATTAGATCATTTGAAACCAATCTAAACAGGAAATGCCAAGATTACAATTTACAAAGAGAAGAGAATTATGTTTGGATATACAGCTTCAGTCTCAATACTTAATCTCATAATGTGGGGCTTTAAAAATATGTTTCCCTATAGCCTTCATTTAAGGAATGTGATCTGAATGAATATTAGATGTTCTTGTTTCTACTTGCATAATAGGTGCAGTAGTGACATAGAGAAATAAAGAACTATAGGAAAACTTAGAGATATAAGGGACAGATAAACATAGAAACAAAGTGACACAAGGCTTTGGGGGCCATGAACTGATGGGGGGATTGACATCACACATTGACTTGGGGATCTTATTCCCCACTTGACCTTGTTATTCGTCCCCCATGGGCTGCCTGTATTTAACAAAAGAGAAGGGCAGCGCCCCCAAAATAGCCGAGAAATATGGTCTGCGGACAACAGATCCGATGCGAGTATGGCCTGCTCGTCAACCGCTTTGAAAGCTCTTTGCTTGCTCTGCCCCATGGACTGATCCTTGTCCACCTTTCCACAGAGACCTGGACCTGGGCTACCTTCTGCCCACACTCCTTCAAGTCACAGCGAGCACAGACAGTGCTGCCCCACAATGTTCCGCGGCATCTCATTTGCATGCATGCAAATGAGGTGCTGCAGAGCATTGTGGGGCAGCACTGTCTGTGCTTGCTGTGACTTGAGGGAGTGTGGGCAGGCATGCACATGAGGTCCCATGGAGCATTGTGGGGCAACACTGTGCTTGCTGTGACTTGAAGGAGTATGGACAGGTGCTGCCCCACAATGCTCTGTTGGCAAACCTTCTGTTGGGGCGACAGCTAGGGCTCCCTGGACTGCAGCGCCACTCTGCCGCTTTGGCCGAGCAGGCGGAGGTGGAGCACAGCTGGCAGCGTCCTTGCCTGCCTGTTGCGCTGCGTCTGGCCCTGCCTGGCGGAGCGCGAGGGGCGCCGGAGGGATTGTTGCACCACGGTGCCCGATACACTGAAGATGGCCCTGAGTTTGTGCATGCGCAGAAGCGCTCTATCATGCTTCACGCATGTGCAGAACCGCCACTCTAGTTGCAGACTTTTGGGGGTGCAAACAGCACCCCGGAACGGATCATGTCCACAACCAGAGGTACCAGAATAATAAAGGCTCAGTTTAACTATCAGTTGATCTGTCCTGGAGCTATCCGTGGTCCTAGAATCTGGCTAATCCCTTGGCCCTGAACCCTTCTTGCTCCAGCTGCTCTACAGCAGCTCCCCTGCTGTTTGCTCGCTGTGACTTGAAGGAGTATGGACAGGCGCTGCCCCACAATGGTTTCTGCTCCCTGTTACCTTAAGCCTCTCTGCACTGCTCCATCCCATTCTCAGCAGACATTGTCTTTTCACTGTTGACCTCATGCTGTCAGGAAAGGATGACGGCAAAGACGGAGGTACCCCTTCCTTTTGATTTTTCAAGGGTGGCATAGATGTGTAAAGGTTTGGCAATGGGAACTTCTGAATAAAGTTGGGGGGATTGATGTACCCTGAGTGTCCATATGTGTTTGAGCAAGGCATGAACACAACGGCACGCGCTTTGTAGCCTGGCCAGTGTCCTCGTTGGGAAAGACTTGAGCAGAAGCAACTTTAAATGTTTGTTTGTTTGTTTGTTTTATAGATACAGTAGCCAATGCTTCGGGTCCTTTGCTAGTGGAAATTGCAAAGACTCCTGGCTCTGCACTAGGAATCACACTAGCAACAAACAGCCATCGGAATAAGCAGGTCATAGTCATTGACAAGATCAAGCCAGCCAGTGTGGTAGACAGGTATGAAGCCAAACTCTGTGGGGTCTTCTGCCATGTCTACTTTGTTTCCCCTTTCCTCATACTTTAAATCTTTCCATCTCTTGAAACTAATGGGGCAGCAGAGTGGGGTGGGTGAGTGAGTGGGGTAGGGTGGTATTTGAAAAATGCATCAATATAAGGGGTACTATGTGCCATGAATACAGAATATCCAGTATATTCAGTGGACCTGGGGTGCTCAACAGCATAGGGGCAGGGTTTTCAAACTGTGTCCTGGAGAACTGTGGCTTTCTGGGTGGGATGAATAACGGTAGGCAGGTTTCTCTGAAAGACCAGAGTACTGATTTTCTAATGCTATGTGCAGGGTATGTTTTAGGGAACTAGTTTTCAACCCTTTCAGTTCTGGGACTCACCTTTTAGCCTAAACAAGTCCTTGGGGACCCACCTCATGATTTCTAAGCCATATACGTGGTGGACAGTGCACCTGAGGTTAGGCTGCAACTTGGTAGTGGCTCCCAACCCATCAGTTGAAGACCAGCAGTCTAGAGCAGGCATCCCCAAACTGCGGCCCTCCAGATGTTTTGGCCTATAACTCCCATGATCCCTAGCTAACAGGACCAGTGGTCGGGGAAGATGGGAATTGTAGTCCAAAACATCTGGAGGGCTGAAGTTTGGGGGTGCCTGGTCTAGAGTGCTTACTCAGGTAACATAGGACAATGGCAAGGCGCAGCAGACCCAGGTGAATGCCCTGTGTATATGCCCCTAGTGTATATTGCATTTCATATCAGGCAAGTTAATGTGGAAAATTGTCATTTCAAGACCAAATATTTGCAAACCACTGACAGAAGTCAAAAAGAATAAAGAGTCTTTTGGTACCTTGAAGTCTAACACCCCCTGCATCTGACCTCAGTGCTTTTTTTCTACCTAGAACTGGGGGTCTACCTAGAGCTGGCCCTGTATAAATTGGTATAAGGCCAGCACTGTAAGACACACGGGCCAACAGAAGCATGTGACAATGCTGTTGCAAGTGAATTCACCATACCATCTTGTTAAAGATAACCAAATTCAGTTTGTTGGAGATTGAATAGGCCCAGGTGAATGTGTCTCTACGGTACAAGCATAACTTTAATTAATTAATTTGGGAGTTTCTGTTTGAGATCCCAGTTGATGCATGGAACAACGGCTTTCTGGCAAAGACTGAGCTTCCATTAAGTATGTCTTCTTGTACATCATATCTGGCCCTTTACAGACTATCAAATGTGTTTTTGTTTTGTGTGCCATAAATGAACACATCATTTGTTGTTCATGTTTCAGAGGTCTTGTCTCAAAGCATTTTAGTGGGGGAATAATTTATTTCTCCAGTGCTTCACACTTCTTTACCTTTACCTCAACTTTTTGGTGAGAAATACCATTTCCCCCAGCCGCCCAGCTACCACCCCTTTTGCTATTTTGAATGCTAATTGAAATGTGGTTGTGTGAGTATACAACCCCCACAGCCTGGGAGTGCTCCTCTATAGCCCTTTTAGGCAACAAATGTTAAACACTATCTAGTACCAGCATGTGTCATTTCACAAACATTTTGTTTTCCAAAACGTTCCTTCTCCTATGCTGGACCGTGTCTGCCCTGATCACTCAAACTCTTTTTTTAAAGTGCCAAATGGCAAAGAATAAAAGCAAATAAGGAGAAAGTTTAGGTTATTTATTGCCTGGAAAAGACCCTCGGATACCCTTAAAGATAATTCTCAGACTCTGTTTGACACATGAATGTTTTCGCTTCAGTTCATAGTGAAGGGTAACTTCATTTTGCAGCCAAGCCATCTTGATAGCCTTTTGAATGAAATCTCTGTGCTTTCATGTGTGTCCAACCAGATGGATGGATCCAAGGCTGGACCCCTGGCGTTCTAAATTTTGGCTTCAGCTAAATCCCAACAGAGAACATTGCAGGAAGCAGGTTTCACGCAATAGTAAACAGGGCTTGGGTGAGGCGTGTGTGTTTGCGTGAATCAGTTAGGTTGTGAATTGTTGTAGTGGCGACCACAGGTGACTCCTCTGTTGTTGTTGTTTTGCTCTGTGTCTTCTCCTGCAGGTGTGGGGCCTTGCATGTGGGCGATCACATCCTTTCCATCGATGGCACCAGCACTGAACATTGCTCCTTGCTGGAGGCTACCCAACTGCTAGCTGCAACGTCAGAAAACGTCAAGCTGGAGATACTTCCTGCACACCAGAGTAGACTCCCCCTCAAGCCTCCAGACACGGGTGTGTGCCAAGATTGATTGTAAGATATGACACAACACTGTTCCCTCTGGGAACTGGCGTGTAATAGCCAAACTGTGTCCGTCTGGCCTTTGCAAAATATCTGTTAGGTTGTGTGAGTTCCTTGGTTGGCATTGTGATCCCATAGAAACATAATAGACTATATTGTGCCTTTTTATGGATTTAACTGTTTCATATGCAGTTTTATTTGTACACTGCCTAGGGATTTTCTTTCTTAAGCACTTTATAAATCTTCTAAATAAAAAAAATGGATAAGGATGCTAAAAGCAGGTGAGAGGTGATTGAAAGCTGACCTTTCATTGGATTATGGAACTTCCATAAAATATTCATACCCAATCAGCTGGATCCAGATTTAATCTGTCACCAAGCATGAGTGACTCTGGATCCAACACAATAGTTGTTATTTAAAGACAGTTTTCATGATCTCATATTCACTTAGTCAAACAGGCAGGTAAATATATATCTGGCAGATGTAAAACGAGAGATGTGCTAATATTGACCTTTCAGTAGAGAAACACTGTTCTAACCAAGGCTGATGGCTAAACCAAAGGCAGGTTTATGTCCTGTATGTTTTTATACAGTGAGATATTTATTTATATAGTACACTGTATCATAAAGATAAATCACAGTGGTTAAAAAAAATAAAGCCAAACAATAAAGTCATAAAACGTTTTTTTAAAAAAAGAAATTAAAAGCTAAAAGAAATTAAAAACAAATATTAATAAACCATTGTAGGGGCTGTACTCTTAATTGTCTGCCCCTTTTTAGCAAACATTTAAAAGATGCCGCAGAACGTCATTACCATCATGGGTGAAGCTGCATTATGAATTAAACCAGGGCTACAACTTTAAATGATAAATCACTTAATTCATAACTTTAAAAAAGTTTCCCTGAAAAGTTGCTTAGGTTAATTCAGCAGACAACTTTTTGAAAATTGCTTAAAGAAAGTGCAGGTGGCAACCATCAGGGAAGTTTTTGATGTGTGGCATTTTAATGTATTTTAAATTTTTGTTGGAAGCCGCCCAGAGTGGCTGGGGAAACCCAGCCAGATGGCCGGGATACAAATAATAAATTATTATTATTATTATTATTATTATTATTATTATTATTATTATTATTTTAGGAGGATTACCCACCTACCCACCCAATTTCACAGACAGGAGATCATGCTTTTTGTAAGATGCTCCTACCCCATGTTTCCTGTGCAACATCTAAAACAAATAATTTATGTCTTTTGCTTCAGAACTATTGTGTTTATTCACATGCAAATTTAATTAACTAAAATGTATGTAAATCTAGATTTATATTTATTTAAGTGAGAGATAGGCCCTTGGTCAAAGTGTGTGCCCCCTGCATGCTAAAAAGGACTTTGGAATCAGGACCAAAATTCCTTGACAGGACTAACACTAATAAAAACAACAACACCCAAAAGTGTAAGGCACCAAAAATAGAGTGATACCTAGTTGTTTATGTATTATTATTATTATACAGATGCTTTTTTAGATGAGAAGGTGCGTCTCAATTCAGTTCTATGTGCATAAAAACAATTTGCAAAAAAAATAACGAAATGCCAACAAGTTAGCAAGTGCCTAAAATTGAACCCCCTTTGAGCCAGAGGCCCTGGGCTAAATGGCCCCTCCTGCCAGCCTCACCCTCTCTGATTGGCCCTATTCACTGGCCTCTGGTTGGCCACTGTAAGAACAGGATGCTGGTCTAGAAAGGCCATTGGCTGTTCTTTATGGCTGGGTCTGATAGAAGTTGGAAGGCCAGAAACATCTGGAAGGCCACAGGTTCCCCATCCCTGACCTATGGAAATCCTGGCATTTGGGCGTTGTGTCCAAGGTGAAAGTTCACACTTTCCCATTCCTCTTGACAGTTCCACTTCTTTGTGTGCTAGTGACATACTTCAGAAGTATTGGTTTGACAGTTTGTATGTGCAGGTGCTTGCAGACAGTTGGGAACATTATTACAGAAGTTATTTAGAAGTATGGCTAAGTAAAAATGACTATAGTTTCTCTGGCAAAATTCTCAGCTATTTAGGAATGAATTTCCACAAGTCCTGCTTTTCAGCTGATACTGCAGTGAGCAATCTCTCTTAGCTATGGTTAAACTCCAGTTCTTATAACCTTGCACAGTCTGATAACCATCCTTCACGGATGAGATACTCGGCTCTACAAATTGAACTTTCAGAGGCAGCTTAAATGCTGGCAGCGCATGGAGGGCATGGAGTATTTTGGAGGAATAGCACCCCCACTACAAGTGACTCCACTTCATGCATCTGACCTAAAAAGCCATTTCTCTGCGTGACTTTAAACACCAACAGTCTATTTTCCCTTCGTCCACTCTCCAGTGAATGCTAAGCTTCTGTGGCCAATTTATAGAAATATAATTGCCTTGAGTCAGGTGTTTGCAAATGTCTCTGCGTTCTTGTTTCTGGTTACACCAAGGCACACAGGCAGCTGCATTCACTATGAAATCAGCAAAAAGAGAAAAACTTCAAGCATTTTTATTTTTCAATGAAATGATGTTGAAGAACACTCTGTCCCATGTGTGTGTTGAGAGAGCATTCGCGTGCTCTACTTTGCTAGTTTTAAAAGTAATGGGGGGGGATCTTTAACATGGACAAATAATGTCTTTTGCCATGAACGATACCGTTTATATTCAGGCATGGTAAAGATTTCTTCGATGGCCAATGAGCCAGATTTGCTGTTTCAGGCCTTAGCTGATAAGCAAGAGAACTGTATTCAGCACCTTGTGTGGCTCAGGGGTGGAGCACATGTCCTAAATGCAGAAAATCTTATTCCTAGCACCCCCACTTAAAAGGAACATAGGAAGCTGCCCTATACATAGTCAGATCATTGGTCTGTTTTGTCCCCACTGACTGGTAGCATCTCTCCAAGGTTTCAGAAAGGAGTGCTTCCCAGCTGTACCTAGAGATGCCAGGAGCTGAACCTGGGCCTTCCGGTCAGGTAGCAGAATTAGAAAGGACCCCTCCCTAGAAATATATTGATGAGTTGGGCTATAACTCCCATCATCCCTAGTTAGCAGGACCAGTGGTCAAGGATGATGGGAATTGTAGTCCAAAAACAGCTGGAAAAAGAGGCAACACGTCGACCAGTTCTTGGGCAGAATATAACTGTTTTAATCTGTAGTTAACCACATAATCAAATAAATATAAGTCAATGCAAGGAATAAAGAGCTTAATATACAATAACACCACTTTAAAATTTCATTAGCCTCGGTTGACTAGGGTGAGACCTGTGGTGTTATTGTATATTAAGCTCTTTATTCCTTGCGTCAGGCAGCAGGGGTTACGCATGAGTATGACCCTTGTTCCACAGAGTACATGCAAGTTCTAGGTATGTTGTATTTTTGTCTTATTGCTGTATCTTCCTGTATTTTTGCATTGTGAAAATAATATGGACTGTATAGATTCGTGTCCATGCCGGCTATTGACCTGATTATAATGTATGATTTAATAGTTGCCTCTTTTTCTCAGCATTTTGACTTTAATTTGCCACACAGGGGTTGTTTTATCAGCAAAAACAGCTGGAGACACAAGTTTGGAAAACTCCGGGTTAGATGATACGGATAGAGCCATGGGTCTAATGCAGTATAAGGCAGCATCATGAGTCATACATACATGCGACCTTGTGATTTCCATTTTGAGTTAGCAGTGGCTTCTTGCTTCTTGGTTTGCAGAGGATCTCTTAACTGTATAACCTCTTGATAATTAAAGCAATAATTCTTCCACAAATGCTATCCCCAGTGACAAGTTCACATGCCCACAGACGAGCAGCAGAAATGTAGCAGAGGGGATGGTTAAGTCTTTCCCTGAGGAAAGGAAGTCATGTGGACTGGTCAATCTATGCTGAATCTGGTTAGCCCTGCCAGGGGCCCTGTGCTCTAGGATGAAAGTCACAAACAGAACTTGTGCAGTCTGTAGACTGCTATAACCTCTACCAGGATCTTTGAAGCTGTGTGGCTGGGGGGAGGGG
This sequence comes from Zootoca vivipara, assembly GCF_963506605.1. NCBI lineage: Eukaryota > Metazoa > Chordata > Lepidosauria > Squamata > Lacertidae > Zootoca > Zootoca vivipara. Next base: position 38,027,428 of record NC_083277.1, read on the forward strand.
GGAGGCTTTTAATAGCATATACTTTAGTCCCCCAAAGAGACGAAGACTCTGTCCTGACAGAACCACCTATCCATAGTCTTCTTGGCTTTTTTTTTCAATAGTGGGATAACCACAAATTTGCTTTGCATGCCATGTATAATTACGCTGTCCTTTTTTGTTGTTGTCATATTTCCTGCATCATGCTGGACAAAGTCAAAGTGCAGAAGAGCGACCACCACCATTGCTGGGATCCCTGCGTCAGCTATTGCCACACCCACCACCCAGGGCATTGCAAGACACCCACCTGGAACCAGACATCCAGCCAGGATTACTGCAAATGTAACACTCCCTTGTTATTTTTTTCTACTCTGTTGATCTGCCCAGCCACAATTTTGCATTCTCTGCAAGCAGCACCGAATCTGCCACACTTCTTGCTCCAGTGGACAAGCCTTGCCCCCTCTCCATTTGTCAAGACATCTCATACTTCTCCTGTTCCATCCAGTAGACCCATGTCTTCAAACAAAGCCATTATGGAAGTTGCCTAGTCTTCCGTCAACTTCTCCTGACTCTACCCTAGCACACCCTTGGTATTCATGGTCATCTGTCTCTTTTCCACTTTTACCTGTCTTGTCCACTGAAAGGAGATTAGGTCTTCAGCCAGGACCCCTTCTGTGCTCCATATGAAAGCACAATGAACCACGTGGTGTAGTGATGCAATCTTCCACTTAATTCTTTTCTATAAGAATGTGAGTGAGGAGTGGGGGAGTCCCTACGATGAAAGCTCCAGGGAAACTCCTTCAGCAATGTGGAATTTGGCAGGTTTAGCAGTTTTGTAGGCCAGCAAAATACGCTGGCATCCTGCAGAGGGGTGCGGTGAAGTTTTAACATAACTATTTTTTTAATGTGCTTTGGGGAGGGGGAAATAATTACTAGTAAGCTATTCATTTTTGGTATACGTTCAGGCATGTGTGTTGGTACACAAATAGGCACGTGTGGGATAAAGATTGGGGCTAACAATGATGGCAAGAAAGGCTGATTTCTGACACTAAGCCTGTGTTTCTATCCAGCTCTTGTAGCTGCCAGCTTTGCATCTCCCACGATGAACACGTCGGCGTTTGCCTGCCAGAATTCTAATACTCTACCTCGAAGCAACCATCCCATGAGCCCACGGGCCACCATGTTGAGGAGAAGACAAAGGAAGAAGGAGCACAAAAGCTCATGTAAGGGTCACAGGCAGTTGACTAACGGGGTGGGTGGGTAGGTAGCCCTGCTCTGTTCAGGGTTACAGTGGTACCTCGCTAGACGAATGCCTCACAAGACAATAAACTCACAAAACGAAAGCGTTTTGCGATTTCAATGGAGACTCGCAAGACGAAGTTTCCTATTGCGCGCTTCGCAAGACGGGTTTTTTCGTCCCATAGGGTGCCTCGCAAGACGATTCCCCCCCATCTTGCAAGGCACCCTATGGGAAACCGCACTTCAATGCGTTCCTATGGGAGCCGCTTCACAAAACGAATTTTTCGCTATATGAAGCGACTCGTGGGACGAATTAAATTCGTTTTGCGAGGCACCACTGTACTTGGAATTAAAGTATTTATTACTTAAACTACTGTTTCAGTTCTCTGCTCTCTCTCTCTCTTTTTAAAGAAAATAACAAAAGGCGAATGCATATCCTTTCAATTCTTCCTCCAATTTTTCCATTGGGGGTCCCTTGAGTTCCCTGTGGAGCTTTCAAATCCCCCTCAGAAATTGCTAGAAACTTGAAGTTCCTGCCCCTTGCCTCAGTGGTTCCCAGAAGCCATGTGTGGTTGAGTTGGAGATATATTTTTTAATGAGTGGAAGGTGCTCAGAGTTAGTATTGGGATCCTTTTTGTCCTTTCACCTTTTAAAGGGGCTGTATCTGGATGTTGGTGTTTCCAAATTGTTGAGCACTATTTCCTCCTCCATCACGAGGCATGTGTATCAAGCCCAGGCCTACTGACGGCGTTACCTAGTTCACACACTCCATTATGTGCACAGTAGAGCTGAACCTGTGTTTCTGTCGGCCCCCCTCAACCACAGTCTTCAGCCTAGTGAATGTGCAGTTGGGAACTATCCCAAAGCCGTTCACCTGTAAACAGTTTACCTGATGTTAGTTTGCCTCTCTTCAGGTTTCCCTTCCCTCCTTTGAGCTGATCTTTCCTACTGCAGCTAGTCAAGGAGGATGCTGAAACCACAGCACTGCTTATATGTTCTGTGTGCATTTCTCTTTGAGCTCAAAACCTGCCTTAGCTGCATATTTTGTCTCTCTGGGCCACCTGGCAATATGATGTTGCCCTCTATAGACTTTCTCTGCACCCCAGACCAGGATTGAAAGGGGTTTGACCAAACAGTTAAGAAACTGGGCTCCGGTGGCAAATTTCCAATGGGTGCAAACTTCTGGGTTGTTCAGTGAGGAATAGTTTTGGTCATCATAGATATAAAACCTAGGTCCATCATTTGGAGACTGCAAAAGCCCAGTGCTCCAGTAGCAAATGATGTACTTCAAAATAGGGGCGGTGAGGTGTTGTTTGTAGTAAAAACAGAGCACAATTTGCAGATGTTCCGAAAAGAGTGTATTGCTACCTTGACCCTGTCTCTCTTCTTTCAGTGTCCTTGGCCTCTAGCACTGTGGGACCTGGAGGGCAGATTGTTCATACGGAAACAACAGAGGTGATTCTAAGAGGAGACCCCTTGAATGGCTTTGGACTGCAGCTGCAGGGAGGGATCTTTGCTACTGAAACTCTCTCTTCTCCACCTCTCATCCGATTTATTGAGCCTGACAGCCCAGCAGAGAGGTTAGAGACCTTGCTCTTGGGTTTCCAATGATAATGATAGCGTTCCCTTTTGTTAATAGAGGTGTCTCCCCACACGCAGAGGTCACATCTTTATTACCTTCCTCGGAATGCTAATTGTTTGTGACTTTGGGCTGGCACATCCGTCAAGGGAGTAGTAATAAGAGGCCCGTGCCTGCCACAAAATATCTATTAGAGAGACTACCTATTTGTGCTCCGTTTCGACACAGCTTGCTCTATTTCCTCCTTAAGACGAAACATCATCATTCTAGAGGTTTGATGATTTCTTGCTGTGGTATTCAGACTTCTAACAATCGAAAGCATCCTACCATGAAATGGTTACAATCCATTAAAATTGCACTGTAATCATCTTGGTGAGCCTGCAGCTTGATTAACCCAAAGGGCGCACTCTGCTAAATGGTCTAAATTTGACCACCCCTCATATAGCACCAGAAGGAATAGATTCCGTTGATGTTGCATCTGCCGTCTGAGGAGCAGCAAAGAGCTTGCATCTTCTCTGGAATAACAATTCATTTCGTTCTTCTCAGAAAGAGCACCTGCCCTCATATTGGATGCAGTTCCAAGAGGCATTAGCCTGCAGGTGGGGGAACCTCAGGCCTAGGGTGGAGGGGGAAATGTGGCCCTCCAGACATCTCTGCCTGGCCCTCAGAGCCACATTCCTCACCAGCCCTACTTGTGCCCTCCGAGAGTGATTTTTGCCTGGCTGGAATGTGTCCTTGGACACATGGTAACGCTTCTTGATTGCTTCTTGGGTGGAGGGTGGAGAAAGGCCTGTAGAGGAAGCAGCCTACTGCCCAAAGGTACCAATTCTCATTCATTGTTCCACCTGCTTTTGCCTCTAGCCTTGCTCACCACTGTCATGTGGCCCCCAGAAGGTTGCCTGGAAGCGAATGCGGCCCTAGGGCTGGAAAAAGTCCCTCCTACCTGCATTATCCGAACCAAGCACAAATATATATTTGCTTTGTATTAGATCGATATGGGTACATGAACAAATGGAGGCATGCTGAATGTAGGCTGGAAATGAGAAAGGGAGCAGCATACAGGCAGCGACCGGTTTGGGCGCATTTGATATGTATGTGTGCATCATGCCAAACCCAGAAGTGGCCTGAAAATGTTATAAAAAGGGGGAAAACAGGGTGTTTGCAGGCTTTCTCAATGGGTGCTCTGATTATATGCAATTTCACGTAAGTGTGCAGTGCCTCAGAACACAAGCCCCACACGAATCGGTCGCTGCCTGTTCCTAAGTAGTAACCAACATGATGCCCCCTCCAGTTGTTGTTGGATTAGAACTCTGATCAGCCCCAACTTTGATCAGCCTTATCAGTGGTGAAGGCCATTGAGAGTCATAGTTCAACAACATATGGAGAGTCACAGAATTCCCCACCCTTGCTTTAGGAAATCAGTTTGTATGTGTGTTCCTTTTGTTATCCATAGCTCCCATTTTGCCCAAGCAGCCATTTTGGCACAGGATATTGTTATCAAAGTCACCCACCCACAGTGCTACCGAAAGTGTAGTGTAGACTGTAATTGCGGTGTAGAATGTGGTTGCATTGTGTCACCTGTACTTATTGGGTGAAACAGATGAAATCTGAGCTGGTTCGTTTTTGCTTGTGAGTTAATTTTACACCGAAGTCAGCCATTGAACCCCAACTGCATTTTTATAACACCTTTCCTTGAAGGAGCTAAGACCAGTAATAAGATCTGAAAGAAAAGAATGGATCCAGGTATTGCTGCTTTTACTCCCGGCAGTTTGGGTGGACTTCATGGTTATGAAATCACCAGTTTGTTTGCTTTAAAACAACACACAAATAAATAAACAGATCAGGCTTCAACAAAGCTTGCAGTTCCAGGGGGCTTGGAATCAGCCCAGGTTTTTTTATGCTATTGCGAAAGCTCCAAGCAAAAACAAAAAGCAATGTGTTGCTGTATGGACTTGCCTGAATTGAATGAGTCATGCATTTAGCTTTTTCCTTCCATGCCTGCCCAGCAGGATTCTCTTTGCTAGTTGTTTGTTCTCTCCTCGCATGTGGGGATTGACAATATCTGCCCAGCTAAGCTGGGTACAGTTTTACCTGGGGTCTGGAAAATCACTGGTAACTCAAGGGGTAGCTTCTGTAAGTTACAGTGCACCACCTGTTCAATCAATGCAACATCACCCTTTGGAATTGTTCATTCGGGACATATTGTGTAAGACTCATGGGTTTTTAATTGAGGTTATGCCTTGAGGCCAGCTATATTTGGCAGCGCGCAGAAGGCCCAATCAATTTCTAGGTTTTGTTACTTGCCCAATAGATTGTTAAGCGCAAAACCCATAAATGGAGGGCCGTGCTCTGCGTTGTGAGTCACACATTTGCACAGGCATGGTTACTATTCATGTCCAGATGACTTCAGACCCCAGACTCATCAGCAGGAATCTGACTGGAGGTTGGGATGATTAGATTCATTGTAGAGGGCCAAGGAAACGTTGCCACAGAAGTGTGAGGTGGGCAGATTTTGCTTTATGCTTTTGGGGTCTGGCTGCCATGTTTTTTCGTTTCATTTCATTTCATTTCTATCTCACTTTTTCTCCAAGGAGCTCAAGGTGGCAAACATGGTTCTCCCCCTCCTTTTGTGAGGTGTAGGTTAGGCTGAGAGGCTGTAACTGGCCCAAAGTCACCCATTGAGTTTCATGATTGAGTGGGGATTTGAACCCCAGTCTCCCAGTTCCTAGTCTGACACTAACCACTACACCCCATAGTGACCAGGTTTCTAGTGACCCTGGATGGTTTTGCTCATTTTATTGCTCTACCCACACTCCCATTTCTTCTACCTTCTGGCTAGTTTAGTTGAACAAAACAAAACAAAATCCCCTAACCATTAGTGATATTTGCGGTTTGGTAAACCTTTGGCGCTGTGGGCTAAACCACTGAGCCTAAGGCTTGCTGATCAGAAGGTCGGCGGTTCGAATCCCTGTGACGGGGTCAGCTCCCGTTGCTTGGTCCCAGCTCCTGCCAACCTAGCAGTTCGAAAGCACGTCAAAATGCAAGTAGATAAATAGGAACCGCTACGGCGGGAAGGTAAACGGCGTTTCCGTGTGCTGCTCTGGTTTGCCAGAAGCGGCTTTGTCATGCTGGCCACATGACCTGGAAGCTATACGTCGGCTCCCTCGGCCAATAATGCGAGATGAGCGCACAACCCCAGAGTCGGTCACGACTGGACCTAATGGTCAGGGGTCCCTTTACCTTTAAACCTTTCCTTCATTCTTCCTCTAGGTTAGCCCATATAAAATCCTTAGAAATCCAAATTGCAGCAGACACCTTGAATATTCTTTTTTTATAGGAAGGCAGGATAAAAATATTGAAAATCAATTAATAAATACTTTATCTCTAAAAGACACATTCTGCAAATACTGACCTTTCAGATCCTGTGAATGATTTTTTTCCCCCTTGAGAAAGATTCAAAGAAGATAGAGTAGCCGGTTTGCATCAACAAATGCTGGTTAAACGCAGAGATAAAAACAAGGCAGTATCAGAGATGAAACAGATTTACTCACAATTTCCCCATCTCCCAATTCCCCTTTGCAACTTTTGATATTAGCACTCTCCAGAGAAGTTACTAGGTAACTTTTTTTTTTTTTTACTTTTTTGCTGTTGAACAGTTAATATATCTTTCGCAGACACTGTGTTTAGGATTTTGGTAGTCCAAACTGTTTTACTCTGGGGTTTCCCAGATTGTGTCTTCTTCCCTACCCCTTTCGAGGGTGGAGGGTGTTGTAATTTTGTCATAAAAATCAGTGCATTAAACAGTAACTCATTCTGGCTTTCTCCTCATGCTCCCTGATGCATAAGCAGGGGATGGAGCTCCATATTAAAAGTCACATGTGTGCATGCTATTTAAAACCCTATTTTGATGCCTCCAGCTTTGCTGTTGAACTCATCCTACCTCCAGGAGGTCAGTTTTCTTCTTCACCTTCAATGCTAGCATCCCTTGACTGTGGCCTCCAATTCAGTACGGATGCCATTATATGTACGAGCATTGCACACATTTCTGCCTATGGAAACAAATCTGTTGACCCAATTTTATGCACAGTGCAGAGAGCTTGTTCTGGCAGTCACTATTCATGCATGGTGGTCAGCGTGAAGACAGCAAATGTTTGAATTTTAAAAGGATGTCATTTTGAGAGGGGGGAGGTAAACAGGCCCATTTCTCAGCTTATGCTTGCTGAATGAGAAAACTGAATATTTCCTTTCAAGATACTCCAATGAGTCTCCACTTCAAATTCTGCCCTGCTAGTTAGAATATGAATGCTTATTCTACTTCCTCTTTTTATTTTTAATAATTTTAATACTGTCATATTGTTTATCATTTGTAGTCAAAAAGCAGTAGCAGACTGTCAAATCATAGAGAGGACAAAATAGTCCTGTAATAGAATCAAGGTGTAGATATAAGAGGGCTTCTGAGAATTTCTGGATCACACAACCGAGGCTCACCTGAGTCTTTGTGCACCTGGGGGGTCAACACTAGCCACTTCTGATTTGTACATCAACAGGAAGTATGGGGAACCCATGACCCTTTGCATCTTTGTTGGACTCCAACTCCCATCAGCATGGCCAATGATCAGGAATGATGGAAATCGTAGTCCAGGAAGAATTGGAGTGTCATCAGTTCCCCATCCCGTAGTAGCAGTAGTAGTAGTAAAGGTAAAGGGACCCCTGACCATTAGGTCCAGTCATGACCGACTCTGGGGTTGCAGCACTCATCTCGTGTTATTGGCCGAGGGAGCCAGCGTACAGCTTCCGGGTCATGTGGCCAGCATGACTAAGCTGCTTCTGGCGAACCAAAGCAGCGCACAGAAACGCTGTTTACATAATAATAATAATAATAATAATAATAATAATAATAATAATAATTTATTATTTATACCCCGCCCATCTGGCTGAGTCTCCCCAGTCACTCTGGGCGGCTCCCAATTGAATATTAAAACAAGACAGCATTAAATATTAAATGCTGTAGTGGTACCTATTTATCTACTTGCACTTTGACATGCTTTCGAACTGCTAGGTTGGCAGGAGCTGGGACAGAGCAACAGGAGCTCACCCCATCACGGGGATTAGAACCGCCAACCTTCCGATCAGCAAGCCCTAGGTTTAACCCACAGTGCCACCCGCACCCGTAGTAGTAGTAGTAAAGCTTTATTGTACTAGCCAAAGGCCATGACGAAACCATACAGACACTATCAAAGAAAGAAATATCTATAAATCTATATATCGAAACAGAACCTCTCCCTAAACCATCGGAATCTAAAAATGCAGGCGCACACATAAATTAGGGGTCTCCACACACCTCCGTTCTATAGCAAGATGCTAACCCTTATTTCTCTCCCAGAGTCAGATGCAGTTTCTGCTCACCAGTTTTGGTGGGAACTCATGAAGCTGCCATTCAGCTTGCTTGATCTATCAGTTCATCCAGATGTTTTCCAGTTTTTTGTTGTCCAATATAGGGGAGGGGGTATAGTTTTACATGGTGCTTCATTGAGCTTCAGAGGTGATCATATCACCTCCAACTTACAGCATGAGGCTTGCAGTGGCTCAGGAGGAAGGCTGGAACTCATCTGTTTCACATGGTGCTCCTGAGGTGCTTGGAGTCTCTCCAAAGCAGAGCGCAAGGCAGATGAGTCCTACTCCCCCTTCCTGAGCATGGAGTCATATCCACAGTCATGTGGTCCCACTAAAGCATTTGGATCACCTCCAAAGCGGTGCAGGCAACCCCTCGCCTCCTTCCCCAGCTCTGAGCATTAATCACGCTCACTAGAGCAAGGACAAATGCTTGCCGTGGCAAGTCAATGGAGCTCTCTGGCTCCATGTAACCTAGTGCTATCTATTTAACTGGAAGTGGCTTCAAAGCATGTCTTTTGCTGCTGAGAGACAGCCTCTCACCAAAGCTATGTAGAGCCTCTGATAATGCATGGTGTGCTTTCAAAACACAGCTTACGTTGTGTGGAACTATGCCCTAAGCTTTGTAAACAAACAGACTAATGTGTTTTGTTCCCATTTTGTTTCAGTTGTGCTATAGTAATAGGCCCTTAATTCTTTTGCCACCGCTTCCTCTCCCCTTGACTTCGCTTACATATAACAGGCCAGAATGTATATTATGTGAGGTAATTCAGAGATGACCACAGAGCGAGAAATGCTGCCGCCGCTGGGTAACCACTGAGAGCCCAAACAGAGGCCATTTGATTCTTTTTTCCTCAAGGGTACCTTTGTTTCAGGTCATTGCTTGCAATGATGAGGCTGTGGTTAGAACTAATTTAGTGTGCCTTCCAGTTAGTAAAGAGAGGAGGCTCGCCATCTTATTTTTCCTGCTATCTTTAGAAATTAATTTGTGTCCCATCTGGTGTCCAGTTGGAAGGACTGTGTGGCTGGCCTTTTTGAAGAAGAAAAGGCCCACCCCCGGCCCCTTTCCCAGCCAGAAGCACCTTAAAAGTGCAATTATTTCCTGCTACAAACTTGCAAGCAAGGGCCAAACTAGATACCCTTTGCCCTAACAGCTTGTGTTTTTAAATAAAAACAAGAGCTTTCCCTGCCATTCCGGATTTTATTTCCCCACTTGAAATCCCCTTTCTACCTTTTTTCCAATCCATGGTAGAAGAGAACCAGTGTTTCGAGGTTAGAGTGTTGGACTAGGACCTGGGAGGTTAGGATTCAAATCACCTCTCAGCCACATGATGCTCACTGGGTGACCTTCGGCCAGTCGCTGCCTTTCAGCCTAACCAACTTTAATGTGAGAATGAAATGGGACAGGAGAACCATGCAATCCACTTTAAGCTTCTTGGACAAAAGGCATGATATATATGAAATAATGTAGGGCTCCCACAGGGAGAAAAGCGCCCAGCGGTGTGGTCTTAAGAAGTCAAAAAGCAGAAAAAGAAAACAGTTAAGCAAGCATCCTCCCAGTCATGGGAGGGATGCATGCAGAATTGAAGCAGGCTTGACCCAAAGTCATTTCAGGATAACCATGATACTTACATAGTTGGGGGTTTAGATACAAGCTCTTATTCCATACCTATTTGCAGTTGGAGTGATGTGTCCATGTGTTCCAGACTTCCTGCAGTTTATGCATCCATCACACAAGCGCAACTGCCCACTGTTACGTGTGGAATGCATGTTGAGCCGCTGTCGCTAGCGTAAGGCTCCTATGAGTATAGTCCTTAAAAGTCTCAGTGTGTGTGTGTGCTTTTAATTTTATGGATTCCACAAAAACCTTAGTGAAATAACTGGAAACAACAAAGGAAGAGGAAGCCAAATGCTTGATTAGAAAACTAACTAAAGCATTTTTTCACAAGAGCTGGTCACATTTTCAGACTGTCCCTGTAACAATGGCCAGTGCTTCATGCACATTCGTTCCCATGAACTTTGCACTTGAGAACCTCTGGGTATTATTATTTTGAATTTGAAAGGGAGTGGTAGGTCTCATATTCCCCAGGATCACAGAAAAGTAGGACTTGGTGGGGCTCGTGATTCCCACGAGTCTAGTACAGCAAAGGGAGGCCTAAGCCAGGGGCAGAGGGGAATTCATTAATTTGAATTCTGAATTTTCTTTTGAAGAAGTTAACTGTGTCATCTCATGCCAATGCCTTTGTTAGGTGATCATGGTTTCACATCACAAAATTTTATAAACCTGCAAGATTTGAGTGTGAAACATCCTGTTAACTCTCTTCAGTCTACTAATAAGAGAGATAAAATGCTTTTGACTCGGCTTATTAAAACTATCTAATGCATAGAGCAAAAGGGTGTGTGTGTGTATCCGACTTTCTCCTACTTATCTGTACTCCACAAGATGGTTTGACGATATTGCCTAGAAGCTCGGTGCAGTGGTTATAAAAAGAGCAGTTAAAGTAATGGATCCTCCGCAGTCCTGGATGGATACTTCAGAAACATCTCAAATTGATAAAAAGAGCAGCTTCTGCAATTCCTCAATTATTTCTCCAGCCATTCATAATAACAACTGGACAGAAGAGAGTTTACGAAAAGGGAGGAGTGTGACTGTTGTCTCTTCAACCAGAAAATAGGAGCCTCTGGATTTAAGCCAGCTAATTGACTGCATGAATGGAACTACCTCTGCTCACACAAGTGAACTTCCTCTCCCTCACCTGCACCCACAAATCTGCTCCAGAGGGTTGGGAAAGCTCATTCATTAAATTTATTAGATGCCACCATGGGAATACAAACGGCTTCAATAAATAAATGACAATTACCAGATGTCTTGTTTCATACCCAGGTCACCAGTTTTTATTTCTCTTCATTTCTTGCTGTGCTCTGCCTGTTGCTCGACTCCTCCTTGCTCTCCTGTAACATTGAAGTTAGTTGTTGCAAAACACCAAGCAGCAGTTTCCTTATGCCAAGTGCATGCCAAGGCGATCCTGGAATTGTGTCTTATAATAATATTGGCTTTTCAGCACTGTTAAGCAGCACCCGTGTGTATTTGGCTTCAAGATAGGACATTACAAGGGATAAATGATTACCCAGTTTGTTGAGACATTGAGGTGAACCCACAGACTTGTAGCTTGTGCTATTACCCAAATATTAATCAGAGGAGTTTGTAATGTTCGGTGTCATTAGTCTGGGCGCCAGTGGGCTCCGGCATGTTTAATGTGACTTTTGTAGCATTAGACATGGTTTCAGAGCAAGGGCACCTCTCAATTTTTCTGTCTTCAATACAGCTTTGATCTTAGTTGTAGTGAGATACATAGTATTTAGGTAAAAAGGTAAAGGGACCCCTGACCATTAGGTCCAGTCGTGACCGACTCTGGGGTTGCGCGCTCATCTCGCATTATTGGCCGAGGGAGCCGGTGTATAGCTTCCAGGTCATGTGGCCAGCATGACAAAGCCGCTTCTGGCAAACCAGAGCAGCACATGGAAACGCCGTTTACCTTCCCACTGTAGCGGTTCCTATTTATCTACTTGCATTTTGACGTGCTTTCGAACTGCTAGGTTGGCAGGAGCTGGGACCAAGCAACGGGAGCTCACCCCGTCACAGGGATTTGAACCACCGACCTTCTGATCAGCAAGCCCTAGGCTCTGTGGTTTAACCACAGCGCCACCTGGGTCCACATAGTATTTACACACACACAAAATGTGCACGCACGCACACACAGTGTGTGTGTGTGTGTGTGTGTGTGTGTGTGTGTGTGTTATCAGGAAGATGTTTAATCTAAGAATAGGAAAAAAATTCAGCAGGAGCTGGCATTAATTTGCAGAACACATCTTTAAATTCCCCAAAACATGTCAGGATCCAGCATCCATGTGCAAAGATGATTCCATGTTCTGTTTGGGGCATCTCAGAAACTTCACACCAGGAGTGGGGGACCTCTTCAGCCAAAGGGGCACATTCCCTTATCGACATCCTTTGGGGGCGGGGCACCTGCTAGTAGTGGGTGGGGCCAGAAGCAACAGTGGGTGGAGTGATGAATGTGATTCATAGCTTTGTACAAGAAGCTGCATTCAAGCCACACAGATACAGACAGACACATCCCTCCCTCCAGGCGAGCAAGAAACATCATCATCACTTTCCAGCCAGGCAAAAGGACTTCAAGGTGTGGAGGCAGCTTGCGAGTAGCATGGCCTGAGAGAAGAGGCGTGGCTTGGGGAGAGTCCCAGTGCCCAAACACAGAGAGGCCTGAGGGGTTGAGGATCCCCGCTAGTGCCACACCCTCATACTCTGGTTGCCCATCTTTATTGCTGCTCTGACTGGCTTCTCTGAAAAAGGAACCTGAGGGTCTCCTGTGAGTCTCTCACCTTTCCTGATCTCTCCCATGCTTTTCCTCCACTCTGGACTGCAGGTGTGGCCTCCTGCAAGTTGGAGATAGGGTGCTTTCCATCAACAGCATTGCAACAGAAGACGGGACAATGGAAGAAGCCAACCAGCTCTTGCGGGATGCAGCACTTACTAACAAGGTTGTGCTAGAGATTGAATTTGACGTAGCAGGTATGGAAACAGTTGTTTGATACAGCCCCAAACTCCCTTTTAATGGTGCTTCTTTATCTTCAGACAATGTCTTAAAACTGTGGATTTAATGGATTTTGGAGGCAGCACCAGGTTGTTCTCAGCAACTGAGAAATTAGATCAGGCTCATGAACTCACTTGTTTCTTATCAAGTGCTCCTTCTTGAAGCTAGAAACAGAGGGTTTTCCCCAAGCTTCTAGGATCACTTCAGTATACTTTTAGAACAGCCTTTGGGAACCGCCTTTGGGAAAGTTCTCTTTCCATATACCGTATATACAACGCCAAAATACTTGGTAGATGTTTTTAGATGTTTTAATTGTTTTACCATTTATGTGTTGGCTACCCAGGGCTCCTTTGGGAGGAAGTCTGGGATGGAAATTAATTAATAATACTATGATCTCCACTTCAAATACCATCTTTGTGTTAGGGATGGGGTGTTTGAAATAGCTCTTAGCTGCGTGCCCCCACAATTTATCTTCACAAGTTGTGAGTGATGCAGCACAGCTCAGCAAAGCAATGTGGGGCTGCATTATCCTTTCTTGTCTAATCTTCTTGGTTCTACAGAATCGGTCATTCCCAGCAGTGGTACCTTTCATGTGAAGCTACCCAAGAAAAGAGGTGTGGAGCTTGGGATTACTATCAGCTGTAAGTATGGCTCAGGTTACAGCTGCTTACTTAGAAGTTGTATTTATGTCAGGTTTTCTCCAGCTCCACCATATCTGTGGTGCTGCCCCTTGAAAATAGTTTTGAAGCTGCAACTGCTGCAAAATGCTGTGGGTGTCACTGCTTTTTATTTATAAACTCGGTATTCCAAAAGATAGTAATTTCAATAAATCCTAATAGTTTCACATTTTGATATTTATCCAAAGTTCACACTTAAATCAGTCAAGGCATCTTAGAAGAATTACATCAGATTAGTTCCTAGCTGCATATTTAATATTCAAATTCCAGATGAGTGCATACTTAAAAATAAAAATAAATAGCCATAGCTACATCACCACCTCTTGACTATAAAATGGAACCAATAGTGGCTAGCAGCATAGGGCTTTTGTGAATATGGACATAATTATGAAACAATAAAGAAACAATAATGTAACTGATGATGATACGTCAAGTGCAGGTGATCAAAGCATGTGATAGCTATACCTATTTTTTTTAAGTAACTGTGGAACAGATACTTGCTGCGTTTTGCAGTGAGTGGAGTCAACAACTGGCCCTTTTAAAATAAGTTGTGTAATACGTAATGTGCCTGTTCTGGCCTCAGCTGGAATACTTTAATTCAAATACTTTAATTAAAGTCTTCTCTGAAGGTTGCTTGAGAGGGTTACATCTTGCAAGACGTCATTTTGTCTACTCATCATTAAAACTCTTCCTGTACTGTATAATTTTCACAAAATATTTTGAACTTGTAAGCAGGTCAAGACCAATTTATACATTTCCTTTCAATGTGATGAAAACTTTTTTCCATTTGTGTCTACGTTTTACCATGTGGTACAGGGCCGGCTCTAAGGCAAGGCTGGGTGGCGCAGGGCGCCGGGCCGCTAGGGGGCGCAGCGCGGCTGCGCAGTGCCCACCCGCCAGCCATGGTGGGAAACGGGACAGGGGGCCCCCGGAGCGATCTTCGCACCACGGCACCAGGGCACCCAATATGTTTAAGACGGCCCTGATGTACCTCAGGAGCTGGCACAAGTTTGATAAGGATCTGTGATCTCGCCAAATGATTTGTGATTGACACCAAATAGTTTAGTAATAGCAATGTCAGAAAGTCCTTTTCCTCCTTCGTAAATTAAAGCGCAATCTTATGCATATCGACTCAGAAGTAAGCTCCATTGAGTTCAGTGGGATTTATTCCTAGGTCAGTGTGTTTAAGATTGCAGTCTGAGGCAGCTGAAACCAACAAAGCTTGGAGGGGAGGAACGCTAGGAGTAGATTTTTATGTGAAAAGACTGTGGTTTTAAGACTAGCACTGAAAACCATGTTAGAAGCCCTGATCTTACTACGGTACCTCAGACAGGGAGACTTTCAACACATGTACATTGGTAGTACATGAAGTGGAATTTAACTATTAGTAATTTTCTTTCCTCCTCAGAAATAGCTTTGTGAATTGTTCTGTTCTGTATTCAGGATTTGGAGGAGAGCTTGAAAGGAATATCCTGCTGGAACAATGTTTAATTTATAAACCCTGTCTTAAGTTAATGGATTCTACAAAAGTATTCTAGTAGTAGTAGATTTTTATGCTGACTGCTCCTCTTTTGTAATTCAGACCTGAAATGTATTTTGTCCTGTGTTTATTTGTGTTCCCCTTCGCTCAGCTATCCTTGAGTTCTCATGGCTTTTTAAAATCATCTCTCCCCCCCCCACCCTGATGAACACTTTGTTTCTGAGATGTAGCTTTATAGCTGTATTAGACTTAGTTTAATTACACATTTCCCAAATGCTGCTTTGTCTCAAATCAATAGTAGAAGGTGTTTTATAACTGGCAGAGTCACTGGTGCATGTCAGTTATGTGCTCAAGCTCCTCTGAGGGGAATAATTTCCCAGTCCAAGTCATTATGCATCCTATTAAAAACACAAAATGGACATGTGTTTTGAGACACTTCATCTATCATACCATAAAGCAGAAGTATACAGGCTCCCTGCAGATATTGTGGGGGCATGCCTACGAATCAGGAAAAATAAATAAGAATGTCAAACATCCTTCCTCTTTTGTTGTGCTGAGGCATGAGCTGGTACCCTCAAAACATGGAATCACCCTTAAATGCCCCATTGTGTGAATACTATGATCAATACAAAGGGTGCAGTTACTAGCTGGTTTGAGAACAGCTTGCATTTCTGTTGTCAAAATGCCTGGTTATTGATCCGCAGAAATGTCACAAAGCTAAGAGTGTTTAATGTAGTAATACCTAAGAAAGAGAGTGTTTGATTGAGGTTTGGTGTGTTCTCCAGATTTCTTTTGCAGATACATATTTTAACCTCTTATGCCTCAGACTCAGACTTCAGTGAAACTTTGGATCAGAAGCCATACATACACAGACACACGAGTCTGCTGGTGCAATGAAGCATTATAAAAGGAAGTTTCTTTTAAAAAAGAAATTGTAATTCCAAACAAGTGATTAGCCTATAGTTAGCAATTGGTGGGATGGTGAGCCTCAATCATATAGGGTGCATTCAGACATCACGCTGAATTTTGCTTTAGCAAGATGTGAACAAAGCTAGCCTTCTTCCAGGCTGACTCCCTTCTCTTTCCTTCTGTGTGACCAAAAGTCTGCAAGCTTTAGCTTCTACTCTTGGATAGCTGCAGTTTGTTATGTTGGATAACTTCAGTTTGACAGTCTGGACAACCTGACAAGCCATGGGGCGCTCAGTGGTACAGCAGATCTCTGCAGGAGACAGCTTTGCTAGTCTTCTGCACTTGGGAAAGTCATAGAACCATAGAGTTGGAAGGGACCACAAGGGCCAATCTAGTCCAACTCCCTGCAATGGAGGAATATTTTCCCCCAATGTGGGGCTCGAACCCGCAACTCTTGAGATTAAGAGTCTCATTCTCTACTGACAGAGCTATGCCAAGTTCCGAGCGGAAAGCCTGCAAAGTCCCTTACACTGTGGTTCTCAAGCTTTGCGCGAGGGACTTTTACAAGAGGGCGAGGCAACTCACCTGGCAATCATCTGATGTCATAACAACACCTAGTGATTTACCCACCTGTAAAAATTGACCCATGGGAGTGGGATCTGCCTGCCAGGCCAAAATGGTTTCCCACCCCTGCTCTAGTACATAGCACCGTAGGAAACAAGGACAATGTCATTTTAATTCACAACTCAAGAAGGCATGGCAGAGTTCTGGTAGAATAGAATGGAGATATACATGAAGCCTTTAATATGAATTGCCAGATAATATGCCTGAGCTGCATATAATGGCTTCATGAATTAAAAACAAAGCAAACCCATCCTAATTTCAGCATTGGATTAAAAGGCCAGCTGAAAGAAAACCTGAGCGGTGAACAGGAAGAGGTGGCGCTCTTGCCCATGAGAATTTAATTTGGCTAATAAGATCTAGTAGGGTTAATTGAATACTAATTGACTGCTGATCATCATTCCTCTAAATTAGTTTGTATAATTTGCATTTTGGGAGGAGCATCACAGAACAATCAGTACGACACTGAATTACTTTTAAACCAAATCTTTCCTAGAGGAGAGTTAAGCTTTTTCTTTCTTTCTTCCTTTTTGTAAAGTGTTCTAATTATATGTGACTATTTAAAGCAAATTGAATTGTTACCAGTTTTGCTGAATTCTGGGCTGGAAATTCTTTTAATTACCAGTGTGCAGAACAGGTTCCTAGACCTATGTTGCTACATACAAATTAAATATCATTAAGCCTGTTTTGAAAAGCGTAATTCAAATTTTGCCATTGACAAACCAGCTCCAGAGACCGAATTATTTCTTCTGTGATGGTATCTTCTTTTGTGCTTATTAGTGAGTGGGTTGCTGCATTCAGCAATAATATGTGGTAGCAGGATGAATGCCTAGTGTGCGTGTCTAACTTCGATGAGAGAAGTGTAGTTTAGGGCAATTATAAGGCCAATTCATGGAGAGTTGGGTTATTTTATGCCTCTGCTATCTGTAAGAGCCCTTTAACAAGTTAACCTTAATAAATGCTGGGAAATGGCTGGGAGTAAGATCCATTGGACTCAGCCAGCTATACTTCCGAGTACATGTGTAGAGAATTGCAGTGCTAGACTTTTCTGCCTACTTCTACCATTGCTGATATGATATAATCATGGCTGATTGGACTATGCATAGGTACTGACTAATTGCATTTTTTAATTATTCAATAGAGGTGAGTTTGTTCAACTAGGAAGGGGGGAAAAACAGGAGAAAGATCTGAACAGCTTTGGAACTGATTCTTGTTATCTCCCTCTATACTATTCCTGTGGTAAAAATGCCCTTAGTTTTAAACAGGTCTCGGATATCCTGGTCTGCCCACAATCAGATGTGGCTGAGAAAAGGATAATGCTTCCTGGCAAGAAGCCATACTCTTGGATTCCCTCTACAGTCCTATGTGACAGGGCTGGGGGAACTTCAGACCAATGGATTGAATGTGGCCCTGAGACCTCTCTATCTGGCCCTTGGGACTCTCCCCAGGCCACACCCAGTTATGCACCTTCCTCAAATGGTTGGGCCTGCTTGGGATCTGTCCATGAGCTGTGATAGTGCCTGCCGCTTGCCTGGAGGGAGGACGCAATGTGTGTTGGAACCTCTGGATTTTGTGTGGCTGGAACGCAGCCTGCTATGCAAAGATAATAGTAACATGTGTTGCTCCATCCACTTTTATCTCTGGCCTTCCCCACAACTAGCATGCAGCCTCTGAAAGGTTGCTTACAAGGGAGTGCAGCCGTTGCAGTGGAAAATGTTCCCTGTCCCTACTCTTATGGGTATATCATCTTGTTGTATATTGAGTATGTGCAGTCTCTAGGACACCTGCTCCCTCCCCTTTTACTCTTGAGCTATCCTTGTGGATCTGTCCGCTGTGATACTCCTGCCACAGGAGAAGGAAAAGGTTGTACCATCAAAGATAGCTGAAGAGTGGTGGGTGTTCCACAGTATTTCCTCTTACCCCCATTCACCACCTCCCCAGCTTTTGTTCACTTTGATTTCTTTATTGCTCTCCTAATAATGGTTCTTGCCACCCCTTTGCTTCTCAAGCCTAGTTTTTCTGGAGCCATCTGCGCTCACCCTTTGTTAGGGATGTTGGGGGATTCTGACGGGAACAGGAATGGAAATTGCTTATTTTTGCTTATTCGTCCCACGTCTGGAGCAGAAATCAGTCCAGCAAATATGATCAATATTTGCTGCTCTTGTTCTTTTCAGTCCGCAAATGATGCATAATCAATAACTTCCCCTCCCCAGTTGCATTGCATTTCCTTTGCATTGAAATGAATGGTATTTGTGTTTAAATAAATGGTGTGGAGTAATGCGATGATAAATTAACCATGTAATGAATTATGTAAGATTCCACCGTATCAGACAATTCATGAGAGGAATTGTATAGTTTCTGTTGGCAGTCAAACTGCAGTGGAGCAGAAACAGTGCTGCATGAGACGAAACACGTGTCTGAACAGAGATAGATGCCTTCTTACTCTTCTCATGTCCCACATCACAGTCCAGGTCATTAGTGTCTGTGAATACGACTCAGTTGTTTGGATCATAAGATAAATCAAGTTGTGATAGTTCCCCCCCCTCCTACTCTCCGCAGCTGATTGGGGATTCAAGCCTGGGGGTCCTACAGTCTAACCCAAGAACCCCCAAACTTCAGCCCTCCAGATGTTTGGGGCTACAATTCCCATCTTCCCCGACCACTGGTCCTTTTAGCTAGGGATCATGGGAGTTGTAGGCCAAAACATCTGGAGGGCCGCAGTTTGGGGGTGCCTGGTCTAACCATTACACCACATGGTCTTATATTATTGCCATCATCATGATGCTATGAAAGGCCAGAGAGAGATCTCCTGTTTGGGGATAAGCGCTGTTCTTAAAGTGTTGTTCTTAAAGTGCTTGTCAATGCCAATACTTAATAAACTTTAGGCCAAGTGTTAGGCATTCTCAGCATGAATCTTCCATTTAATTTTGAATTCCAAAGACTTGTATAATCGACTGTTTCCTACTTTGTGAAGTTAGTGTAATGCTAAAGATTATCCTAGAGGTACAGATTGAGTTTTGACTCTGTGGTATCTCTCTCATAACAGCAAGCAGAAAGTCTGGGGAGCCTTTAATTATCTCTGATATCAAGAAGGGAAGTGTAGCACACAGGTAAGTGAAGAATCTAATTTTCCACTTGCAAGTCTCAGACACGAAATCAGCTGAACCCAGTTAAGCATAGTGTTGTGTATTGAGTCAAAGGATTTTATCTCTGTATTATTATTGTCTGTATTTGCATTAGGATAAAGTAACTGCCTTTTGGTTCCAGAGGGTACAGCTACTATTGGTTCATTTAAGCTGCTGTATTTGGATCCTCTGTCTTATTGGTTCCCTCCAAAAGGCAGCACTGTGATTGCCTGATATTGTTCCCTCCAAAATGTATCCCTTTCTAGCTAGTTCCCTGTCCCTATAAATGTAGCCTTCCTGCCCTCACAGTCAGTCTTGTTCACTTTAATAAAGAGCTGTTACTAGAGAACTGTCTCCAGCATGTTATGTCAAGAGAGCTGAAATCACAAACCCCACGTCACAACAACTGGCGACGAGGATGGGATACATTTTGGAGGGAACAATATCAGGCAATCACAGTGCTGCCTTTTGGAGGGAACCAATAAGACAGAGGATCCAAATACAGCAGCTTAAATGAACCAATAGTAGCTGTACCCTCTGGAACCAAAAGAGCGCAACTATGCTCAAATTGATAAAGAGGCACTAGCAATTGTGTCAGGAATCAAAAGGTTCTATGATTATTTGTACGGTCGCCATTTCTCCATTGAAACGGACCACAAACCACTGTTAGGGTTGTTCAACCCAAACAAACAAACGCCACAAATTCTCTCCCCCAGAATGTTGCGTTGGTCAATATTCCTGAATGGGTTCCAGTACACCTTGACCCATGTGCCGGGGAAACAGTTGTGCCATGCTGATGCGCTGAGTCGATTGCCCCTTCCTGGCGGGAGCAATGAGGATCCTGCTCCGGCGGAGCACATTATGATGCTAGAAACACTTCCGGGGGCTCCTGTAACAGCTACTGATATAGCTGAGAAAACGAGGAAAGATGCTGTTCTCTCCCGTGTGCTCACTTGGGTGGGGAGGGGGTGGCCAGGTGGTCCGCATGAAGAAAAATTCAGGCCTTATGCGACAAGGCAGCACGAATTGTCCATGCATAAGGGTTGTCTCCTATGGGGAGATAGGGTGATCATCCCAGCACCACTGAGAAACAGGGTTCTTGAGACGCTTCACATGGGACACCCGGGAATGGTCAGGATGAAGTCACTAGCCCGATGTTATGTGTGGTGGCCTGGAATGGACCAGAACATAGAACAATGGGTACGAACATGCAAGGCATGCCAAGAGGTGCGGCCAGAAGTGGCCAGAGCACCAGTCCACTGGTGGGAGCAGTCCAGGACTCCCTGGAGCCGGCTGCACATAGATTTTGCTGGGCCATTCCAAGGGAAGGTCTTTTTGGTTATCGTTGATGCATATTCCAAATGGTTAGAAGTGGCGATGGTCCCTAGCATGGCATCAGCTGCCGTAATCAAGGTGTTGAGGCAGCTGTTTGCAACCCACGGGTTACCTGAGACCATTGTATCAGATAATGGGGCAGCCTTTGTATCCCAAGAATTCAGGGCATTCTTGGCTGATAACTTCATAAGAGGGGTCACATCCCTTTCACCCATCCTCCAATGGGCAGGCTGAGCGCATGGTAAGAACAGCCAAAGAATCCATTGCGCGCTTAATGGAGGGTAACTGGTCGGCTCGCATTGCGCGAATGTTATTTTTGCAGCATGCGACACCGTGTACTGCGACGGGCAAGTCGCCAGCTGAGCTGCTCTTAGGTAGAAGACTGGTAACGGTGCTGGATTATGTCCACCCAGATAAAATGCCAAACCGTAATTCAAGAGCAACACCCCAGGCTGAGACTGACACAACAAGGTATCTCGCCCCTGAAGATCTGGTCTGGGTGAGGAACTATTCACGAGGTCCGCGGTGGGTGGCCGGTGTGATCACCCGGGCTAGTGGACCTGTGTCCTATTATGTGACCTTGGAAAATGGGCAAGTTTGGAAGAGACATATAGATCAGCTGAGGCGCCGGGCGCTCAGCAGGGAGGAGTCAGATAATTCATCCCTGGCTAATGACGCACAGCTGCGAGACCAGAGTGAAGATGGCCCAGAGGTGCAGTCACCAGGGGCTTCAGCAAATGAACCAGGGTCTGCTAGTCCTCAGGATGACGAGGTACAGGTAGGGGACCCTGAGATGTCTGGGACTCCATCTGTCCCTGACGAAACCCCTATAGCAGCCCCTCCACCACAGGTAACACCCAATCCAGAACCTGCAACACCTGTTGTCAGGAGATCAAGTAGAAGTTGTAGGACCCCACAGTACCTGAGGGATTACGTCTGCTGTGCTCACTAGGGGGGGAGGGGTGTTGTGTATTGAGTCAAAGGATTTTATCTCTGTATTATTATTGTCTGTATTTGCATTAGGATAAAGTAACTGCCTTTTGGTTCCAGAGGGTACAGCTACTATTGGTTCATTTAAGCTGCTGTATTTGGATCCTCTGTCTTATTGGTTCCCTCCAAAAGGCAGCACTGTGATTGCCTGATATTGTTCCCTCCAAAATGTATCCCTTTCTAGCTAGTTCCCTGTCCCTATAAATGTAGCCTTCCTGCCCTCACAGTCAGTCTTGTTCACTTTAATAAAGAGCTGTTACTAGAGAACTGTCTCCAGCATGTTATGTCAAGAGAGCTGAAATCACAAACCCCACGTCACAACACATAGCTGCCAAGTTTTCCCTTTTCTTGCGAGGAAGCCTATTCAGCATAAGGGAAAATCCCTTAAAAAAAGGGATAACTTGGCAGCTATGCAGTTAAGACATATGAAGCTCCCTTATAATGGTTCAGACTTCCAAGCCACCTGTAGCCATATTGTCTACTCTGACTACCTACAATTCTAAGAATATAAGAAAAACGAGGAGAGGAAAAATAGATGTCAGAGATAAAAAGAATAAGCATAAGAAAAGCCCTATCCAATCCAACATCCTGTTCATACAGTGGCCAACCAGATGCCTATAAGAAGCCAGCAAGCAGCAAAGCTCTTTCCCAGACCAGCCTCCTGAGATCTTTTCAGCTGAAGATGTTGAGGGTTGAACTGGGACCTTCATTGTGCAAAGTGTGTGCACTCTGCCTCCAAGCTATGGCTCCTTCCCAAACATCAAGACCAATGGACTATAATGCCAAACATTTTCCATGTCTTCCAAAGTTCACAAATGTTTGCATATTCTCCTCCTGTGAGTAATTAGACTTGCTGAAGTGATTCACAAGGTGTACCATGGCCTGACATTTCCTTTGGTCTCGGTATAGAAGTAGGTCTATTAGAGTACAGTGCTGGCTTTAATAAATTAGTATTTTATAAGGATACTGACTCCTGGAATCTCACTGAAGCCTACTTGATTCCAGTACAAGCGGTGTTGCCAGCACTGCGTTGTTATATAAAAGTAGAACATGCATGCATTAAGAGTTTGCTCTCTGAGTTATGTATATAGTGGTCTATATTATTTTGATGTAGCCAACATGGAGGCCTCCAGATGTTGTTGGACTACAACTCCCATCAGCCCCAGCCAGCAAAGCCAATGATCAGGGCTGATGGGAGTTGTGGACAAACATCTGTAGGGCTACCTGTAGTTTGCTACCTCTGCTCTGGATGACGCACCATGAGAGATGAGGACAGCCAATAACAGCACCTCCCTATGTCCTTTCATGATGTATGGAGAAAACTGTAATTCACAAAACAGTTTCTTGACACCAGCTTCCTTCACATTTACCTGTGACTCGTTCCCCCCCCCTCACTTATTTAAGGTACCCCACTTGAAATGTTGAAAGGCTGCCTAACTTTCACCAGTTGAGAGAATTGCTAATACAGTGGTACCTCTACTTACAAATAACTCTACTTACGAATGTTTCTACTTACGAACGGAGCTCCGTCCGCCATCTTGGATGCGGTTTAGATAGGATTTTTTCTACTTACGAATTTTTAGATAGGGTTGCTTCTACTTACAATTTTTTTCTCCCAATGCATTCCTATGGGATTTGACTTACAAATTTTTTCGACTTACAAATGTGCGTTCGGAACGCATTAAATTCGTAAGTAGAGGTACCACTGTAATGAGGTGTATTCTCAGGCTGGATTTTAGTTATCTGAACCTGTTTCTACGCAGAAATGTCTTCTCTTTTTTTAATCATTCACCTGGGCAAATTCTCTTCTGCAGAAGAGTTGCCGTACCACCCACAGTACTGCAACAGCTCTTGGAGAAGAACTATGTATGCAGCTATTTGGAATGTGTTAAACACAGGCTTCTCTCCCCCCCCCCCCGTTGCTTGCAGGACTGGCACCTTAGAGCCCGGAGACAAGCTGTTAGCCATTGATAATATCCGACTCGACAATTGCTCAATGGAGGATGCGGTGCAGATCTTAAAGCAGTGTGAAGAGCTTGTCAAATTGAAGATCAGGAAGGACGAGGATAATTCTGGTACGAAAGCACTGAATCAAGCTGTTTCTGAGCCATTTTAATAAAACACTCCAATACGTAAGAAAAGGCTGGCAGAGAAACTGGGAAACCATTATTCAAGTAATTAGTGTGTACATGTGCCTCTGCATTTATGTGTTGGTGCGCATGTGCACACAACAAGTACCTAGAAGCCTACTATAAGGCTTAAAAGTTACTTACTGTTTTGCTAGGAAATACTTTGAGTTAGATGCACACCTTGATGATTCCTTACCATTATTAAATAAGTGTTTATGCATTGAACAGAGTACCAGTGTCTAAATGGCCTTACACAAACATAGGTATATTAATGGAAACAAAATTGCCAAGCTAATAAATGCAGTTATGTACGGTCCTGTACTTTCAGATTCCAGTAGATAGCAAACATGCTCCATTTCTTGGTGCACGCATTATCCACCTGTTCTCCTTCCCTTGTTGCTTTTCTTTGTAACATCGTTTTTATTCATTTTCATCTTTAAACTGTTTTAACGTGGTTGCATTGAGATATATATGTGTTTACATTACAGCATGTGGCACGCAGCAATTCCTTAAAACTGAAATCCATACGGCAACAAACAATCAGATAAATGTTTCTGGATATATTAATTAGCAAAGTTGCGTCAAAGCGTATATACCAAAATTAATTACAAATACAAATTGATGCATTACTTAGATCAGTGATTGCAAGTAAAAGGTATTTTGTATCAATAACAATTAGAATTCATGGGAAATTGTAGGAAGAGGGGAAGGGAAAAAATTAAAATATGCACATCATTCCTTCCTGTATTATAATGAAATTAGTAATCACATGCTACTAGCGATTAAGCAATAAATGATCGTTTCCCAATCCTCTTTGGCAGTTACTGGGTTTTTTTGATAACTGGAAAGAACAAGCAGTAGGTCTAATGGATGTTTATAATCAGCATGTATCTTCTAGAAGATGATCTAGGTCTAGGACTAATCTCAGGAATTCCTTTAGTTTAGAGTGATTTCTATAATCAGAGTCCTCCTTTCCTCTTAATAGATGAGCAAGAAACAACTGGTGCTATCATCTACACAGTGGAGCTAAAGAGATATGGTGGACCTCTGGGAATCACTATTTCAGGGACCGAGGAGCCTTTTGACCCAATTGTCATTTCAGGATTGACAAAACGAGGGCTGGCGGAAAGGTGAGTTGCAGTTTGCCTCCTCTATAATGATGCTGTTGTTTAGTCGTTTAGTCGTGTCTGACTCTTTGTGACCCCATGGACCATAGCACGCCAGGCACTCCTGTCTTGCACTGCCTCCCGTAGTTTGGTCAAACTCATGTTCGTAGCTTCGAGAACACTGTCCAACCATCTTGTCCTCTGTCGTCCCCTTCTCCTAGTGCCCTCAATCTTTCCCAACATCAGGGTCTTTTCCAAGGATTCTTCTCTTCTCATGAGGTGGCCAAAGTATTGGAGCCTCAGCTTCACGATCTGTCCTTCCAGGGAGCACTCAGGGCTGATTTCCTTAAGAATGGATAGGTTTGATCTTCTAGCAGTCCATGGGACTCTCAAGAGTCTCCTCCAGCACCATAATTCAAAAGCATCAATTCTTCGGCGATCAGCCTTCTTGATGGTCCAGCTCTCACTTCCATACATCACTACTGGGAAAACCATAGCTTTAACTATACGGACCTTTGTCGGCAAGGTGATGTCTCTGCTTTTTAAGATGCTGTCTAGGTTTGTCATTGCTTTTCTCCCAAGAAGCAGGCGTCTTTTAATTTCGTGACTGCTGTCACCATCTGCAGTGATCAAGGAGCCCAAGAAAGTAAAATCTCTCACTGCCTCCATTTCTTCCCCTTCTATTTGCCAGGAGGTGATGGGACCAGTGGTCCCATCACTGGTCCCATCTCTATAATGATACTACAGGTGTAACCCACTGGGAAGCTCTTCTGCTGATTTGTACCACTGAATTAAATGGAGCCTGCTTAGGTGAGTGGTGTAGATCTTTCTGCACAGTTACGTGGCTGTGCGCATAAGGAAAGGGAGGAGAGAGAACTTGGTTGCCCGTGATCTTGAGAGGAGACGTGAGAGGTTTGTGTGCTGAATGGCTATCACAGTTTCTGAGCTCCCAAAGGCCCGTTTTGTGTTCCTTGGGGAAGCTGTGAAGCTTCTTCCAGGTAGTATATTCAGTGCTATTATGTTTGCATTAGTGGATATGTTTGTGTGAGGTGTGTGTGTGTGTGTGCGCGCGCGCCGGTTACAAGCAAGGAACCAATCAGGAATGCTGTGTTCAAAATGTGCAGCCACATAACCTTAGAATCACAGAGTTGGAAAGGGACCCTGAGGCTCATCTAATCCAACTCCCCACAATGCAGGAGTATGTAGCTGTCTCATATGGGGATCGAACCTTCAACCTGGTTGGATCGGCACCATGCTCTAACCAACTGAGCTATCCCGCTTATAATTTGTGGACTGTTTATTTACATGTTTGTGAAATTGCTGGGGGTATGTGGCATTTGCCCCTACCTCAGTTTTTCCTGAGGATCCATGTTCTTTTCACCACCACCACCCCATTCACATGTAACCACTGCAAACTGGTAAAGTCTGTCCTTGCAGGAGAACCCCTGCAACTATCATTCTGAAATTGGGCAGGCTTCATCTCCTCAGAAGGGGTGACCATGTTTGCAAACAGCACCCATTTTTCTTATATTTCCCAGTTGTAATGAATGGAGAATGCAGAACTTCACTTTATACAGAATGGCTCAGAACCTGGAGCACAGATTGAAGTGTAAAGAGCATAGTGCAATTCAGAAACAGATCAGAATGTTTAAAGACAAAATAGATACAAGGTGAATCTTTGGGCCCATGCACATTCCCTTCCCAGAATTTTTGAGCCAGAATTTAGACCAATCCATTCAGCTGCTAGAGAAAACAGGGATTTTATAATTTCAGTTCACTAATCCACTGTTTGGTCAAAAACCAAGCTGAGTTTGACCAAGCTGCGGGAGGCAGTGGAAGACAGGAGTGCCTGGCGTGCTATTGTCCATGGGGTCACGAAGAGTCGGACACGACTAAACGACTAAACAACAACAATCCACTGTTTGGAAATTAAGTTAACTTTGCTATTTAAACTGGCACCATAGTGACCTCTAGTGGATAGTTGAGAAATCAATATCCTGACTCAAAGGAAAAAGCAAGGGTGGGAGAGAGAGAGAGAGAGAGACCATGAAATATAAAGAAGTTGAATTATATCCTTATAAGCTGCCAACAAACAAGATTTCCAAAACTGATTGCTGGTCTGTGTGCTAAGCTTTTGTTTTCTGTGACTGAAAATACAGTGTTCTTTTGTTTGGGAGATCTGCAAGCAAAAGTAATTTACTCTTGAAAGGGAGTGGAGTAGCTAAAACAGACTCTTCTGATGAGAAGATAAAATATGCTTAAATGACAACTCTTGGAGATTTTGCCACAGCTGATGGCTAGAACAGCAAAAGCACAAGGAAAAGGGACACGGGTACAGCAAGCATTCTGAAACTGGCCGGCCATTGGTCTCTATGTACTTAACCAACGCTTGAGTTGTAGTGCAATTTAGAGCATGCATGGAAATGAATGTCTGTTGCAGCTGTAGCTTAATGGAATAACTGTGATCTAAATAGAGGATATGACACAATTGGCCTTTGCATCCATTGGAAAACAACCCACAGTTGAGCCGTACCTTGGATTCCACCTGTGAGCTGGATAGTTTACTTAGGTCACGCAAAGGCAGCCTTTATTATTGTGGTCTCCGTGTGCAGCACCCCAAGGGCCGGGTGAAACTCACTGTGCCCTTTGTAGTTCACAGTTTATTTAGATGAATTACTAAATTCAAGCAAGCCCGGATCAAACTGAATGGGTCGCTGCCCTGAGGGATACTCTTTCTTTTGACCACCTTCACTGTGTTTTTGTATGTTTTGTAGTATTTGTGGGCGAATCATATCTTTTGTTATGGGCACCATACATTCTGTAATTTCAATATGCAACTCAAAATTAGCCTATTCACCATAACCAGACAAATAACAAGGCAAAATATTGGCCTCACCAAACATTTGGATTACAGTGGTGCCTCTATTAACGAATGCCCTGCTTAACGAAATTTCCGCTTAACGAAAGGTTTTTTCTAGCAGAGGTTGCCTCGCGAGACGAATTCATTTTCTGAAAAATTCATCTAGCGAATTGCGGTTTCCCATAGGAATGCATTGAAATTCAATTAATGCGTTCCTATGGGCAAAAAAAATAAAAAAAAATTTCAATGAATTCCTATGGGATTCGCTAGACGAATTTTTCGTTATAAGAAAAGACCCGTGGAACGAATTAAATTCATCTAGCGAGGCACCACTGTACATTCTGCTGCCTGGCGCATTTTTGGTCCTCTGCCTGCTGCTCTGGGGCAATGTTTCCCCCCCCCTTCTTCGTTGACACCACTGTCTTCTGGCTTATTTGATTTCACTGCCATTTGATCTGATTGGCCATGGCAACCCATAATTATTATTTTTAAAAAACAGGTATTCTTGACATCATGATGTCAGATATTGGCTGTGGCTTCTTCCCATGGCAGTGAGGGCACTTGCTGCTCACATGGCATCATAATGACTGCAGGTGATTGACACCTGTCAAAGATTGGTGGTTACAGCAAGCCACTCTGAATGCATGCTCCAGCACCAATCAGCTGACTGGCACTGAAAGGGCATCTTCAAAGGAGGTTGCTGTAACTACCGAACAGCTGATTGGTAACCACTTTGATGTCTCTGCAGAAGTAAAAACACACTATTTAAAAATGGAGCATTTTCCCCTTTGCAGAGGATGCAGCTCGGATTCAAAGCCCAATGGGGAACTCCCTAGTGTAGCTGATCCCAGCATGGCTCCCAGTCAGCTGGCCAAGGGGCAATTGAGAGCTCCCTTAAAGCCATGTCCATATGACATATGATGTCAGGTATGTGGATGGTTTGTGAGAAACCACCCCATGGGCCAATTAGGAATCTGTGCTGGGCCTAATTGGGCCCAAGAGGTGAAGGTTCCCAAACCCTGACAGATTGTCTATGCAGAGGTATGCATATACAGATCTGGGATTGTTGTTTTTTATTTGTTTGTTTCAATTGGAATTCATGGATCAGCCTTTATAGATGATTGAGAAGCATTATGGGTGAAGACATTATAGGTGAAGACATGGGCTTCTCTTTCCATTATAAATCACTGAACTGGGAGGAGTCCCTGCTAATCTGTAAATAGTTGTGCATTTGTTTTCATGTTTTCCTTCTGATTACCACAGAATGTTAAATCTTGTCACACTTGCATCCATCAACTGAACATGGATATCTTTATTTATGGGCTGGTTTAATGAAATTACTGTCTTGCATAACAGTTGGAGTTTCATTTGCTTGTCCTTTAGGACTGGAGCTATCCATGTAGGAGACCGGATATTAGCTATTAATAATGTAAGCCTTAAGGGGAAGCCTCTGAGTGAAGCCATTCATCTACTCCAGATGGCTGGAGAAACTGTAACTCTGAAGATCAAGAAGCAAACCGAAAGTAAGTTCTCATTCTAAAAAATCTGTGTATATCATCTGGCACACCTGGAGCCAAAATCAGTACAGATCAATGTAACAATCTCCACTTCTTGGACAAGGTTCTTGGGCGGTCACTGGCCAAATCCAGACTCTCTTGGATGACACTGGTTTTCCCAGATCTATTTCGATTTGGGTTTAGGCCTGCTTTTGGTGCAGAAACTGCCTTCCCTTTGTCAGAAGAGCCGCAGTGGGAATGTGTCCCTATTTAATTATCCTTGATTTCTCAGTGGCTTTTGAGACTATTAACGATTGTATTCTTCTGGAGTGGCTGCCCAAATTGAGAGTGGGCACCACCACTGCGATGATTCCAGTCCCACTTGGATGGCTGTTTTCACAGGGTGATCCTTGAGGGATATTGTTTGGCCTCATGGAGCCTTTCTGTGTCGGCTTCTGGAGAGTTCTGTATTATCTTCCATGCTATTTAGCCTCTACATCAGGCATCCCCAAACTTCGGCCCTCCAGATGTTTTGGACTACAATTCCCATCCTCCCCGACCACTGGTCCTGTTAGCTAGGGATCATGGGAGTTGTAGGCCAAAACATCTGGAGGGCCACAGTTTGGGGATGCCTGTGCTAGATCAATGTCTTGCCTTGGTAATGGATTGGATGAGGGCCAATAAACTGAAGCTTAATCCAGACAAGACTGAGGCCCTGTTAATGGATGGTTCCCTAAACCAGATGGATGGGATGTAACCTGCTCTAGATGGGGTTGCACTCCCTCTGAAGGAGCAGGTAGATACTGTAGCTTGAGGGTATTTCTGGATCCATTACTGTCGCTCGAGGCTCAAGCGAACTGGGCAGCCAAGTCTGTTTTCTATGCTCTGGTAACCTCAAGGTTGGATTACTTCAATGCATGGTCCAAACATTTAACACCAATTCTGTCATGACTGCACTGGCTACAATTAGTTTCCAGGCTGTATTCAAAGTTTGGGACCTAAACCTCTACTGCCTTGCAAGATATCTTTGGGAGAAGAAAAGGCTAGGAAGAAAAGGCTACACAAATCCGGAGTGGAGTTCCTAAGACGATTGGTTGGTGCCTTGTTTGCCTCCTTCTGGCAACTCCTGCAGCCAAGTTGGTGCCAAATGTATTGCTCTGCTCAGAAGCACCAGCTTCTGAAGGAGAATTGGGGGGGGGGGAGGCGATGTCACATGGTGCATGGTGCCGTGTGCATGACATCAGGACGTTGGGGGGACCTTTAAAAATATGTGAAGTCAAGGCATAAATGCACTGTATGATGATTGCATCCTCTGTCTACATTATTAAACTGCTGTTCCCTTTAATAATATTCCTGCCAATGCCACTGTTGTGTTGGACTACTGGATTGTGGGGAAATGTGTTAGTTTCCTTGGGAGACTTCTTTAAAACAAGGAGAAGGAGGGAAAAGCAACAAGATCAATAGGTGACTCCACTGACAGGTATAATCTCAAGCACCCACTTGAGATTCTGTTTAAGAAGCTGGCTAGATTTTGAGCTGCCTGCTTCCCTTTAAAAAAACATCTCCAGACCTGCCAATGTGGAAAGTGATTTTTATTTCTCCTCTCCTTCCTTAACACTGAGCAGCATTAAGTTTCAGAAAGAATTGCTGGAAAGCCAATTTTGGGGAAAACTTAATCGGCATCCTTCACTGCCAACCACCTGTCAGTCAAGCATCTCACATCAGACTCTGTGTCTCTGCAGAGTCCCTTACTTTTGAAATTCTGATGCAGCAGCAACCTTGCCTGCCAAACTAAGGAGCTCAGCCAATGCCTTGAAAGGACTGAAGTTCACTTGAAAGTCCTGACTGATGTTCATGTGTAAAAATGAGAAATAGGCCTCTGTCCTTCTGTTCTTTGCTTTTAATGAAGACAACTTGACAGTGTAACCATGCAATTTAATTTTCATGCTTGAAGGGACCATTAGATTTCAACCACATCCGTTTTCCTCCCTCTCTGCTTCAGTCTTTCAGCTCTTCATGAACACAGAGGATTTTCCTGGTGCAGTCCCTCCCACTTTCCTTCCTAACCACTGATAAATTAGATCTGCTACTTGCTCAGAGGTAGCTTTTCCTCTTGCTTTCTTAGCACTTTTTACTCTGGCAGAGATAAAACACCTCCCTCACCTCTGATCTCCTTTAAGTCTCTGTCCTGCTGCAAGTAGTTGTACGGACATCCATAAACAAAGACAGCTGCAATACAATATTGTACTTTTCTCCAGTCTTACTCACTTTTCTCTCTTTTTTTCTTTTCTTCAAAAGACCTGCGACCTGCCTAGAGCCAACTGGGGGGTGGGGGTGGAAGTGTCTAAAGAGACAGGTCGTTCCCAGTTTCTGCTGGAAGCAGAAGCTACCACTAAAATAGTTGTGCTTTAAAAACAACCAATCTGAGATTTGCAGGAATCACTCTTCTGCTGTGGAACTTCCTCAAGAGGTTGCAGAGCCAGCACTTTTCAAGTTTGACTTGCTTTTGGAAGAGACCGAACTTGAGACTTGTTGCGTTTCTAAAAATATTTAATTTTACAACTATAAAAGTAAAGCCGTGTGTGTGTGGAGTTGATCAACTCCTGACAGGTGGGTCACCTCAGATCCCCAGACAGAAATACCTGCACCTAAGGGTGTCGAATTCTGTCTATTTCACTTTCTCATTATTTTAATCTTAAATTCAGTTTGCCATGTTTCTGCAGCAATTTGCAGTTATTGGTGTGTGTTTTTTCAATCCCCATGAAAATTTGTCAGAATTTCTCCTAATAAATACATCTTTTTGTATGCAGTTTTGACTAATGTACACATTTTTGAAAGCAATTTCCCCATATATGATGCATTTTTGTATCTCTTTATTAATAGATGCATTTTAATGCATTTCTTTCCCCTAACATATATTCTACCCATTGTTTGGGATGGAGAATAGCATTGCAAGATTTGGAGAAGTGCAAAATTCCCGGTCAGGTTTTTTTTAGAAAGAACTTCCTGACAGTAAGAGCTGTTCGGCAGTGGAATTTGTTACCAAGGAGTGTGATGGAGTCTCCTTCTTTGGAGGTCTTTAAGCAGAGGCTTGACAGCCATCTGTCAGGAATGCTTTGATGGTGTTTCCTGCTTGGCAGGGGGTTGGATTGGATGGCCCTTGTGGTCTCTTCCAACTCTATAATTCTATGATTCTATGAAATTTCAAAGGATAGGTGTGCTTTGATTTGCACATTTCATAGAATTGTAGGGTTGGAAGGGACCTCAAGGGCCATCTAGTCCAATTTCTCTTTTTAAGAAGTGCACATTAGGTAGTTACTTATTAAAAATGCAAACTAAATTGAATTTCTCCTGCATCCCTTCATGCTCTCCAATGTGCCTTCCAATCTCCACGCCAGTGCTCTCATTCCTGCTCACTCCATCATCCTAAAAACTGCAGTGTCTTTCACACAGAGACCTTTAAAGGCCCAACCTTAGCTGAGTTTGGGAATCACCCCCCCCCCCAACAGCTCTCACAGTCCAGGGATGATCTCTGTACCTCTCAACCATTAGCTATTATGGTGTGAAACACATTAATAGTCTTTCGCAGAGCTTTCCCCAAGAGAGGATATAGCTGGCGCAGCTCGTCCAGCAGTCATAATGATATTTTTACTCACAGAAGCTCTTTGGAGCACTTTCTGCGTATGACACAGGAGTCAAAATGAACGCAGGAGAGTGAATTCCTATCAATCATTCTAAGCCTGAGCTATTCGAAATTGGAATTCCACAGCCATCTCAAGTACTCCATCATAAGCAATTTAACCCATCCTAATTTGGGGAGACTATAGTGGGCTCTCCCCTCCCCCTTTCTTTAAAGTACAGTCTTTATCTCAGGAGATGTTCTAAGGTGAAAGAGAAAATTGTCAAGGTGATGGTGGTTTTAAGTGTTGTGTAAAGAATAAATCACTTTACAATCACGAAATCAGAAAAGCCGCTTACTTGGAAATAAGTCTTTTTACTTGATTTCACTGAACTTACTTGCAAGTAGATGCACTTAAGATCACACACTGGCAATAGTCGTGATCTGTGTGATTTTTACACCTGGAAAGCCACTCCCCCACTCTTAATTTCACATTTGGTTGCTGCAACTTGAAGCTGCCATGGGTCAAAAAGGCTTACAGGGTGAAGGGGAAAGAAGGGCAGCTCCCCCTTGCTACAGGGCTAAGGAAACATCAGTGTTCTGCACATCATAGAATCATAGAGTTGGAAGAGACCACAAGGGCCATCCAGTCCAACCCCCTGCCAAGCAGGAAACACCATCAAAGCATTCCTGACAGATGGCTGTCAAGCCTCTGCTTATAGACCTCCAAAGAAGGAGACTCCACCACACTCCTTGGTAGCAAACCCTACATCAGATCCTACATCTTCTGGAAAATATAACACTGGGCCTGCAACCTGATATGAGAATTACCGACCATTAGCTGGTGATTATAACATAACAGAAAGAGAGCAGGCAAGCTTTGCGGAGATGTCTCTAACATTTTGTGCATATCTGTGCATCTTTGTTTTGACCCCAGGGACTTACCCGAAACAGTCTGGGAGTATAAATGAAGTGAGCGACCCAGAAGATGACCTGACTGATTCCCAGAAAACTAGCAAACTCTCTGAGATTTATTCCGCCACAATCCCCAGTGTGGACAGTGCAATGGAATCCTGGGACGGTTCTGGCATTGATGCTGGTTATGGAAGTCAGGGTGAGTTGGCCTTCAATGTGTGAATGTGTAAGTTTGTCTCCTCCCTCCCAACTCCATTTTGAGTTGCTGAGGGCCAATTCAAACATTTATATCTGATGGGATAAAGTTCACGCAAGCAAACGTTGCCATGGGGTCAGCAGTTACAGCGAGCCCCTTCAACGTCCATTTACAGGTGTGGTTTGGATTCAAACCTCACCAGCAAATGGACAAAGCAGGGCGCTTTGTCCATCTGGTTGCACGATTAAAATTCCCCCTAGAAACCGATATAGGATGTCTACTGCGGAACTAGAAATGGGAGACAGACTTCCCATCCAGCTAACTTAACCATAAGATTGTCTTTCCTCAACGTAGCCATGTAAAAACGACCTAATCCTTCCTGTTTGTCTCTCTGCTCCCCATCGGATCCCAGTAGGTACATACTTGCCGCAAGCTGTTGGTATTGCGCTTCACCCGCATGAATGGAGATCCAGCAGGCAGAAGAACAGTACCCCTCCTGGTGATCCCAGGAAGAGTTACCCCTTTATGGATGGCAGTTTCAGTGAAGATGACTGGGAGAAGCCCAGCAGGTATGTGAGGCTTGTAAGAAAACCAGGGGGAAGGATGAGTGAGTGAGTGAGTGAGTGAGTGTGCGTGTGTTTGTTTGTGTGTGTGTGTGCACGCACGCACGTACGCACACACATTCATATGGATCTCAAGGACAAGGCATGCCTACGTGTCTTACCTGACTCCGTTAGATTTGTCTCCCGCCCTTCCTCCCAAAGGAAGGGGTCGATATCGGCTTCAACTTTTCCTGAAGGAATTTGACATGAAAACATTCAGATCTATTCCTTCGTCCGCATTACAAAAGGGACATGTCGTACAGAGAGCTCAGGCCTCGCCTGTGTTTTTAGAGAAGAAATGGAACTGCAAGTGGAATGCTGGGCTAGACTGATGAGTGGTCATTTTTTTAAAGTTGGATTTCTAATTGGAATGAAATACTGCTGGCATTTAGAAGTCGGCGTTTCTGAATGCCCAGGCTTAAGTTTCATTACAGCAGGGTGTCATCTTAACAATGGTGTCCGAGCGATTGAGAGAAATTAAAAAACCTTTAATGTGTGGCCCACATTTGGTCTCTTGGCTGTTGACTAAATGGCAGTCCATAGCTGCTAGGTATGTGAAAGGCCATATATGAAAGCAATCTAGGATGGATTGACGCTGATTTTTATCTCTATCCTATCTATTCTCTGTTTGTCTGATTACCAGTAGGTATACAAGATCACATGCAAAAGTGTGTCCTGGTGATGTTGTCACCAAAAAGTCATTTCTAAGTTCCTTTTTCACTGGGGCAACGTTTTTTCACGTGAGCAGGCATCCAGTATTGCAGATCTGGAATCTCATCTATGCACTAATGGTGTTAGAAGAGGTGTGTGTGTGTTTACGTGTACACAGACACACACACACAAGTAAAATGGGGATAAAATAATACTAAGGTGCAGCATGTTAGACATCTGTAAGAGTCTGTTTGGATGGTAGATTAATCCCCAGGGTTCAGCATTAAATTAGCAAGTATTACATGGGAATGGAGGGCGAGGGGAGAAGTACCAATTCCATAAGGTTATGAGTGGCCTATGCAGCCTGAACTAATCCCACTAATTTTCCAGTTTGAACTAGAAGGGATTGGCATAGTCCTCATATGCCTTGTGGGTGCCAAGTAACCAGAATCAGTTTGCTGTGATAACTCAGGAATCTGCCATCTGCAAATCTGAGCCTAACTGCTCATCGCTCTGCTGTCTTCCACACCTCAGCAGTTCATCAGAGGCTGCCCAACCACAGACCTTGCAGGTTGCTTTGACCTTAGACTCCGTGCCATTCAGTTGGGTTACCTGAGTTCCAGTGGTTTGTGATGGAATTCTGAAGTGCTGGCTACACCTGGGTTGGCAGGCAGCTGTGAAAACAAGATCAGTCTTGGTCCAAACAAGACTCTGTCCAAAAGGGGAAAAAGTGGGCGAGGATGGAAGAAGGCAACTGCATCAAATTAAAAACACGAACCTTCAACTCAACATTCCCTCTGTTTGTATCACAGTTCTTTGTAGTGTTGACTCATTAAAACAATAATCATTTCCTTGGCATGAATTTCCAAAACCATTTCATATGACTTTAGTTCATTTTTAATTGCTGCTCTCCCTTTAGTGGTCTAAGAAGTGACATGGAAATGTCCACGCAAATAAGAAGCAGGCATCGCAGTTATGCACTTAGCCATTTTTTAAGTGCCAGCAATTGATAATAACCTATCAAAATGCCCATCGCAAGAATAGCTTGTTTGTGTGTGGAGAGAGGCATTGCCCTGCTCTGTGGTCTTCCTGTCCGGCCATTCAGTGTCAGGGTTGGAGAACAGACTTCACCTTCCATACCGTAGTGGCACTAAGTGCAGCGGTTTGGTTTTCCCTCAGGGGAGGAAATGCCAACGATTCACAGAAAGGAAAGTGGCACACTCAGTAGGCTCACCCACTTCTTGCCCCAAGTGAATGGAGCCATTTGAAACGCAAGCCTGCCTCTCTCAGTGGAGCCCCAAACTAGCTTCAGTATATCTGGGTCTCCCTGGAGTGTGGTTGAATGTTAAAAGCATGGGGTGGCGGAACGTGGGGAACTGACTCATATACAGGGGAAAGGACTGTTTTGCCCCCTTTTTACCCCAAAAAGAGAGGGTGGTGTGGATACCAGCAAGCACAAACCTCTCTATTTCTTCAAGGGAGAAGTATATAATGAGCAGGGGCAGCAGAATAGATTAGCATTTAGATTTATTGAAAGTATAAGTACTGACCCATGAAAATGAGAGCTATAGGTCCCGTTGAACCCTCTGTATATTTCTGCATTTAGTGTTTAAATTGCTTGCCTAGTCTAGGGGAAGCCATTTTATATACATCATTTTTTACATTATATACTCCCACAGATACCTGATGTATTTATCATTTTCTCACCACGTCTGTTACCCTCTGTGTTTTTCTCTCTCTTCTCAGGTGTTCTGTGTCTCAGATCTGAACTCTGTCCCATCCGCCTTTGTACTAACAGTCTCTGAGGCTCCTGGTTTACCCATAATGCATCCTTTTTTTTTCTTTTACTTCTCTATTTCACCAAAACGTCTTCCTATACCTACAATCTTCCTACAGGCACTTTTTATTTTACCCTTTTGAACGTGGCATTACTACACCAGTGTAATTCTTCCTCTTGAAGGACTTTTGCCCTGTTAGTGAAAGTGCATGGAGGTTTTGTATTTGGACTCTCTCTTGCCTGAAAAGTTCATATTGTTTGCTTTTGTATATGAAGACTCTGCCAAGTCTCTGCTTTTACTGGCGAGCCACTTGCTGTAGCCTTGCGGCTTCCACCCTGCTCCAGAAGAGTGCTGACAATCTTTGGTTCCTACGTTACAACAGATATCCCAACCGCCAAAATGGCCTCGAGACCGCACACGAGGATAATTTTTGGCGTGTTTTTGGAGAAGCTTTGGAGGACTTGGAAACATGCGGCCAGTCTGAGCTTTTGAGGGAGATTGAGGTAAATTAACCTTTGAAAGCAGAAGGGCTGTCTAGCTGTATCACTTCTAGTAAGTTCCCCTCTCTTTGTTCTTCTTGAG
The DNA here is from genome assembly GCF_963506605.1 of Zootoca vivipara. Taxonomy (NCBI): domain Eukaryota; kingdom Metazoa; phylum Chordata; class Lepidosauria; order Squamata; family Lacertidae; genus Zootoca; species Zootoca vivipara. The sequence goes on from NC_083277.1 coordinate 38,065,297, forward strand.
CTGCGTCTTTCTGATGGGAGCTGGAGCTAATGGCAGGGTGAACAGAGCGCTCTATATTCCCCCTTCCCTGCATAGTCACCCTTTATAAAGTGTGCTTTCTTTCAAGGTAATATCACTAGAAGCTTATAGTACACATCTTGAGCAGGTAGAGCAGGTATTAGAATGGTACAGGCACACAGGAATGTTAGACCTGTTTTCCCCAAAATCTATAATAGTCTTTGCCAGCCTAATCCAAACTAGCACTGCTCTCCCAAGCAGAAAATTGGGGTTTTCATCCTTTTCCCCTCCTTTTTTTTGTCAGAAGGATGGCTCTTGCGTTTCAAGTGCTTGAAACGGTCAAATTATCCATGTGTAAGGCTAGCTACACATAGCGGTTTAAAGTGATTTAAAAATTTATTGCATTGAACACAGAACATTGTCCCCATCTATGTGGCAGATCACACTTCCCCTGTTTAGTTCAGATTTCCCCAATAATGCATTAAGGAAACAAAAACCCTACATACAACCTGTGGACATACTGAAGCACATGATGGAGGTGGGTTGGGTCTTTCATGTGCATGGTGACTTTTCTGGGTGTCATCTATCACCGCACCCCCTCCTTCTGTCAGTGAGGTGCTCCTCGGTGTGCTGTTGATGGACCGAGGAGCACACCGAGGAGCACCTCATAACACACACTTCATTTGTTCTTAACTCACTGTTTTGTGCAAGTCTGGTATATCAGAAAACTTGCATCTCAAAAACAACATTTATAAAAGGGTACCACAGGTACAAGTAAACAAATACCTGCCTGCATGTCCAATATGGACCTCAGGTTTTTCAAACTCAGAGAGGGTGCGCTGCTGGTGGGGCTCTATATTCAACCTCTTCTTATTTTTTTAGCCTACTCTTTTGTGCAAATCTGGTGTATATGAAAACTTGTAACATTTTTTTTGTAATGGCCACACATGCAGGTAAACAAACAATTTTGTGCATGTCCACAATGGGCCTCATGTTTCCAGAACTCTGGGAGGGCGTGGAAGTATTAATGGAGGTGAGGGAACAACAACACACAGTGTGAATTCATCCCACCAAGCACCACCCACTAGCATGGATGGGAAACACTGAGATAGCATTCAGTTGAGAATGCTTATGGATGGATGGACAAGTACAAAAGTGCATAGAAACAGCAAATCTGTTCAACCCAGCAGCACCTGAACACTGGTGTGCATCCTGCATTGGCCAAAAGGAGAATCATAATAGGGCAGTAAGTCTTGCCATGATATTGTGGTGCTGTGGCCAGTTCCCATAAATTGCAAGGGCAGAGCAGAAATTTTGTTGTCCATGCGGGCTGGCATTTATCGTTTATGCCGATTCAAGTGAAGTCATGATGAATCCTGAGCAGGGTTTGCAATTTGGCAGCATCCCATAGTAGTCCTGAAGCATCCTAGAACGATGGCACTCTGTTCTCTCTCTTGTTTGGGTGGGAGGTTCTGGAGCAGAGGATGTAGGAGTGGGGACATTCGTCTTGCCCTGAACCTTACTGTTCGTGCTGCTTCTTGCACTGAGCTTACTGTGCTCTCTCTCTCTCTGTGGTTGTTTTTGTACTTACCCCTCCATAGGCATCCATCATGACAGGGAGTGTACACAATCTAGACCTTGACGGGGGCAAGTTGCTCATGAACTCTGTCAACCAATCAGGACTGAGCCCACCAAGGAAAGGGAACACCAAGAGCTCAGGTGAAGGGAAGGGCAATGCCAATGTCACTCCCACCAAGAAGAATGACAGGAATTTGGAGATTAAGATGATGAAGGAAGAGATCCAAGAAATCATGTCTCCCACCCCTCTTGAGCTGCACAAGGTTTGTGCTGAAGAATGAGCTGGTTATTGGTTTTAAGACTGTGGTGTAAAGATAGGATAAAGCACCGAAGATAGGGTAAAGCACCGAAAAAAGAATAAACAGGGGGATTTGCCCCGTTACTAAGTTTCTGGATAAACGTCTTTGAGCACAGGATGGCAGGACATGGAATGTTCTGCTGATGTTAGTAAGCAGCTGGTGTCCTCTGGTGGGGACAGCGCCCTCTTCCTGCCACTCCCTTGCAATGCACCCCACACACCTAGCAAAACTGGAACGAGCCATAGTTCAGGGGTAGAGCATATGCTTTGCATGCAAAAGGTCCCAGGTGCAACTCCAGCATCTCCAGGCAGGGCTGTCTGAATCAATGGAGAACCTGCTCCAGGCAGGGCTGTCTGGATCCATGGAGAACACAAGTCAGTTTGGTGATACTGAGGTAGGTGGACCTAATGAACTGGCTTAGTAGAAGACAGCCTCCTATAATAGGATGGCTTTGCAGTAAAGCAGTTGACACACACAGGGAAACAAGAGTCTCAGGGCAGGAGTAGCACAATGGCTTCTGCTCTCATTTTAGTGGCGGGGGAAGAGGTGTAAGCACAGGACTCGTTTGGGGGGGTACACCTTCCTGTCCTCTTTTCCAATCACTTCTGAAAGGCCTATGGAAAACGTGAGGTTCAGCATGCAAATGCAGCATCGCTATCAGGGATATCTAATCTTTCCTAATAGCAATGGCATGCAATTCATTGACACACGCCCCACCTCCCGTGCAGAGGAATGCTTACCATGGCACCAGCTTCTCCAAAAAGGCTTTTGGTGGTTCGGAAGTATTTCAGGCATTTTGCCAGAAACCAAACATTCCTGTTTAAACAGCAGAGCTTCATTCTCAAGGCAGACGTGGTAGTTGATTTAAAGTTGGAACAGGGCCTGCCTCCCCAAGCAACAGCATTGCTGGTTTGCACCGAGAGCCTAAATGTGTGCATTGTGCCTGACCTTTTATGATAGCAATGTTGATACTCTCCCAGTAGAGATTAGTACCATAATTCAGACTACAGTACTAATCCCACTTACTTGGGGCTAAACCCCATTGAATTCAGTGTGGCTTGTTTCTGGGTAGGCATGGTTAGGACTGTGCTGTAAATGTGTTCTGTTCCTGACCCCACATTCCAACTGGGGATCATTATTGGAAGGGGTGTTAGAGCAATGTTATCACCTTATCCTTGTTTGTCCTGTGCCCTAATTCTGCTACTGGTGCTTTCTTAGAAAACACTGGCCATTTTCCTACTTCTGTGCCACATCCCCACACGTTCACTCTTGTCACATCAGCATTGCACATGGTTCCTGTGGCTTATGGTGCCGCTTGAAGAGAACACAGACCTGAAACTGTTGTTTTACATTCACCATAGCTACTTAGTGACTGAGTTTGACATTTTAGGCTGAAACAGCTGAAGTTTTCAAAAACTTCAGAATGAAACCCTCATTTATTCTTGAAGCACCGGGGGGGCGCCCTTTCTCCTCATGCTTTGTCCTCTGTTTTTGCTGTTCATACCAAATTAGACTTTCCTTTTCCTTTTCAGATAACTATTTATAAGGATCCAGAGACTGAAGACTTTGGGTTCAGTGTCTCAGATGGCTTGCTGGAAAAAGGCGTCTATGTGAATATGATCCGCCCAGATGGGCCAGCTGATCAGTGTGGACTCAAACCCTATGACAGAGTCCTTCAGGTAATAACTATAAATAACAGCAAAAGGTTTAAGAAACCCGAATGGGTCTGTTTCTTAAAGAAGAACTTGTATCTGGGGCGAACCATCTGGGTTCACGCTAGTGGCTGTTGGAACAGTTTGTCTAAAACGGTACACTCTCCTTTGTCTTCCTGTCCTACTGCTGCACAATTTCACTGATGGAAAGGTTTCTGTTTTCCTTAACCCAGGGAACGCCACCCTTTTTGGGGCCACTGGGCACATTTGAAATTTTGACATAGTGCCATGGATGCCTGTCACAAAATGGCCACCATGAGACGGTGCTGGAAAGGGCAAGCCTAGTGCAAACTGTGAGCAAGAGGAGCAAACAATTGCATTGTGGGCTTTTACAGAGACCTTCCATGGGCATTACAGGAGGTACTAGCAGGCACACTGGCACCCAAGGGCACTGCATTGGCCACCACTGCCGTCACCTGTCCTCCAGCTCTGTAGCCAAGCCATTCATACCCACATATTTTCCCTCAGGTGGTGGCTCCCTGAACTCATGGTAGCTACTCCACAGGAAAAAGCCACCTAGACCTTCAGGAGCCCCGTTGAAGGCTCTTTATCAATGCATTGTCACACCTTGCTGGCATTTCTGGTGGGGGCAGAGGCGTAACAAGCCCAGGTAGTACCCGGTGCGGATTTGTCAAACCTCCCCCCCCAACCTGGCTCTGGCGAAAACATGAATTGCAAAAAAACCTAGAGCTTACAGAACAAAACCGACTTCAGATATGAAATCAGCATTGAAAGAACATATAAGAACAGTTGAAAAATCTCATGCAACAGAAAAAGAAAAAAACAAAGTTCCCCAGTGGGGGGACCGCCGAGTGTCACCCCCCTCCAGGGTGGCACCCAGGGCAATCCGGCCCCATCGCCCCCCTTGCTACACCACTGGGAGGAAAAGAAGTGACAAGTTGAGGTCCAAACTGTTTTGCCGGCCTCTCCTGAGGCAGCTGTTCGGACCAGAAATGCTGGAGGCAGTTGGTACAACCCCCCCCCCCCGCGTGCGCTCTGCAAGCAGTTACATTCATTATTTTAGAAGTCTTGCCATTCCCTGTAGGATTCTTTTGCTGTTCTCTTCAGCATTTAAAAAGACTTTATTGGCTGTGCTACAATTAACTCTATAACACATGTAGGGTCAGTAACTGAAAATCTGGCAACAATAAGGGGAGGCTCATTTGCGCTTGTTCTGGTCCGTAACCAGCTGGCCTTCTGCACCGTTGTTCTTTCTCAGCCTCAAATGAAAGACCAGCAGAAAGAAAGAATTGGGGGGGGGGGAGAGAGCGCAGAGGGGAAACAAAATAAAAGTAATTAGGCTGCCGGCCACGTTTCTGCAGAATGTTGGCAGTGTCACAGCCTGCACAAGCACCAAAGTGTTCCCCTTGAACACACACTAAACCCAAAGAGGAACCACGAGAAGAGGACTTCAGTATCTCTGCATGGGACACCACTAAGGAGATGGCCTTGTTGTCACTTCTGTAGGATGGTCTCAGCCTGACTGTAGCTTGAGGCGGTGAGAAGAGAATTGGCCTCGCATACAGGAAGCCCCAAGTGCAGGGGTGAAGCAACCACCTCAGCCGTTGCCTCTGCAGGCACCCTGCCCACCCAGCTGGTGGCAGAGAAGCAGTGCTGGTTTGCAGCAAGATCTCGCTGGATTTTGGCGAGATCTCCCTGGAAACCGCTGCCGTTGTCACCTCAGGTAAGAGAGGGCATGGCAGCACATTTCCATTTGGCCCCAGGCATTGAAAGGGGACATTGCCCAAGTGCAATGCCAGCATCTCCAGGTGGGGCTGGGAAACCCTAGAGAGCACAGCTACCGGTCAGTGCGACAGAACTGAGTGAAATAGACCAAATGGTCTAGCTCTGTAGCATCCTAGTTAGAGGAAAGTGTTGAGCCGGGAGTGATTCGTAAAGGGCTTTCCAAATGTCAGAAAAATATCGACGGGATTTGTTTGACCTATAAAATCTTCATCCAGATGCAGAGGAATGGAAGAACTAACCCTAGAGCCGATTAACCTTCCGTGGCCTCGGGGTCGCGTTCAAGGTTGGGCAGCCCTCTGAGGGTCACGTGCCATTTTCAGATGCACCCACTTGCAGACACTCGTTGCACAAACATCTTGCGAAAACCCACATCTGCAGATCACACACAGGCACAGAGACATACAATGCATTCTCTCTCTCTCTCTCTCTCTCTCTCTCTCTGTCTCTCTCTCTCTCTCTCTCTCTCTCTCATATGCACCTTGTATTCTCCCATGTGCTGACATACCATGCACATCCCCATGGCAGCACTGGGCTGAGAGGAGCCTGGGATGGAGAGAACAACCCTTGTTTGTCTCACAGGCTACAGAAACAAAGGGACTCATCCTGTCCCAACCACTTGGGGTTTAGAATATAAAGTAGTCCGTCATTGTCTCCAGATGCTATTGCGTCCGAGTGTGTGCAACAAATCTTAATATCCACATCTGTGCTTACCATAAACTTAATTTAGATCCCACCTGCCAGTTTGACTGCCTTACACTTTCAGCTAAATGCAAAAAAAAATGTTGATGCATGGGTTATCTGTCCCTGGTAGCCCTAATGAAACTTTAATTGAGTTAGGATAAAAGGCTTGTCCACAGTTTCATCAGGGATGAGGGAACGGTAAATATTTTTAAGACAAAGAAATCAGAGAGTGTAAAGGTGACTCCCTACAGGGAGCCAGCCCCCCATCATCCTCACCAAGCACAGGGAGCAACAGTGGGTCTGAAGCAGCCAGGGGGGGAGGGAGAGACTTGGAGGGAGAGAGAAGCCAGTGTGCAGAACAATTGGAAATCTCAGGGGAGGAGAGATGTAGGCAAGGGCTCCAGGATGCTGGAGCTTTGAACAGGAGGAGGCTGAGAGGGGATTGCTCCTTCCGGCGCAAGAGTTAAGGAGAGCACCGCGACACAGGTCAAGGGGGAGGCGTTTTGGGGTGTCCCAACTATTTTGCTGGCATAGGAACAGACGTATGCCATTGCCGGATTCTGGTTCAGACTACCTCTGCACTATACATACTATGCACAATAAAAGTCTTTAAAGACAAACTGGACTCAAGCGGAGTTACTCTAGAGTAGCCACGGCGACCCTCTGACAGAGGGGCTCCACCCTTAAACAATCTCACCATTTTTTTCATATATTTTTAATTTTTTACCATAACCAAAGAAATACATTTAACACACATACATTACCATCTACAAATCAATACCGATGCTCCACCGAGCCTATGATTTCCCTCCGTTCATACTTAATTTACAGCTTTTCTACGTTCGTCTCTAGCCTTTGATTATATTGTATATTTCTCTCACTTATGGTTAGAGATTCTACAGTTTATAATTGCAGGTACTACTTCAAGCCTGTCAGCGGCTTCATATCTTTGTCATGATTTTTTAAACATTCAATGAATTTACTCCAATCCTTTTGAAACCACTGCAGCCAGAATCTTGTTAGCTCAAAAATTAAACAATCTCACCATAACCGGGGAGCCTTTTCTGAAAGATGAAACCCAACTGTATTATGGCGCCTGACCACTTGGGTGTTATAAAAACATTTCTGGCCCCCAAGTCATTGGCTGGAGAATAGAGTAGCCCCACAAGGATACAACAACAGCTCACCATCCCCAACTTAATGCTTCTGGTTAGATTTTTGTCAAAAACTGTGTCCACAAAAAGAGTACTGTTTGATCTGATGTCTTTCCCATTCTCTCACATAACTGAGGAATTGAATGGCTCAAGGAATGTGTTTTCCTGGATTTTTCTGCCATAGTTTGGTTTGGCCTATGTTTTACATGTAGCAGAACAGCTCCCAAATGACAATCTATTGAGTGTTCAACGTTGTCACAAGTTTAAGAATGTAAGAACACAATATGAGCCTGCTGAATCAAGCCAATATCCTATCTAGTTCAGCATCCCGTTCTCGCAGTGGCTGAAGAAACAGGTAGAGGCCTGAGAGAAGCCTGCAAGCTGGATGTGAATGCAACAGCACTCTCACCACCTGTGATTTCCAGCAACTGGATACTTTTTTAAAAAACAACAATACAGTAAAATAAAATTGTCTCATTTTCCTGGTGTGTGTGTGTGTGTGTTTCCCATAATCCACTGTGAGTTTTCTCCCATCCCTTCAGGTAAACCGCATTCGAACCCGGGACTTTGACTGCTGCTTAGCTGTCCCTTTGATATCTGAAGCAGGAGACAAACTGGACCTGGTAATCAGCCGGAATCCCCTGGCCTTCACTGCCAAAGTCCAGCTCGATGAGGATTTGCCAGGCCGGCAGCCTCCTAGTGTGGAGGTCAAGGCAAACACGCAGACGCTCTGAATGCTGGCTGGGCTTGGCGTCAACTGTTCTTGAGGTCCTGTGGGGGTGGGGGCAAAGGGGTTGATGGCTGTCTGTAACACTTTTTCCGGTTTTACTTTTGCACTGGTGTTGTGATTACTCTGTGTAACGTAACTTGCCATGAAGAAATGGGTTTCCCTTTTGTCACATCTTGAAGCCAGTCAGCCCAGGCCCTGAAGGCCCGAGCTGAGACAGACCGATGGAAATGGTCCCACTTTGGCCAACACGGTGTGTGGGATGGGCTGCTGTTGCCCCTGAAAGCAGGAAGCAGCCCCCAGCACAACTCACCTGGGAGAGAACATCCTTTGCTCATGGTATGAGCTTCTCCAGCGGATGGGGTCATAGGGCACCAGAACATCATCTTTGCCCCTGTCTTCGAAGGGCTTGGGTACATGGTGCTATTTTCTTGTTGTTTGCTTTGTTAAGTCATGTACAGTGAAACTTAAAATTTAACACACACACACACACACACACACACACACACACACACACTGCTTTGTTTCTGTGAAAGGCCATCCCTGCTCTACCCCGTAGCTTTTCCTTGGCCCACGGCAAGAAGAGCCTTGTGTCCTTTTCTCAATTCACAGCCACACTCTCCCAGATCACTGTGGTGCTTGGGATCCCCTTCACAACCGAGAGCAGGATTTTCCCTCTGAAGTTTTATGAAGTCCTGAGCCATTCGTCACAAAAGACGGGCCTCTCCCTTGCCACATCTCAGGCACTCATTCTTTGGGGTGCAGCCTAAACACATTGACCGCTATTTGACTTCAAGACAACGTGTGCTTGTTTTCTTCCTTCCTTCCTTCATCTACTGTGTTTTTCTTAGACAGCACTGGTGATACCGTATACAAAGGGCAGGAAACAGGCTTTTCTGGGCCACCAGTAACCTTTTGTGTGCCCCCACACAGAGAGAGAGAGCACCAAGAATCTCTCTCTTGGTTGAACCATGAGTCTGTGAGTGTGCAGCTGGACGTGAGTCACTCACATAACCCTCTTTGCTCTGACCCTCATTTTTCCCCCAATGGGAGTGGGGAAACCCTTATATCTCCTTGTCACTGTTAAGCATGAGACATCCTCTGCGAGATTGGTATTGTGTCTCCCAGTGCACCCCCTGTGGGTCGTCCTAGTGCAAGTGCGTGCGTGTGTTTGTTTGTTTTTTAAAAACCCCACTGATGCTGAGGGTTGACGCCCTGTTGTAACCAGTCATAGCAGCAGCCCCATGTTTTTAGTAGTTACCTTCTCCTCCCTGGCTTTATGAGCACGATGCCTATGTGACCCTCTGCCTTCCACAACTGAATTCCGTTGTAGTGATCATGGATGTGATATTCACATTCTTTGGATGATCTGCCTGCAGCAGATGAGATGGACTTGCAACTTAAGGCCATGATCTCTTCCTTTGCACATGGCAAAAATACCAGGGCTTGCAAATCTCGCTCTGGCCAGTCCAATGGCCTGTGCCAGGGTTTCTGGAATAGCACTTTATTGTGGTGGTTTTTTCGACTGTCCCCCTGCAAGGGAACTTGAGTAAGACCCTGGAAATGGAAAACTGGCTCCTCTCTTCCTTTGTATGCCCTTTGTTTTCTTTCGTACCGTTCTGATGCAAATTAAGATGCCATATTTTGGTATGGGTAACCTTCTCTGGTAGGTCAGTAAACCACAACTGGTTTTCAGATCTGAGCCCAGATTAAGCTGTGATTGCATCTCCTTCTCTTTTCCTCTTTTTTCCTTTTCTTTTTTTTAATAAAAATATGCTTATTCACTTTCTGGGCCACATCAAAGTTTCTGTGCTTTCCTTAAGATGTGCATGGAGTCCCTTTGGGGCTGCATCTAGCTGTAGCCATTTTCTCTTCTCAAAGTATGCAATATTCCATACCATGGCTGCCATATAACCTAGATAATGTGCCATAAAAGAAACTGGAGGGTATTGACAGTTGAGCAGAAAAAAATGGGTTTTATATGCAATATTCCCAAAATAGCAGAAGCTCAGTGTGGCTTCAAATAGGTTTTTAATGAAGACTTTTAATAAGGCTTTAAAAAATGGTCCTTGTATCCCTTCCTATGCATTTTGAATGATACGAAAATGAAATGCATTACTTAAATGTGTATTTTTATCCATATATTAGAGTGTATTCCTTGTAAAGTATTTTTATACGCTAATTTTCTTATGTATCTATGAAAGCACAATATTCAAAGAATATTTTAGTCCTGTTTTGGACCTATTTGTAAATCTATGTATTTAAATGGTATTGCAATTACTTAGATTTTTTTTAATTAAATAAAAGCAAAACCATACAGGTTTCCTGTTTTCTTTGAAAAGTTGGCATCTAAGTGATACTTTGCCTATCTGTGGTCTATCTCTGCTTGCGCTTGGAGACCAGAAAGTAATCTCTGGATCATCTCAGAATCACCAGAAGAGAAAAGCAGAAACTGAGGTTAACTTTAGCCAAAGGAAGCACTTTTAAATACTTGTTGGTTTTGAATGTGAGTTTTAGTGTGCAATCCTCTACATCAGTGGTTCCCAACAGGTGGTGTGGGGACCCCCAGGGGTCCGCGAGCTATGCCAGAGGGGTCCGCAAGATGTTATTAGAATAAAAAATATATTAAATATATTTCATATGATAACAGATTTTTTGTTTTGGCCGCTTCCTGCATGAGCAGAGTCTAGCGCAAAACTAGAATTAGATAGAGGCAGTAGTTCTGCTGTATGCCGTTAGGTGGCGCTTTACAAACACTACTGTTTTGCAAAGAGGCAGCGCGCGCATTCTACTAACGCTCACCTCCCCAAGATTCTTTGCGCACGTCGGCTTCATTTGTGCGCTACTGCGCAGGTACCCTGTCTTCTCCATTCCCCTCCCTCCTCCCTGGCGCACGCTGCCTCCTTGCAATACAGTAGTGTTTGTAAACAAAGCGTTGTTTTTCGCGGAAGCTACAGTTCGCGTAGTTAAAAATGGACCGTTGGTTAAAAAGTGGTTCATCTCATTAAGAACTGAAAATTAAAACTAACTGTATACTGATGGAGTACTCTGTTGTAACTGTAAAAAACGTATAAATATAAAATATAAAAAGACTTAATTTGGCTCTCACTTTTTAATTTTAGGATTAGGAATTAATGGGGGTCCTTGTCACAATAGCGGCTCGATGAGGGGTCCTCGAGAAAATTTTGTTGGGAACCCCTGCTCTACATGTTTACTTGATGGCATGTCTTTTTGAGTCTGGGAACACTTACTCTCAGGTAAGTGCTTTCAGGATTGCTACCTTAAGCGCATGCTTAGGTGGGCAGCTCACCTCCTTCACTGACAGTCTCCAGCTTCTTCTGCCTCCCAGGGAACAAGAGCAGGCCTCCAGTCAGAACCATTAAGACACAGCTGACTTCACGTGGTAAGTCTGGGGTTGTCTCATGTTTGTGGCTGGCTGGAAGCAAAAATGACTATACTCTCTCTAATTTTCGCATTATGTCATGCCCCTGCGGCAGCCATTTTGTGACGGTTGCCCACAATGCATTCTCAAAACCCCAAATACGTTTACTGGTCCGAACCAGCTGGCAAACCCTTCAGATTTTACACCTGCAAACATGGAGGAAGAGCCCTTATTGCTTCTTTGTCCTCGTAGCCCTGGGTACATTCTGAAATCTATCTTTCATCTCATGATATCTGTGCAAGTCCTCCTGCACAGCATACTCTGGGGCAGCTGAGCTTTTTCTACATCCTTAACCTTGTTTTGTTTAGCATCCAGCCTGATTAACTCAAAAGCTTGACACTTTGGTTGGGTCCCAATAATGTGATTACCATAGTGTGCATGTAAACAAACAAAACACAATACTTTCAATGCATCAGCAATGCTACCCAACTTTGAGTGAATACTGATTTTGAATGCTCTTTGTTACAGAATTTAGCATAATAGTTGAGATAACATTGGAAGCAATGAGTTATTTTTTGTTGGTCTTCCATTGCCATCAGTGGTACTTTAAGCACTTTGGGTTGTGGTTGACAGTCTTCCATGTAGCACAGTAGAAAAGGCAGGCAGGCAGGCATTCCTGGTCATTGTATAACCCATTCCTTACAGAAGTTAGTAACACAGGCATTCCATCAATGTTTAGATATGTGAGACACTTTGTATGGTAACTATGAGACTGTAAACTCATATACCTCAGTTTAAGTACCTCAGTTTAAGTACACAATTGGTTCCGGAAGTTTGTACTTAACCTGAAGCGTACTTAACCTGAAGCGAACTTTCCCATTGAATGTAATAGAAAGTGGATTAATCCGTTCCAAACGGGTCCGCAGAGTACTCAACCTGAAGCGTACTTAACCCGAAGTATGAGTGTAATTGGTTCTGGAAGTCCGTACTTAACCTGAAGCGAACTTTCCCATTGAAAGTAATGGAAAGTGGATTAATCAGTTCCAGATGGGTCCGCAGAGTACTTAAACTGAAAGTACTCAAACCGAAGCGTACTTAAACTGAGGTATGACTGTACAGCAACCACAAAGGGGCAATAAAGAGGGGGAAAGCCTGTGTGTACATATTTGGACACACATTTTCTCTCTCACCTCTTTCCCCTGACCTCAACACCCTCCCGCTCTTCTGGTTAATGTTCAACAGGGAAGATTTCAACTTCCAGTAAACAACTCTTTATCTGTGATCTTTGGCCTTCTTTCCAGGTTGGCATTTGTAACTGAGCAAAGACCTTTGGAGGTTTGGCACTTGGCAGCAGATTCCTACTCCCTCTAGAAGCGGACCAGGAGGCCTCCTGGAGAGCTGTGTAAAATGCTTGTCAACAGTTAACGTGGAGCCAACATGGCTTCAGCATTTGTGGAAGGTGACTTGCTAGCTTTTGCAAGCACTGTTTCTATAAGCAGAGGATTGATTGACTTGCTGTACAATAAAAGCAGAGTGTGTTGCACAATTACATTTTGCTGCAAAATGTATAGGCAAGGTCACTTAAGGACTTCCTAGATCAGAGGGGGGGAAAGTGTGAGATAGCAGAGATGTGAGATGCATTGCATGGCTTCAACTGACACTTCATCGCCCTGGTCTTGCTGCTGTGGGATTTATTTATATTTTTAAAAATATTAAAAATAGCCAATCATGACTACGCATGATTTCTAGACTAATAGCTACAGTGTAGTGTGTGTATTTTTCTGGGAAAGAAAAAAACACACCAGGAAAACTGTGGCATTACCACTGATCAGAGATGGTCCTAGGGTAAAATCCAGCAGAATTCCCTTCTCATAACTGATGGGCCCTAAAAGTAGCAGGTTGGCATGAAGTCTTCTGTAGCAGGAGCTTCGTTCTTCTATTTTTGCATCAACACTGCAATATATGACAGCATCTATTCACATGTGATGTGTAGTGCATTCAAGTAATTCAGAAATATGGGAGTAGCATCACACTCTCCCTTTGACTTGCTCCAGGAACCAGAGGTGAGGGGTTCTTCCACAATGGAACTACTTTGGGGCGGGATTCAGTTACATACCAGAAAAGTCAGGTTGGACAATTCAAGTTGGCGTGGCACTCTTGTGCAACAAACTCCCCCCCCCCCAAAAAAAAATTTCATTGCACTGAGAACTCTTGGATGAAGGAAATGGATTGTCATCAATAAATAGAAGTCTTGCATGTAGGCTTGTTTGGAGATTGTGGGATTGACTTTTTAAATGTGAACTGCCTGGGGGATCCAATTGGAAGGTCTTAGGAATAATCATTGGAGGATGGTGCTGGTGGCACACAAGCAAAGGCTGCTGTTGGAAAACACGCACCTCTAAATTCCTAGAGTGCACATTCAGGGCTGGGGGGGGGGGGTGCAAGCAACTGCAAGCTGTTAGCTTCAGGGATAATAATATATTTCTTATACCCTATCCACCTGACTGGGTTGCCTCGGCCACTCTGGGTGGCTTCCAACAAAAATACAGAGGGAGTGGAGAAGGAACCAGCTTTGTGTTTAAAGCTGCATTTATTTTACCGTCGTTTTCGCCACTGTGAGGAATGTTTTCATGTGATTGTAACCATTCTTATGTTTAAACTTTTTTCCTAAGAACAAGCGTTGTGGGGTCTTTTTTTGTCCTTTTAGTGCATGCTTCAGTCATGTTTCATGAAACCTGTGTGTTCTCCTGGAACATACCACCCCGTGTCTAGTTCTATGCTACCTTGAGCTGTTCTCAAAGAAAATATGGGATTTTTAGGCAGGATCATAGAAGTGTAGAGTTGGAAAGGGCCACGGTTATCTATCCCAGCCCCCCTGCTATGCAGAAATCTTTTGCACAATGTGGGAAATTAAGAGTCTCATGTCCTACCAACTGAGCTATCCAGCTGAATCCAGCCGGTTGGTGAAAGGCAGCCTTGTTAAATTAATTGTTCGCTCCGGCGAACAGGGTGAAGAGAGGCTGAGTTCCCGCCTGCGGGGCGCTTTAAACCTGGTGGCCCTGCCCCGTCCGTCCTTATTGGACGGTCTGGGGATGACGCAGGCGGGAACCCTCCATCGCGTAGGGGCTGAACTCGCAGCCCCTACGTGATGGTACAGTCGGGAAGCCCACGAACCCACCTCCGTCGCAGGCGCGGAAGTGGCTTTGTTAAATGCTTTCCCCTGGTGGCAGCGAAAGGCCTAACAGGCAGGGTGGGTGAGCAGAGGGGTGTGCCCAGTATGCACTTGAAGTACCATGACAACTTCCTTGATGCAACTTCCTGAGCACAGAGCAGCTTCACATAAGAAGCAACCATCTCCCAGAAACTAGTTTGAACCTCTTTGACCATCCCACTGCTATGTCTGCTCCTCCCCACTTTCTTCTCCCACACACACACACAAATCAGTGGGGCCTTTTGTGGGGAGGAACAGAAGAAATTGCTTGGAGGCCTGCATCTCTGAGAACTGGGCTTAGACACCATTTTAGTTTACTGGCAGTGCTACTGTATTTTAAATTAATTGTATTTTAAAACAGTCTTCAAACGTTCAGTGTATGGAGAGATCCAGGTGTTCCTGCAGCCTGAATGCATGGTCTGAAACATGCTAGGTTGGGGTAGGAATGGCAGCAGTGACCTGGTTGTTTTCTGATTAAGTGGCATCCTGGTGAGACACCTGTGTCATTAAATGCTTGTCTCCCCAGTAGAAATTCAACTAGTAAGGTGTTTCCGAGCAAAAATTCAAAGTGTTGGTGCTGACCTTTAAAGCCCTAAACGGCCTCGGTCCTATATACCTGAAGGAGCGTCTCCAACCCCATCGTTTAGCCCGGACACTGAGATCCAGCGCAGAGGGTCTTCTGGCAGCTTTGCGAGAAGCAAAGCTACAGGGAACCAGGCAGAGGGCCTTTTCGGTAGTCAAGGAGATAAACTACTACCTGACATTTAGAAAACGCCTGTTTAGGGAAGTTTTTAGTCTGTGATATTTTAATGTATTTTGGTATTTGCTGGAAGCCGCCCAGAGTGGTGGGGGAAACCCAGCCAGATGGGCGGGGTATAAATTATAAATAAATAAATGAATAATAATAATAATAATGCTGGTGTAGTGGTAAGTTGCACCAGAGGAATTTCCACATGTGTTGCAGTTTCAAAAGGTACAGAATCCCTGCCCAGGGCAGGATCAAAAACAGATGACAGCAATTTGTATTGCTAATATTCTCCGTCCTGTGGGCTGAGGAGGAGCACGCTTGGAGACTGACTGATAACTCTGAAGAAGTTTGGCCCCAGGCACAAGTTGCTATGCTGGAGAGGGAGGGAGATTTTCCTCTGAAGAAATATTAGCAGGCCACATAATAGGCTGCTTATATTTTATGAATTTCAACAGTGCAGCACTCAATAGAAAGGTTTTGCTCATTGGATTGTAATATTGGTAAACTCTCACCAGAAGCTAGAAATAACAAAGGCTTGCTCACTTTATAAAGGAAAGGCTTTTTTATTTTTCTGTTTGTGATGATTACAAACTCATCTAAAAAAGCAAAAATGACTTTTAAAATATCAATATACATTTTCTTTATCTAAAAAGCAAAACAGATAAAACTGCAAAATACAAACATTTACGGTATACACAAATAAAACCTATTTTTTTCAGGGTTGAAGTACACTCCAAATTCTTATTCCTATACAAATATTCCTTTCCGGAACAATAAGAATGACAAACGACAACAGGTTTAAAATGTCTTCTTAAAAAAATTATTCTCAAAAATTATTTTTTCAAAAGGAAAAGGGTCTGGTGTCCTCTCCAATCCACGTGGCTACTCCTGACAGATGGTAGTCACAAGTGTGAATTCAAATAATTCCAAAATGCTCACCACTGTTTTCAGTAGACTAAAGAGGCTGTCAAGTCTTACTTTTATAACTGTAGAGCCCCTGGAGATGCATTCCTTTCAAAACCGCTACAGCACAATACAGCAACAACACAAACAATGTTCTATTACAACAGTGAATGTATCAGAGCACTGCACTGACTGCTTCGAGGGGAGGTGGGAAGAGACACTTGTGAGCAGCCTCAGACTGTCCTTTGGTTCCTGCCATCCAACTTTGTCCTTCCTTAAAATAAGTCACACGCTCACACACATTGCCCTTCCGCAGCTGATTGTTAGCCATTTGGCAGCTCATCTGTTACCCTGTCCTTCCAGAGAGTTTTTCAACTCAGTTGCTTGGCCGCCTATACGAAGGGGTTGGCTTCCAGCCTTAGCTCAATGCAATAGGGCTCAGCAAACGCAGCTGAGCTAGAAAACTCCTTCCAGCCCCAACCCTAACTTAACAATATTCCAGCTGCAATCCTAAGAATATTTATAGGAAAATGAGCTCCCTTTAAAATTTTGAAGAGCAGGCTGCATTGTCTGTGTATCTGGGTTCATCTTTGAGCCAGCCGGCTACTAAGTAGATATCAGTTAAGTGGATTGCAGAACTTGAACATATCCACTTTTTGTGTTTTAAGAAAAGGAAATAAGGGGTTTTCTTTTAGCACATTTTACTTCTCTCCTCCCCCCCCCCAAAAAAATCTAAACTGAACTTATCATGGGAATTTTCAGATCTACCCCATAGCTAGTATTAGTGCTGTCAGTGGAATTCCTAAGGCTATCGTTTAAAAATAAGCTACGGCGTTTTATTTCCTGACAAAGGAATGCACATCTTATCATTTTTGCCCACCCCTCTAGCCTTCCATAAAGTACTAACAGGCAACCAACAGCCTAATCCACAACTTGTTCATGCTGTAGGACTGGGACTTCTATGGATTTAGTACCATAGAAGACGACGAGGCAGAATTGGCTTAAATTGAAATACTTTGGCTTAACTGAATTGCAGACTAGGCTGTCAGCAGATACTTTTAGAGATTTAGATAGAGACAGGTGAAATACACAGCTCCTTTCCAGAAGGAACTAGGAAACCAACATGTGGTCTAAAATTACATTCTTCCTGCCAAGCATTTAGCACAATTAGGACTCCCACTCTAAGCAAACCAATGTGAAACTGTAGAGCTTGCATCTGGATGATTTCCAAGCTCTCCTTGTTCATTTTCAATAGTCTTTAATCATATATTGGAAGGAGGTTTTGAATTCTAACAATTGCTGAGATTTAGCTCTGGACAAAAGTGGTACAGTTCAGAGACTGGCGTCTGAACATTTGGTCAATTGTGTGCAGAAAGCTGGGTTGTGCTCCTGGATTTCAACTTGGATTTGGGTTCCAACCCGCCTCCAGTCCCAAACAGATGGCATCCAAGTTTGGGTTCATCAATCCATATGATAAACAATATTTTCCTTTAGTGTACAGTTCTTGCAAAAAATCAAACACGGCAAGGTAGTTCAGAACATCACTACCTTTTCCCATACTGGAAAGAACCAAGTTTTTATTCTGCACTGATCACTATTAAAAGAAAAATAATGAAGAACAGTTGTGCCTCAGTGGAGATGTGATTGTTCCTTTAAAATCATATTTGAGCTTCTGTTCAGCAGAGTTTCACCAGTCAATATGATTTACTCAATACAGCATGGAAATCACCTTCAGTTTATAACAGGCCAGCTACTACAGACTTCTTAAAAATGGGGTTTTTTTAACTAAATGCTTTGAGTTCAGGTCCTCTCAAGCAAAGAAAGCTGTGCAAAGCTTACAATTGTCTAATGTCCTACTGGCTGATGGATAGAGAGGCAATAATGGCTGAGGGTTGCACCCAATGGTGTCCCTCTGTAGATGGAAGTCTCTTTGATCCACTGAAGGTTTACAGCAGGCATCCCCAAACTGCAGCCCTCCAGATGTTTTGGCCTACAACTCCCATGATCCCTAGCTAAGAGGACCAGTGGTCAGGGATGATGGGAATTGTAGTCCAAAACATCTGGAGGGCTGAAGTTTGGCATAGCTGCCAAGTTTTCCCTTTTCTCGCGAGGAAGCCTATTCAGCATAATGGAAAATCCCTTTAAAAAGGGGATAACTTGGCAGCTATGGTTTGGGGATGCCTGGTTTACAGAGACAGGAACAGGAGAAAAAGCAGGGAGAAGAGGCAATTGCTGCTGATTCTCCGTTCTGTCTGCAGTCCCCTAAATCTGATCCAGAGATTTGGGGAGCCATTTGGTAGTGGGGGGCAATGCAGGAGTAAGAGGGGACTTGCAAAAAAACCAACCTCTCGCTTTCCACCATGTAAGCCACCACTAGACAAAGCCTTTTGCCAGTCAGGAGAGGTACAACTGGATACAACCCTGACACACTTCTTGCCTCTTTGAAATTGTTTCCTGGTGGCATTTGGAAGCGGAGACCTGCTATGTATATTACTCAGAAGCATGCCCCATTGCACATGATGGTGCTTAACCTCCAAGTAAACATGGGTTAAGGTCACACCATAAATGAAAAATTACATTACTCTTTAAGGCTTAAAGCAAACCACAGTAATTTCTGTTGCCATAGCAGCACACACCTTCTCGTTGCACAAATTAGCTGCAAGTTTCCTTCCATCAGCCTTGACTGCTCACCTACCCTCCAGCCATTCCTCTTCCCTCTGCCTCCCTAGGCCTACCTCAGCAGCTGCCCAGCCCAGCTGTTGCTGCTTAAATAACAAAACACCCAGGTTTTTGGTTGCTCAAAACATCCATGTTCTGATTCTGATGCTTATACTGCCTTGTGGATTCAATCTGACCAGAACCACATACATAGTTTTGAAGCAAAGTGTAAATAATGAGAATTAACTTCGTTTCCCCCCTAATTTTCAGTATGTATAAATATTTTGTAAATGTGTACTTCTGGTTATATTGTTATTAACTGATACCTCTCAACGAGATCGTGACTAATGATGAATTAATGCTGAAAGTTTGGAAGATGTGTCCTTCTCTTAAACAAAAGTTACCAGACAACTCTGGAAACTGCTTTGGTCAGAACCAGATCTGCCACTGCTGGCTGCAGGTGTCTTGAACATCCCAGTGATCTGTAACTGGACATTTCTGGAATTCATCCAAATCAAGAACACTGTTTCAAGAACATGTCCCTTTTCCAAACCCACAAAGCATTCAAGGTATGCTCTTTTTCTCCCAACTTTTTTTGGGGGAAATGCAATCACTTATGTGAACAAACATTTATGCTATTCCACCCTCCCTTCCCCATCTCCCTGAATCCAAACCAGTTCACAAACAGTCACAATACTGAATATTTAACTTTAGTTACAAAATAACAGATAAAATAGGCCACAAAGTTCTACAAAGTAAATTAGAAAAAAACCAGTCTTTCTTTTTTTCAATCATAAATAAGTAGAAAATACAAACAGTTGTTTACAATGTCCCCCTAACCCTGCCCCCACGCCCACCCCATGCCCTTTAATTTGGCAGAATCTACTATTGACATTCAGATTTACCACATTCGATTATTCAGAGATTTTGCGGTGTGAAAATATGCTCCTTGGAACAGAAAACCTAAGGATGACAAACTGTGTTAAACTTGATTGAGGCTTTGCTCACCCCCACCTGCCACCAATTGCACTAACTAGCTAGCATAACTTTTTAAGGTCACTGTGTATATGCCTATAAAACCCTTTCACCATTGACATGGAAGCTACTGATTCAAATGACACAGCTTAACCTCAAAATGGGCTGGGTACTTGTCTTCCCTAGCTGGAACTCTAAAGGCGCAGTACTGATTCTTTCTGGTTTTGTTCTGGAAATTCATCCTCCCACAATATATGCTTAGAGTATCCCCTGGTTGATTATATTTGCCCTGGGATCATCAGCTGCTTTGGAAAGCCTGAACTCATTTATTTACTTGCTTATCAAAATATACACTGCAACGTATTTAGGTCAATGTGCACCAGGGAGAGTCAAGGGAATTCAGTTAAGATCTGCTTCTGGCCTAACTCCTCATTGCTCCCCAATAGCATGAAAAGAGACAATACAAGTCTGACCTGTGCTTATTAAATTGGAGTCCTACTTTGGATAGGAATGAGGCTTGGATGAGAGGGGTCAGCTTTCCCTTGGCTGCCTTAGCCCTCCAGGTTAAGCTTTTCAGCTGGTAGGGGCCAGGATTTGAGAAGGATGCTATCATGTCATCGCATATTATGGGAGTGTTTGGCTTAAGGCTCTTCCAGTAGGATGGTCACTGGAAAGTGAAAGCCTTGACCCTGGCCACCTGTGTGTACTCAAAGTTCAGTTCCCTCACATAAAAATAAATCTGAGACTCTTACCTTAAAAACAAAACAAAAACAAAAAAGCTATACAAGGAACTTGAAAAACTGTGCTTTGGTCCTTTTTATTTAAAGTTGTTTCCATTTCATATAAAACCTGACATGACTTAGCATGCATTTGTAAAATCAATACGCTGTGGCCAATGAGAGCATGGGACACATGTAGACATTTTCTTAGGTTTTCTTTTTTCTTTAAAAAAAATATAATTAGGAATGTTTTTAAATACTGGCTAGGTTCCAGTTTAAACTACAGTATCTGTCACTGACAGACTAAACTGGCTACAGGTACTCAGGTAAAGGCTTTGCTGCCATTTCTGGCTTACCATCCTGCCCATATTGCGTTTCGTGCCAATACTCACTTAAAAGGGGTCACCACCTCCCCCAAGATCAATGCCCATATGGGAGGGTCTAAGAGCCTTTATCCAACACCATCTTATTACCCTCCATAAGAACCAGGGCTTGGTCAAAGCTGAGGTGAGATTTCCAGAAGCAAATCCTTATTCCTGAGGTAAGTGGGAAAGTTCTGTATGCTTAGTTCATTGATGAAAAATCTTGTTCAGACGTTTCATGCCTCATCCAAACTAAAATGCCTTTGTAGCTCACTTCATCTTCTTGTGCTTCCTTATCTCTATTACGATACAAATGATGACTCTACTTAAATGCCTATGAGGATCAGGATCTAAGTCTGCCTTCTGTATCTCCTTCTTTCTCTCTCACACACTCAGCTGCATGTCCTGAATAGTCCTGTGCTGCAGTAGCTTCCTCAGCGGTGGGTCTAGAGTTCCATTCCAGATTTTGATACGCTTGATATGATTGATATGCTACTACGCTGCTTTGAATGATACAGGCCCAACACTCCTTTCTGTGAACTAGAAATGATAAATTTTGGCAAGTTTGGGGTTTCAAAAATGCTTCAGAATTGCACAGCGCTTTTGCAGCATCCTTGCAAATGCTGCACTTCTATACGTGCTCTTTGACAGCAAGCTACCTTTCTAAGAAAATTCAAGTCAAAGCCAGTTCATTTCTCGAGTACGGCCTGCGGAAGACGGGCCACTCCCCACATTACTTTGCTTCAGTCCATTCCACCGACCTGTTAAGTTACTCTCGTGTCTCAAAAAGTAACAAGAAGGGATCTGGGACACATGGCAGCTTCTCAGAGAAACCCTTCTATGCCAACAATAGTAGTAGAGCAACACAAAGGTCTGCATGTCTTTCTCAGAAGTCTACATATAAACTCTGCCTGTGTTGGGATATGAGACACAGAACTGGCTTAGGGAAGACAGGACTCATGGGATGAAGAAAGTGGACCTGAGAGGGTACTGCCTGGCAAAATGCCACCCAAGCAGGAATGACCTTGCCACCCTCTTGCAGCCTTTTCGCACAGAAACCGTACTCGGGAGATGGCTGGTGCATGGATTGTTCCCTTGGTTCCCAACTGCTCCCAATTCCCACCCCATATTGCAGCTTTTCCAATTACAAGCACACAAATATATATATCTACAATCTCTCTATATTTTACATGGACCACAATAAGCATAAAAGCATGTACCCTTTCCTGCTTTAATACTCCCCACTTGAACCAGAGGAAGATAGTGCCACACCTTTGAAAACCAGTTTCTTAAAATAACATAAGCATTAAAAAAGCAAATGCCTCCAGTGAGATATTCACTTTCTTAAGTTTTGGTTTTACCCTGTTCACAACCACACCAGCACCTAAAGAAATTTGAGACATGTATATGCATATATTTATATATGTTGTGTGTTGGCATAATCCTATATATGTTTACTCAGAAGTAAGTCCCACTGTGTTCAATGGGGCATAATCCCAAGAAAATGTGCATAGGATTGCAGCCCATGTATATATTGCTGGCAAGAAAATCAACTCAAGTGGTAAAGTGGTATCATTAATAGGCGTTAGATAGATATGTTGTGTGGAGAGAGAGAGAAAATTAGTAAATTCCTGCAGTGTGCCTAATTTGATATGAAAGCTCTGCCTCTAAATAGAGCGAGAGGCATCCACTGTGATTTACTTTACAAAATATTAAAAAATAAAAACTGAACACACACAAAATAACTTTCTCTGTGAGAAATAAAAATAAATCCTAGTGCAAATATAAAGCTCTGTAAACCTGGTCCTATGAGAGATTCTATGGTTAGTAAACGGCAGTTTTAAAGCAGGCGTCTTCCTCTCATAGAGAGAGCTCACATCATTGTCTCCACGATGATTTGAGTTGGCTTGATCAGTTCTCCATTGGCCATTCCAGGAGGGCAGAAGGTGGCAGCGCTCTCTGATTCTTTATCCCACCGAGTTATCTCACGAGGGGCAGCCACTGCCTTCACCCTCTGGAAAGAGAGAAAGGGAAACACGGTATTTGAAAAGGCTTCCAGATCATTATGGAGTGAAAAATTGGAGTGAAATAGCCTAACTTTACAGATACATGAATGTGGGCAGAGTTTAATTTAGGGCTAAGCAGGATGCATGTGTGCACAGAATGAGGTGTGCTCGAGATTTTCCCTCCACTCTTCATAAGAACATAAGCAAAGCCTAACCAGATGCCCCCTAAACCTGTTCTGGGGGCTTCCCCAATGCTCCAGAGCAGATTTGAGGGGAAGGGCACGTGGGAAGAGGAGATGGAAGCATAATTGCATGAGTGGACCTTGTTCTATGCACACAATTTAGTGGAATCCAAACGTGTACGACTGAACTGGCAGTGACGACCAGGAAAAAAATCACCAGCGGTGTGTGTGTAGATCAGGCATCCCCAAACTGCAGCCTTCCAGATGTTTTGCCTTACAACTCCCATGATCCCTAGCTAACAGGACCAGTGGTCAGGGATGATGGGAATTGTAGTCCAAAACATCTGGAGGGCTGAAGTTTGAGGATGCCTGGTGTAGATATATATGCATCAACTCAGTCTGCAGCAGTCTGCTGCAGCTGTAGAAAAAAACTGAGTATCGTACTAGGAATTGTTAGGAAAGGGGCTGAAAATAAAACTGCCAGTATTATAATCTATGAAATAGCACACTGGGTCATATTCATCAAACCCATTGCACCAGCAGAAGCTAGTGCAAGGATTCCCACATTAATTGCTTCCTCCTCCTGTGCTGTTCCCAAAACAGCTCTGGAGGGTTGGGGCAACCCCAAGAAAAGATCGGGGGGAGGCACAAGGGAAGAAGGTCCCATCATGCAAGGAAAATCCTTGTGCTGGCAGCACCTTAGCAGTAGCACTGCAATGAACACAAGCCAATGCCAACAGTTCTGGTTGCTGCATCTAAAAAAAAGGGGGGGGATATTGGAGAGCCAGAAAGGGTATGGAAAAGGACAGCTCCCCTATGAGGAAAGATTAGAACACCTGGGGTTTTCTGGTATAGAAAAAAAGGTCAGAGAAGACATAACAGAGTTGTGTAAAATGATGCAGTGTGGAAAGAGAGAAGAGACCACACACACACACACACACACACACACACACACACACACACACACATCATCCAAGAGAATTCAATGGGTAGCCTGTTTTCAAATATTGTATTTTAAATGGATGTAACCTGTTCTGGAACCTTATGGTGAAGCGTAATTAATAAACTGAATAGATTTTGCACAAAGGAGATGGAGTATTTCTTCATACAGCAGTTTGTTAAATGAGTGAACTGGCTGCTGCAAAATGTCAGTGGCACAGTGGCTGCTGCCTTAGATAGCTTTTAAAAGGGATTAGACCAATTGATGGAAGGTAGGGCTATCAGTGGCTACCCATCACGATTCCTGTATGCTTCCTCGGGATCAGAGACACCATGCTTCTGAGTTATTCAAGTCACTAGTGAACAAATGAAGGAGAGTGCTGCTTGTGGGTTTCCCACAAGCATCTGACTTGGGGGGGGAGGGGGTGTTGAAATACATAGGCCTTTGGTATGATTTGGCAGGGCTGCTCTTATGTATTCACAGTTCAAATGGCAAAAAAATGTTGGTTCATAACCATGAAGTGGATTTACTTTGAACATCCACGCCACTGCTCATGAGACAAGAAGAGATCAGAAAACTGATTTTGTTACTGGGAGGAAGTGTGATAATGCAAAGAACAAGGGGAAAGCTGGTGTGAGTAATATGCAATGAGCATCACGATAAGTTACTGCTTCCACTAGGTGGCTCTCTTAACTCAGTAGTGCAGCTGATGCAGGCCAGATCCTTCGACAAAGCACACTATGTAACTAGAATGCCCATCTATGGTCCAGCATCCGGAAGGGAGGTTGCACACTCAACATGTGGACCCCACAGGTGGGTCTTCATGTCTTTGCTAGGGCTCTTGTCAAAGTACAATAATCAAAAGCTAGGCTGACTTGTTTGAGATTCCAGTATAGCAACTAGGCAGAAGACTGCTACTCATGCAACTCTTATACTCTGGCAAAATAGTAATAGCGCAAAATAGATGAGTCCTGGATTTATTTAAAAAGGATAAATATTGCCCCTTTAGAAATATATGCAAGTAGAAGTCCTATACTGGGGAGGGAAAGCCTGCTATATGTTGCATAACACAATGAAGGAATTAGTAAGTTAACTGTATTGATGCCTGATTGTAAATTATTTATTAGAATGAATATATTTGAGTATTATTATTTAAAATACATGTTGTTTAAAAACTGATAATTAAAAATATATTAATAAAAACGTTACTGTTTCTGTGCATTTGATTATTACAGTACCAAATGCTTGCACATTTCCTATGTGCTATCGAGTCTGGGCATTTTATACCTGGGTATCTCCGCCACCTCATGAGAAGAGAATACTCCCTGGAAAAGACCCTGATGTTGGGAAAGGTTGAGGGCACTAGGAGAAGGGGACGACAGAGGACGAGATGGTTGGACAGTGTTCTCGAAGCTACCAACATGAGTTTGACCAAACTGCGGGAGGCAGTGGAAGACAGGAGTGCCTGGCGTGCTATGGTCCATGGGGTCACGAAGAGTCGGACACGACTAAAAGGCTAAACAACAACAATCTCCGCTGCTCTGGTTTGCCAGAAGCGGCTTTGTCATGCTGGCCACATGACCTGGAAGCTGTACGCTGGCTCCCTCGGCCAATAACACGAGATGAGCGCCGCAACCCCAGGGTCAGTCACGACTGGACCAAATGGTCAGGGGTCCCTTTACCTTTATCTCCACTACGTAAGTACTATTGCAAATAAGTCACTTTAAGAAATGGTGTGAGAGGCAAGCAGAGGGCCCCCATTTGGATAATGCTTAGAATATTGTTCTTCTTTAACTAGATAATCATGACCACTACTGGCCTGCAACAGCAGCACTACCGTACCAACATACAAATGTAAAATTGAAAGAATTAGGGAGTGCGTCTTCAAATGGATGTTTGGGTTAAATAAGGTCCCAGGTTGGAAAAGGTTGGAAATTACTGGCTTAGAGGAATCAACTTGGATAGAGCTGTCCAGAAGCTAAAATTATTGAGCACCTGTATTCTTTTCCAGAATGTAAATATGACTAAAGCAACAGGCACCTTCTTTAATTGCACTGAACCTTGTCCAGTTCAACAGAGGAACTCTGCTATGCCATTTTAAGCATTGTGAATGCACCAAAATATAAACAGGACCTGTAAAATTGCCCTATCCATTGAATGAATGACCAGGAAATTTTTTTGTAGATGTAGAAATTATGTATGTGCACTGGAATTAGCCTGGTTCCTGCAGCAAAGCACTGAAGTTGAGGTTGGGAAGACAGTTGCGGAGAAAAAAGCCTGTGAGGGCCAGTGTGCATTCTCGTGCTTCCAGGTTGTTGACTTACCTCAATGAGAGAGCCATCAGACTGTAGAATACGAATGAGCATTACAAGCGGGATGCAGACCATAGAAGAGAGGGCAAGAATCCACCCCAGGCCAATGGACCACTGAGGATATATGTACACCTTGTTGTAGGTCAGTGGTGTATACTTGGCCAGAGAAAAGATAAAGCACCCCTGCATTAGGAAAAGAAACAAAACAAAACACAGACAGGTTGAAGATTTGTTGGAAGAACTATGTGCACCTTTCTGCTACTGACACTAGTGGCTGCACGGATTTACAGTATACAATGAATGTACCGCCCACAGGGGGAAAAACACGAGCTTGACAATAGATAAGCTCGACAAAAGTTGAGCTTCTGCTGTAGTTTTTGCTGTTGTTATTTGCTCACATGCCTAAGTGTGTGTTTACAAGAAGCTGTGGAGTAGGAGAAAATGACATTTTAAAAGCTTTCAGCAAACAACGTCTACCTCATTCCTTCCTTTCCATCAAGTACACCCCCTTACCGCTTCCTCTGCCCCTGGAATCACACTGCTAGAGATTATGGTAATAATTGGTAATAGCAGGGGTAGAGGATGCCAAATTTGTTCAATTCAATAAGAGTGTTGCTTTGTTATAGTCTGTGCAACCAATAGTGAAAAAGTGCAGCATCCTGCACACCAGGAGCAGCTGATGGGGTGGGGTAGAGGTGCACACCAGGCCTTCTGGTAGCTGTGTTATGATGGAGGAAAGAGGCGACAGGGAAATATGCCCTGTGTACAGACACACCACTGGGAGTGCTGGCTACTCCTGTGCTCCACAACTATACACCAAAAGGAACAAGAAGGCTTTGGTGCATTCATCGTAGCACTGCCCTACTTCTTTTCACTTGACATGAATGCTTACACCTTTTAGGGTTTGTGTAATATGCAGTGCAATCTTTTTCATGTTTACTCAGAGGCAGATCTTGCTGTGTTCAGTGGGGCTTTCTTCTTGGTAAGCCTGCAGAGTAATCCATCTCAAAACACTAGTATTATAGATCTACTTCTCTCTGACGCTTCCTCTGTGCTAACGTATATAAATTTTAACTGAAATAGCTTGAGGAACTATCTAATGGCAATGGCCCATCACATTCCAATGCCTTCAAACAATGCTTGATTACTGTCCTGCTTACTGCATGTTTATTTATAGAATTTATAGCCTGCCTTTTGCTGCAAATGCCCTCAAGGCAGCTTACAAAACTGAAAGCAGCAAAAATGCAGCTCTAGCAGCCACCAGTAAGATAAAAACCCCTCCACAGGCCACTTTGACAGCTGAGTAGGACAGCCAGGTGACTGGAAGTTCAAGTAGGGGCTGCAAAAAGAGGCATTAGAAGCACACTCTAAGGGCATTCAAGCTTCTTTTTTCACAGCTCCAACTTCAACTTTAACGTCCTGAATTCAAGCAGTGACTGCAAAGGAAGATTCAGGAGTGTGCTTAAGAGTGCACTCCTTATTCTTCCTTTGTAGTAGTATGGACTTTGCCTAGAGAGAAAAAAGGAAATTAATAGAGTGCCAGACGAACAGGCACATAGCTGGGGGAGGTGCTTCTGGATTCATTGTTGTTGCTTGAGGCTCAGAAGGCTTCAGTGGCAGGGTGTGTGTTCCGCCCTGTGATCCTCAGGTGAAGGGTGGTACAGAAATTATTATTATTATTAACTAGCTGGCCCTGCACACGTTGCTGTGCATTAGTCTGTGAAATGGAGGGTAATAGCCCCCCTTCAGATACCCCTGAGCCTCAGAGTCCCCTGAGTCGAGGTGAGATACTGTGGAGAGGGCAGGTTTCATCCCTGTGTCCCCCCCCCCGTTCTGACCCATTACTTATCCCTGCCCTCTATTCGCCCCCCCCCCTCCACTTGGCCTAGTCTGGAAAGCGGCCTAGTCTGTCTGATAATGGCCGCCTTGGGGTTTCAGTTGCTTGGTTGATGATGTCATTTGGTTTGTGGGTGTGGCTTAGATTTCACAGGAAGGGAGGGGGTGGAGGAGGGCACTACGCCACTTGAGGCCGCTGTTTGACTTGGTGGAAAACCAGGTCTACACCTGCCCAGGTGTGTGATTTGAGGGATTTTTGCCCCCAACAACGCTCGGGGAGTGGCCTGGATCGTTGTGTCAAAATTTCAGGACGATCGGTCAAGCGGTTACGGAGAAAAGTGTAGAACGCAGTTTCACGATTTTTACATTTATATATATATAGATGATGATGATGATGTCTGGGATGAAAATTTCATCATTTGGGCACCCTAAGAATACATTAAAAGCCATTTCTGTTAGCTGCGGCAGAGTGGTCCACAGGAAGGCTTCTGAAAAAGATATTAATTGGTAGGCAGGTTCATGTGGGAGAAAGATGGTCTTTTAGGTTCCCCAACTGATGGCTTTACATGCAAAAGTCCAGCAGTTTTATGTTGGCATGGGGAAAAATTGAATGCCAGTGGAGATATTTTAACATGGGAGCAATTCCTTTACACATTATACATTTTTAACTCGGTATCTTAATTCATGAAGACACTGTTGGAGAAGATGAGGAGTAAAATAATAAAGCGGCAAAGTCTACTACAGATGTGAAACAATGTTTTAAGCAAGCTGTTTCAAGCACTCACCACACAGAGAACTGGTGTGATTAAAATCCAGCTCCACTTCATCCAGGGACCGGGCCTGTAACCAATCATATCTTCAATGGCATCGTAAAAATTATCAGCGCCTAGAGTTCGACAAAAGGGAAAGAAAATGTTTAGGGAAGCTTTTAATGTTTGATGGATTTCTGCATTTTAGTATTTTGTTGGAAGCCGCCCAGAGTGTCTGGGGAAACCCAGCCAGATGGGCGGGGAATAAATAATAATTTATTTATTTATTTATTTATTTATTTATTTATTTATTTATTATTACTGGATGAAATGCCTGCTTTGGCTCCAACCCCATAATGGGAGCTATGCCACATTTTTCAATTCCTTTTTATTAAACGCAAAATCAAGTGTAGAACAAAACCATCACAGAAAACAGGTACCAAAAAGGGGGAGGGGGGTCAGAGATACCAGTAGTACATTTCAAACCTTTGTTATAATAAAAATTATAACAAGTTTCTAAAAATATCAACATGGATATCTCTTTATTCCCAGGTGAGTGAGCTGCAGATCCAGCAAACCATAGTTTTATTGTATTATCCACAGCCATTTATAGGCTGGGAGGGATAGGGATAAGACTAGGGAGACAGGCTATGTTTAACATAAACACTAACATCATACCAAACAGAAAGAAATTTGTTCTTTTTTGACCTCAGTAGGGCTGATTCCCACACTTACACACTTGGACCAAGAGATTGAGATGCACCAGAGTTTTGAAATAAAAAGTGTGTTTTCAAGATGCCTGAAGAGAGCACTGAAAAACCCACACCTTCTATCTCCTACTTACTTTGTGCCTGTTAAAACAGGAATTCTTCCCCAGTCTGCTACTGGTCATAAGTTAAACTTATTCTTTCTCCTTAATAATGGGATGCAACTAAAAAGACACATTGTAAAAGTGATGGCAAGCTAGACCCATTCAGAGTTGGCTATGTAGTGCCAAAGGCAACAGAAGTTGCACCGCCTTCCCTCTGAAGTTCCAGACCACCTCTAATGGTGTCAGCACAGCCACAGGCTGCAGTCAGCTGAACATGCAAAGTATATCTGGGCAGATGCTCCCTGTTGTGCTGCACTGCAGCACTTTCACTGTCACAGAGCAGCATAGCAAAAGGGAACATTGGTACAGTGGCCAAGCCCCATTAACTTTCCTCTCAATAAGCCCAGCTAGGCCTTTTCAATTGCCCCCTGAAAATCTTGCTTTTGGGAAAGGGCCATACTTTTTGAAAGTTCCCAAAACCAACCACCGCATCCAGCTTGATTCAGCCAATGTCTCTCACAATGTAATGTGTATTATAAACACTACTTCATATTTCAATGCTGGGATTCAGGCTCACTTCCTAAATCAGTAAGAAAGTCAATATGCTGTTTCAATTATGACAGTAGTTCTTAGCTTCACATTCACCAACTCAGTTCCCATATAGCAACCTTTTTTCCCCTGTCAAGGACTGCATCTCAGGAAGGAAAGTAAGAAAAATTATATTTGTCACTTAGACCCCTATGTTAGCTTGACCCCTATTTTAGCTCTGCCTCCCTCACAATCCCAACTCCTGGGCTCCAGGGGCCTCATCTTCCAAGACCCTGCAATATTTAGTTGTTCCTGTAGGAAAAATACCAGGCCAGATATTTACAACTTACTCACCATAAACCCAGGCTACAGCAATGCATTCAAAGAATGCAACCCACAAAAGGCATACACCACTAGCTGCATAGTAGTCAAAGAGTTGAAACACATACATGCCACCCTGAAAAAAGTGAGAGAAAAAGAAACAAGTGCTATTAATAAAGCAGAAAGAAAACCTGTGGCAAGCAATATGACCTTCATCCCTATCCTTCACATCTATGAATCACTCTGGAGAAGATTACTCATCTGCAAATACAACTGTCAATCAACTGTTGGGGAGTTATAAGCACATGCTGTTGTCCTCCCCAGAACATGCACTTATTTCTTATATAGAAGGCATTTTTGAAAGAGATTGTGATGGACCAAAATTAAGCCATTTAGCTTATTCTACTCCAACACTGAGCTATTTCCTTTCTAAAGGATAGTATTTTAGGATGGGCTCTCACAGGAAAAATATGGTGGGAGAAAACAATTGTTCAATGGAAATTGCTATAACAAGACTAAAATATATGGAAGCAACGCTTATCAAGGAGCTTCCTCATATATGGGCTGGTACTGCTTTTCCCTTAGCATGATATTTTCCTTTCATGCACTGTATTTCCCTCTGCTCCATTTTCTAGCACCTTCTATAAGGGTCTCTTATCAAGCCCCAAATATAATGAGATAGGCTTCAACCTGCACCATTTCCCACATGTTTCACATCTGTCTAGCTTTGTTTACTCCAGCTCTACAGCACAACGGAGCACACTGTCTAGGTTATTCTATAAGAATAAGCTTGGGGGAAATGCAGTGCTGGATAAAAGCAGCACTAATAAAACACAGGGCTACAACTGGCATGGCCTTACATCAACTTTTTCAGCCGGGGACTGGTCCACTGTCCCTCAGACCCTGGGGGGGGGGACTATATTTTTGGGGGGGAAATATGAATGAATTCCTATGCCCCACAAATAACCCAGAGATGCATTTTAAATAAAAGGACACGTTCTACTCATGTAAAAACACCAGGCAGGCCCTATAAATAACCCAGAGATGCATTTTAAATAAAAGGACACATTCTACTCATGTAAAAACATGCTGATTCTTGGACCGTCCGCGGGCCAGATTTAGAAGGTGATTGGGCCGCCCCCGGGCCTTAGTTTGGGGACCCCTGCCTTACATTGACACCACTGGAGAACTTAGAGAAATGAAAGATTTGGGTAAATCAGCTCTCAGCTGGTCTCTCTGCTTTAAAAACAATAACAACAACAGAGTAACCATTTTATAGAGCCAGGCTCCTCTCTTAGGTACCAAGTAAATTTCCCCTATGCTCAGGCCAAACTATTTGTATATCCAGCCCAGTACTGTTAGCTCTGGCTGCTAGCAGCTCTCTGAAGCTCTCAGAAGGAAAAATTCTCCCAATTTTATTTTAACTGGAGATGCAGGGAATCAACCTGGGACCTTTTCACATGCAAAGCCTGTGCTCTGCCATTGAACTGTGATTGCTCCCCTCTTGCACTGTACTTATTTGACTTCACAGAATGAAATCAAAAGCCAAGCAAACCCACACCAGCTCGTCTCACTTACTTCAGTCACCATACATAGTCCCAGAAGATAGCTGACGAAACATATTATAGCGATGAAGATTTCCCGTCGGTAACCCTTCCTTAGGAAGGATGGGTACAGATCAACTAATGACGTGATCTGTCCTTCAACTTCAACAAACTGGCAGAGAAGGAAAGAAAAAAGAACCCTGAACAACTGCCATGAATGTGTTCCATTCTTTCATAAAAAGGCATCCCTTGGAAACAGTGCTGGCACTCTCACTGGAGAAGCTGAATCCATTTACTTGCTTAACCTTTCAACAAGTCAAGGTTACAGCCTGTGAGTGGTGTCCAGCTGGGGTTTTGCTCTTAGAATGTCCTCCTCCCAAGTATTTAAAAATATGTCCCTATCTTCTTCTTTCAGTTTGTTATGCATGGGAGTATAAGCAATTTTCTTTACACACATAACACATCATATTTGTTTCTGCTAACGAGCAACAGCTGCACTAGTACCATGCTCTGTAAGACTAACCCACAAGCTATTGTATTAAAATCTTTCTTTAACCCAGGGCCTTAAAACACAGTACACTTCCAGAAGTTTTCCTGTTGCAATACAACTATAGTCCAGCTTGCGCCTAAGCTACTCTAGCATTCCAAAATCCTGCCTGACAGCGCTCCAAAAGCAAACAAAACATTAAGTGCTCCAATTAGTTTTAATTATTCGACACAGTGAGAAATGACTTAAAATTACTAGGCAACCCTCAATTTACATAAGTACTTGGTTGCAGAACCACAGCACCAAGCATGTTTTAACATTCAATTTGGAAGTGATTAAAAGTCACTCACTGGAGTTCAAAGATTAAGCACTAAAGAGCCATTTAGAACAAATGGAATGCTTTGCCAATTTAAGAGATCAAGTGAGTAACAGCCAGAGGGAAAACTCCACTAATCGCTGCTCATATGAGAGGTTTTGAATTCAGTAAACTTTCTGCCCCTGTCAAGTAGATTTATTTAATGTTAAAGCCACTTTCCCAAGGAATAGAACCTTGTTAGTTTAAATTATTAAACCAACTCAATGAAATACCCCCTAAATCCCTGGGACATCTGTGCAACTAGCAATAGCCTACAAATTATTAACAGATTTATTTGCGTCATATAAATAGGTCTCTTTGGGGCAGGGTGGCGGCCCTCCATTTCCTCAAGGAATAACAACAGTACCAATGTGTACTACATATTTAGTCTGTTTTAAAAGAGAGGTTATCCATGGTTTCAGTTTTCAAGGATGCTGAACTGTAAGAGACCTTATGAAAGGCAGGACATGCAAGGGTACTCAGTCCCACACCCCAAGGATGGTTTTGTCCGTTTAGCTGAAAACTTCCTGAATAACTTAATTAGCCACTTCATACACTTCAATACAGTGCATAGGCTAACACTGATCAACAGCTGTTATCCTTTCTCTACTAGAGAGTGAAGCAATCCTTTTCTGCAACATTTATGATGCATTGCCCCAGAGCAGAAAATGCAACAACCAAATTACATTGTTAAATTTTCCATCATACAGTATGGATGTTGTGTTTGTTGCTATGGTTACTCACCTGGCTGTCCAGGCCAAGCAACATAAGCATAATAAAAAAAAGAATAGCCCAAAAAGTTGGGAGTGGCATCATGGACACAGCTTTTGGATAGGCAATAAAGGCCAGGCCTGGACCTAAAGGAATAAAGGGAGAGAAAGAGAAGAAGATGTAGTAAGTAAGCAGTTCATTCTCAAAGGCAAGACCCCCTCTGCCTCTCCAGAGCAGATGCTTGATTCAATTCAGATAAACCAAAACCCAACTGAAGATTCCAGAATGGAATTCACTCGGATCCTTTATCTGACAAAGAAGCATGCATTGCTAGAACAGGAACTCCAATAATCAAATTCAAAAGCCATTATTTATCCACTTTCAGTCTCAGCATCTGCCTCAACATGCCAAGAATAGGTCAAACTCTACACGCATCATTCAGAAAGTGAATAAGATAGAAGATGAGCAGCTGGGCTTATGGTGTGAATGAGACATAGTTATAGGATGACCGGTTCCTGTGCTCCTTTAAGAACAGAGGGGGGAAATGCCATACATGTTCTCTTTGTTTTTGCAACCCCCGGCCCCTCCTTGGACAAATAAACCAACAAAATATCCTTCAAGGGTTTGGGATTTGTGCTCCACAGGCCAGATTTGGAGCTGTTGTACCCCTTCACAGTTCTATCAATGCCAACAAAAAGCATTTCCATACCACAACAAAGGAAGTGGAAAAACTGACTTGACTATCTAAATAATCAATCCTCAGTCCCTTCCTCTGAAGGGGTTGGTAGCTGCATTGTGTTAATGGCTTACCCAGTGTCTATAATGAATCAATTTGCTGCTATCAGTAGGCAGTATTCTTTTAAGATATGAAGCAATAGCTGCTGTTTTTTAATTCTGAAAACATGCTGGCTGAAATAAGGCTAATGTCCCTCAACTAGTATTGTTAATAATCATTGGTAGATTATTCCATATCTGCACTGTGGATGGGCCACTAGAAGCCAAAACCAAGCTTATTTCCATGGCACATGACAGTCATGCACTACAATGAGATGAGCTTTCAGTTTATATTGGTGCCACTTATTCAGGTGCAATAAAGGATCATATAGAGGTGAAAAACCCAAAAAGTGCTGTTTATTTTTAAAGTATTTGGGTAGTTTTAAAGATGACTAAAAATATTGCATCAACACTTTTCATACAAGCTTTTGTTTAAAGAAAATACACTGGCATTCCAGAGTCAGTTTATAGCTCTACTTTGTTTTTCTTCTTCTTTTATCTGTTACAAAGTACAGCAGAAGAATTCTCTCCACAGATTAGTCCTTGTCACTCACCACTGAATGCCTCTGCTACCTTCCATTTTCCATGCCATTAAACTGAATGGAAAGGCAGATAGGTGCAGCAAAATGAAAAAATGCTGGCACCCCAATCCTGAATCTATGGTCTTCACCTCAGAGTTGAGCATGACCCACTAAGTTAGTTGAGCATGACCCACTAAAATAAATGAGATTTAAGTTAGACATGCCCTTGATTTCAATGGAAATTAAGTGCAGCCACTTATCTCTGAATTG
Organism: Zootoca vivipara; assembly: GCF_963506605.1. Taxonomy (NCBI): domain Eukaryota; kingdom Metazoa; phylum Chordata; class Lepidosauria; order Squamata; family Lacertidae; genus Zootoca; species Zootoca vivipara. The sequence goes on from NC_083277.1 coordinate 38,100,496, forward strand.
GTGGCATTGGGGCAAATGCATATTTAAGGTTATGCTCAATGGGTCTTATCCACATCATTCCCTCTTGTGAACCAACTGCTGAGACTGAATACATTATTTTTAAAAAATAAAAATTGCATCAGTCAGTTATTTCGGAAGGGAAATAGAATTGAATCCAGTTCCTCCACTTCCCATTGAAACAATGCACTGAAAATATTTTAGCTTTTTTAAAAGAAAAAGGAGGGGAGAGGCTATGCTCACCTCAAGCTGTTCTATGCATACAGAGCTAAAAAGTACTGGTTTCCTGGGCTCATCTCTCAATGGAGCTCACTATGGCCAACTATTGTATCCTGCAGTTGCTTATCTGCTCATAAAGTTACTTAGGCTGATCTCCTACCCACCATACCTGCCAAGTCCTGGATGGAAAGATCCGAGATCGGCAGCCCGCGACACCGGAAGTTGCGTAGACACAACTTCCGGTGGCGCTTTGCCCTTCTATGGGCACCAGAAAATGGCGGCACCAGCACCGGAAGTCGCTTTCATGCATGACCAGAAACACGTAAAAGTGACTTCCGGCGCCGCCATTTTCTGACGCCGGCAGAAGCAGATTTAAGGGAGAATATCGGGATAAAAACCTAAACGGGAGACCGCCAGGAAACGGTAGGGGAAAAGGGGTTTTCCCGGCGGAAACGGGATACTTGGCAGCTATGCTACCCACATGTACTTGGAAGTAAGTCCGACTGAACTAAGTGGGTCTAAGTTAACATCAGCCTTAGCCACTTTTTCATTTTAAAAAAGTGCTATGTAAGACTAAGGCATCAAACATTTAGATCTGATGGCTACTATCTTTCAACAGTCTCACAAGCACATGCTTATTCAGAAGAAATAAAACCTGCTGTGTTCAGTGTGGTTTGCTCTCAGATGTGTGTGCATAGGATTGCAGCCTTAAGCATGCTTAAGCTAATTGAAATCAACAGTTAAGCTCTGCATTGGGATGCTTACAGCCATTCCCAGCTCCCTCATTTTCCTGCCTGCCTGCCTTGAAGAACTAGCCATTTGTTAAATAAATAAAAATAAAATTTGAGGGAATATACGGATCTCCACTGGCATTCCTCACCACTATTAAAATGGCACTATAGGAAGAAAAACCAATCTGTTTGACAATATGGCACGTCAAAATCACAGTACAAGTTTTCCCCACAGCACCCGAATGGGTGACCTTTGTCTGCTGCCTGAGGTGTGCATTAATATTAGGGTAGTCACAGCCTTTTAATGGCTTCACATCCAATGCTGATGCACATTTCTTGCCTTTTCAAGCTGTTTTGAACCTTGCCAAACCTGCACTCACAGAGAAAAATAAAATGTGTATAATGGATATGACCAGCAGAAACCTCTGGGGTTCTACAATACCCTTTTTACTAGCTAGTTGCAGAAACTGCGGCCAGCCAGTCTAAGTGCTACCGTTTTAAAGTAAGTTTACATAGACTACAATAAAAAGAGCATTTGCTCTAGCATGTCTGGGCTTCGAAGGCATAGTTAATTTGAGTTGTTGTGCTTCCTCAGGTGTTACAAGGCCAGTCCAAAAAAGTGTGCCTGGTTTGTTTGAAAGTAAATGAGATAGGGACATATTGTCCTTTTAATGCACATGTATCCTAGGGAAAAGTGTAGGAATCAATGCACAGTTTCCTGTATATGGAAGTGCTCTATGCACAAATGTAAAAGATGTTGGAAGGGCAGGAAGGGTGCAAAAAGGGGGGACTCCTCTCTTCCTAGTTTCTATACAGCCTTGTCATGGAAAGCAATGGCCCTTCACTAAAATATACATGGTACAATAAAACTCAAGGCACATCCTAGCACAGCTATAATCTCCAGAGGTCACTTGCTGTGGGTCTATGGAGATTTCAGCGATCCTATCTATTAGGAATTTGATTGAAGCAAATGGTGAGCGACCACAGAGGTTCATATATTTATAAACTGTTTGCATCTCACATATTTTTGACTCGGTTCTGGGCATTTCTTTTAAAAGTCAATTTTTTGTTTCTGCATGTTTTCAATTTGTTTCAAATTGTCACACCCATTGAAATAAAATAAGACTTTGTCTCCTGAAATGCTGAGTAATTTTACTTTCCAAAATATCTCCTTTTGGGGGGAGGGGGAGGGGGCAGTTGATTTGGTTTGTATTACTTTGCTCACACACTGGGTGGCAGTGCCCACCATCACTGCCACCGACACCATCGTACCTGACTCTGCCACATCAGCAATGTCCACCCCTTGCTCTTGTGCCATGAAGCCCAGGACGGAAAAAATTGCGAAGCCAGACACAAAACTGGTACCACTGTTCAGGCATCCCAGCAGCAAACAGTCCCTAAGTCACACATATGTCATGGAGGAAGTTAATTGGAGAAAAAAAATGAACCCATGGTTCCCTACACATCAATTAGCTAACATGTACTAAACCCCTTTGGTAGGAAACTTGCCTATAGCAGTTGTATTTGTATTTATTGTAGCTCCCCAAGGAAGTCATTGCACCTAAGCAGATTGCATAGGAGAAGAAGATTTGCGTCCCGGCATCTATCCAGACCTAAAGAAAACACGAAAAGGCCCATTAGAAGGCTGCATTTTGCACCAGCACTAGCCATTTATCTACAGCTAATACAGACTATGCAACCCCCACAATGTGACAACAATAGACGTCTCTTTAAAATAATCTGCTTATAAATGCTAGCCATTGAATGCACCTACACTGTTCAATACCATATCACAACATTTTGGCATAAAAGTGAATAAAAGCACAATCAGTTCTTTTAAACAAAAACGACAGAGCATTACATATATACAGTCCCAGTTTTGAGCGTCACCCGTTGTAGATCCCAGCAGACGCAAGATACACGCAAGATACATTTCAAGATCAGTTCAGTGGTTTAAGGATCCCAGGCTTTTTGGTGGATAGCACTATGCTCCCCCCTCCAATACCTCTTAGGATTTTTCTTGCTGTGGCCAATTATGTCTTCCAGTGTGCTCTGCTTAGGCCAGTGGTAGGGAACCTCACCAGACAGCTAAGGGCAAAACACTGTCCTCCAGCCCTGTCTGCCCCCTGGAACTCTCTCAAGGCCATACCCTTCACCAGCACTACTTTAGATTCCCTTAAGGGTTTTGCCTTTGTTGGAATATGTCTTTGAACTATGACAATGCCTCTTGGTTTCCTGGACGGAGGATAGCAATGGCTGTGTGTAGAAACGAGTCCCACTGTACAAAGGTAAAAATTGCATTTGTTGCTTCACCCACTTTTGCAGCTGTCCCCTCCCACTACCGGCATGTGTCCCCTGCCCCGCAGAAGGCTGCCCAGGTGGGAATGTGACCCTTGACCTGAAAGGGGTTCCCCAGCCCTGGCTTAGGCTAACAAAGAACAGTTTAACGAATCAGAACAGGAAAGAAGCAGCAACATCTCCCATAACTTCAATGCTGCTATATAAACTATGTTCCAGATGAATTGTACTCAGTGGCATTTTCATCCGGCTTGTATCATACGTTGCTTTTCATTCACTGCTCGTATCACAATATTACCATAGTCTTATGTGCACCCCCCCCCTACTTTAACAGTTTTGCATTTCCCCATTGCTTGTGGCTGACCAGATCATGAAATAAGCTGTCACATAATTTGTAAGCAGTTGAAGATGGAGCAAAGAAAAGAAAGTGCTATACTCCTGCGCTTTACTAAGGGCTCTATCTTCCATACATTTGCAGAGAAGCAAGTTTCTACGAAGCACGTGAAAGGTATTCAGCATTTCCCCTTTTTTTTCACTGTCCTTAACTGCCTTCCCCCAAGGGTGTCCATATTACACGGACAATTGCAAATACTCACAAGTGCTCCTTACCGTTCTGTTCGCTGCTCCATAATTTTGCTGCCTTTAAGAGCTAAAGACTGAAGCAAAAATTATCTCCCTTACCTTGTCCACAGCCTAATATCAACAAAAAAGCTGAGATGCTATATTTGGACACAGTCTACAAGCCTCAGAATCCTTCTGATATAAAAAGATATACACACATGGAAAATGCATTAACACATTAACAATAATAACCTTTTTGACAAGATATGGTGGAAAGGAATAACACCATGGAGGTAATCTTCAATTAGGTTTTGACTGCTTCAAGATTACAAGAAAATCTACTGCACAATCATCCCACTGCCCTCCTCACATTTTGTTTAGATCATAGGAAGAAAAGTATCATCACTTCCAGTTTTTAGTAACCCACCTGTGGATCTGTTAGTCGATAGATGTCAGGGTAAAGATAAAACTTGATGCCGTTTGCAGCTCCAGGTAAAGTGACACCACGGATTAACAGTACAAGAAGCATGATGAATGGGAAAGTTGCTGTTACATACACAACCTGGTATTAAAAATGAAAAAGTTATCATTTTTTGATCATAAAAAGCTAGAATTTTAATTGTATACACCTGGTATTTGAGGTTACAAATGGACTCATCTCTTATCTTCAATTCTTATCCTCCTGTTTGCTCTCAGCTTTCATTATTCAGTGGATCACAGTTCCCCTAAACTGCATGAGCATATATCCATCATGACAGAGAAAGTACATTATCAGACTTTAATGCTGACTTTAATACTGGTCACATTTCGGTTTCCAGTTCCCCCAGGTCACCGCTATGTCAGGCGTGATCAACATGGTGCTCTCCAACTACCATCCTCTCTGACCATTGGCTGTGCTGGTTGGACCATTAGTGAGGCCGACAAGGCAACACACTTCCTTCTCATTATACAGATGTCTACAGGTGGCATTCACCGCAATAATGAAGCATGTAGAATTAAAATAAATAAATCACATATTGAGCAGTGAAATTTGAGTACTGGAGGTGTTCCTTACTTCCTTAGTATGCTCAATAGAACTTATTTATTTATAATATCATTAAGCACTCATCATCAGGAGATACACTAAAGACTGGAAGTGATGTGTGGCATCCCATGTAGACGACAACCATCTGCCCAATAAAAAGCTGTTCCTTACTTATCATCTGAAGCGCCATAGCCCAATGGTGAACATTTGCTTTGCCTACAGAAGGTCCCAGATTCAACCCCCGGCACTTTCAGGTAGGACTGGGAGGGACCCCTACTTCAAATACTGGAGAGTTGCTGCCAGTCAGTCTTGAAAATACTGAACTACTGTATCAAAGGCACCCAACTTTGTTCCTATTGTATCCAGCACAGAAAAAGGATGAACCTGGGCATGATCAACTGAGAATGTCTTATAACACAAACTGAATAAATAGAAGGTGATGTATAAAATCAATATGCACAAGAGATTACCCCCAGCAGAATTGTACCCCTTGCTTAATTCTGAATGATTGTCCCAAAGTACATGTGTGCCTTCTGGAAATCTGCCTCAAACATACTCATCCAGTCAAATTCTAACTGGTCATTGTTTATTTACTTATTTGGTTCCTTTCTTCTGCTAACAGGGTCAGATGATGCCACCCAGTAATTACAGCTCTGCTACTTTAATATAGTTTTGTTTTTGTGAAATTGGTTTAGCAAGATAAAAGCTCCTGAGATGCATCTTCCTGCCTTTTAAGTGAACCTCGGGAGATTTAACAGGCAGATATCAAAGCCTGTTGCACCATAATAACTTCTGCAGCCAGTCTGATCTCTAAATGCAACACCCTTCCATATCATGCCCTGCTTTTCTTTTGGAAAATTACATTTCTATGTGTGTAATTTTTTCCTGAATTTTTCTTCCCAAAGTATTTTAATTTGCTTTTAAAAATAATCCATGCCTTTGTTATTCCCCTCCCCTTCTTTTCTACATTAAACAAGTATTTGTAAGTAGTTTTTTTGGTTCATCACAATTACCAACTTTAACTGTTACTATTATTACATTCATTAGTCACTTTCCCCCCACAAGTGACTCAAACTGACTTAAAGAAACAAAACTCACCAGCTTTTTCGCCCCAAGATTATCACTGAGAAATTATTTCAAACTAAGCCAACCTAGCATATTTTGCCAATGTGAATTAATTGTAAGAGAAGTATTTTCAGCCAGAACAAACACTGAGCTATGCAAACTGCTTTTTGGATTTTAAAAAAAGGTTGGACATTCAAATTTATGCACTTTTTTCTTTTTACGTATGTTTAAAATGAAGGGAGGACTGACTACTATCTAATTATTATCATAGGGCAAGGCATTATCTTCCAGAAGTACACTGTTGACAAATGTGAAAAATCAATGAGGCCTGTTCATCAATTCAAAGAAAAAGAAAAAATCTAAAAATGTTCAACAGCTATGACCTTGGAGGAACAACTAAAAAACAGAAGCCAGATGTTATGAGAGTTTCTGAACTCATTCTGAGTTTTTTTCCAAGTTTTCAGTGGGTCTAGCCAAAGAATTCACAGAGGAAACAACATAATAAATAAATGGATCCTCCATCCTTAGATAAACAAGGAATATGTTGAGGTGCAGTAATAAAACTGCTAGCATATTTGCAGGGCTCGGTATGGCTTCAACCACATGTTGAGTAACCTGCATTGCAGGGGTTTGGACTAGATGACCCTCAAGGTCCCTTCCAACTCTACAAATCTATAATTCTAGGAAAGGTTCAAAATAACATTGGGAACTAGCCTTTGCTAAGAAGGCAACAGAATAATTTAAGATGATGTGGAGAGTGTGCAAAACCACTGCATAAAACTTATTTCTGAACCTATTTAAACACTTCGGCTATAACCCTAAAGCGTATGTGTGTAAAGAGGTAGAATTCAAAAGCAGATTATGCTCTGTTGGTATCAAACAGAAGTTAAAGCAGAGGAATATTTTGAATTTCTCTGGCCTTTTTAACACCTCATTTTCCCTCTTATTGGAAACTATGAAGCAAAAAGTGGGGGAAAGATTGAGCAAGCTTGGAAGTTTGTTCAAGATCCCCCTGTTTGAGATGCACTGAGGGAGTGAGAGGAACATGACTCCAAAGAGAACATTTTCTTTTTGGACTTGCCAATACCAGCACTCCAAGAAACAAGGCAGTTATAATTGCAAAGGGAGAGGCTGAGAGCACTTACTTTCCCAGTGGACTTTACACCTTTCCAAATGCAAAAGAAACATATCACCCAGACAAGGAGGAGACATAGTGCCAGATCCCACTTGATCACACCAGGCTCATCAATTCCTGAAGACAAGCTCAATACGTTGTGCCTTAAAGGGGGGAAAAAGAGGAAAGAAACAAGACAAAAGGTATGATAAAACAAATTGAACAGCTGCTCCACAAGAACCAGTCTTTAAAAGCAGGATGATGCTACTTCCCACGTTGCCTAAACGGATTAGCTGGACACATGGGAAAGGTCCATTGTTCTATTTGTAGTGTTCCAAAGAGCTGGGAGTGATAATTATCACTCAGCTTGTTAAAACTATTCTGTTCACTCTGGAATATTTTGAACTGAATCCATTTGTCTACAGGCAATCCTTGCTTTGCACCGGGGTTACATTCTGGACTTCTGAACACGTCGGCAGGGCCCACATAAAGTATTCCATTCCGCCCCTTTAGTGACATTTTAGTGACGTGCTCTTTGAATCTGATGGGGTTACTCTAAAACTAATGAAAAGAACTGATTTTTAAAAATAAAAATCTATGATTCTAGGATAAAAATCAACCCACAAACCCACCTTTACAACTTCTTAGTATTTCTACTCATAACTAGTAATTTCTGTTGTGCAGGTATAAATACACAAACCTCTCCAACTTTGTTATATATTGCCTTAAATTGTAAACAAATCAATCATCATTATTTTAGATAGATTTAGTTAAGGGGGGGACCACCATATGTGTCATAAAAGGGAACAGGATAGCAACCTGCTTCTATCACAGTACTATAATCACACAGATATTCATTTTAATAAGTAAACAAAACACAGAACTAGAGGAGTTGTGTAACTTCTGAAGCGTGTCCCATTTCAACTAAGATGAAGAACTGTTAAAAATAGAAATGGAGGATAATAAACTAGCTGTTCCCAAGGATCTCACTCATAAGAAGGAAAAGAGCAAAAACATTTTGCTAGATTTATGGCTAGCATCAAGTGTACATGAGCCAAAAGCGGATTTTGCTTCATTTTATTCAGCTCTTATTAGATTTGCATGTCTGAAGCATGTGATCAGCTTCCTGAGATTTCACATGAACCAAGCCTGCTGAGTCCTAAGCACTTATAAGCTTTTGGTTGGTAGCAGGGAACAATCAAAGTTCTTGTTTACTGGTAATTGCCCCCTGCTTCTTACTGTTTCATTATGTTTGCAACTATATACTATGAAATAAAATCTTCACAACTAAGAAATCAAAGCATGTGATGTACGGTAATCCCAAGAGGTAAGACTCTGGAAATAAAGCCAGATTTGCTTATCCCCTATGACTGCTGCTCAAACAAGCATGAGATTTACACAGATCATTAGCTCAAATAAGATATAATGATGGCCTCCAATGCACAATCAGCAGCACTGCTAAGAGGAAGATGTCGCTTAGCATACAAAGGTGAACATTTCAATAAAGCCAACCATGCCTGAGAAGTTTAGTGTTCAACAAGTACTACAACTGATAAAGATTTCAGGAAACATTCCACCTAATAAAGAGCAGTAGGCTTCATAACTCAGGCATAGTAACAGCTCCTAAGGATTATTTCATTCACAGTAGGACTGTTGTCTTCTGAATGTACCAAACTCAAGTGAATTAACACATGATAAAGAGGTTTACATATTTACAAGGCAACATGCATTATTCTGAGTTATGTAATTTATTAGCTAGCTCAGGGCAATGCAGTTGACCTCAATCTGTTAATACATACAACATAGTTATAAGATTACTGAACATTTATCATTAATGTAAGATGCAAAAAAAAAAAATCCAATAAAAAGTTATTTAAAAAAAATAATGTAAAATGCAAAGTTCTTTGTTAAGGCCTTTCTGTGTAATAAGTTAACAAATACCTCCCACATAGATGGCATTCCTTGTGCAATGATTAACTTAAATATCTTAAATATCTGTATAAAATGCATGGTGAATCAAGGCCATCATTCACAGAGTCAACTTGAAACTTTATTTGAATAGGGCTAAATCACATAATCATAATCAAAACAGGAATATAGGTGTGTGCATTGTCTCTGAGACTTTATAACCTGACTTATTCATTTATTATTCTTATACTCTGTCCTTCCTCCTTGCAGAATCCAGAACAGTTAACAGTGATGTTAAAACATGACCCAAATATCACAATAAGACAATAATTAAAATTAGTAATAATAATAAATTAGTAATAATAATCCAAAACTCCTACAGAAATAGGTAATGCCCCATACTTTCCCTTACAATTTCAGTCACTCTTTTACTCTATGTTCTATGTCTCTTATAAAGTTCTCCAAAGAGCAACAATTAAAATTGCTTACTCCCAAAACTCTGTCACAGGAGAAGTGAAGTTAGTGGTATTCAGTGACAACCAGACGGTTTTGTTCTTCCTGAGAGTGTCTTCTATGCAGTTTTCTGTGTTCCACTCTTGGTCGCAGAAAGCCCAAGGCAGCTTACTCGTAAAAGAGTGGAATAGATAGTACAGCCCCCAAGCCAGGATGATGATGTAATACACATTCAAAAGCGACACGATCACTATGGAAGCATAACCTATTCCTGATTTTTTTAAAAAAGAAAGAAAGCAGAAGAAAGGAACATATGAAATTACACACATAAGTAAGGCTCGCTGGTATTACAGGTGAACATGTACCGTGTTTCTCATATTATAAGACATGTCTTATATTTATTTTTTCCTCAAAAAAACACACTATGGCTTATTTTCAAGGGATGTCTTATTTTTTTTCTTCCTCCTCCTGCCACGGCCAGCATTGCTGCTGTGCCTATCACTATGTCTTATTTTCGGGGTATGGCTTATATTTCTTGAATGCTTAAAAATCCTGCTATGGCTTATTTTATGGGTATGTCTTAAAATATGAGAAACAGGGTAATATTCACTAGTTTAGGAATCTCTATGTCTAGGGTTACAAAGGCAACAGTTCAACATCATATATCTTCTGCATTAAGCAGAGATGCATAATTTCAAGACTCAGATAAGGTATCAAGGGATTCCTCCTCTTTCACCAGTTGCACCCATGTTTCCAGAGAATTCAATAAGGAGTAGTAGTTCTTCCTAAAACACAGTTGTGAGGTTGCAAAGGTATGCAAGCAATGGCTATCACATTTGGACTGCAAACATATAGATTATGGAAGGGTAACCTGTGGCCCTCTGGATGCTTTTGAACTTCATCTCTCATCAGTCCCATTATAAATTGGCCAGTGCTTAGAGCTGATGTAGTCCAGCAAGATCTGGAGGGCCACAGGTTGCCCACCCCTGTTGTGCACACTTACCTGGAAATAAGTCTCATTGAATTCAATGTGCCTTTCTTCTCAGTAGACATACAAATGATTGCACTGTTAATATTTAGGAACACCCTGCTACAACAAAACCACTGAAGCTACAACACTTGAGCAGGAGGAAATGGCCATGTAAATGAAGTACAATTCAATCTAAATAAAAATGGAAACCTAGGGACATGATGCACTACCTATGGCTCTGTGGCTTGTGTCCTGGTGGACTATACCTACTAGCAATAGTAGTAACAGCAGCAGCAGCAATAGTAATAGTAGTAGTAGTAGTTTCCCTCTCCGCCTCCCCAAGGAGTCAAGGGCAGCAAGCATACAAACAAGAAAACATCTAAAACCAATGCAGACTAGGAAGGAGCCCCAATTTAAAGCAGGTATTTGTTGGAAGACAATAATTATTCCATGTGCACAAGGCAAAAATGCTACATACCAATATGCTTTTGAAACGAAGGAGAATTTCAAAAGCACTTTGTGATGAAGTATTGGAGGGGAGATGTTCTGCTCTTCAAAGAAAAAATTCCCACTGGAGAACAGCACACCCCAGGAAATAGTTTGAAGTAGTTATTTCAATCCTGGCTTGTATTATGAAGCCACTCTTGGTTTTCGCAAACTATGAAAGCTTTAAACATATTTCTGAGTATCAGGAGCCAAAGCTAAATCACAGGAGATGGCTCTCTCAATCCAGATCTGCTTATGAGTCTCTCTGAGTCAATGTCAATTGCAGACAGTGGGCAATGGAAGTGTTGGCCTAACCTAGGGTGACAATCATTACGTATGGAACAGAATTCAGTGAAATGCACTGAATTCTCTGCAATGCAGTTATAAACAGTATTATTCTACTTATACCTCTGAATGCAATGTATAGCACAACCAGAGGAAGGAATACTGAGAATCAAGTCCTACTGTGTTCTTCTGCCTGTGTACAGCAGGGCTTGTTCCCAGTGTGAATAGTAGGACTCCAACTTTACAGTGCAATCTTATACATATCTACTCAGAAATAAATGCCATTGAATTCAGTGAGGCTTACTCTTATTTGAGAATGTATAGGGTCACAGTCATAAAACATTGGTTATAGCAACAGTAATAACAACATTCTGGAAAGGAAAGACAACATCTTTGTGCCAAATAAAACAATGTCAAAAGAAGGTCAGCAAACTGAATTTTGTAATATATGTACACATCTATCTTTTTTTTTCAAAGATATCATGCCTGCTATATATAAATGTTTAACTTGCATATCAATGCTTGACAACAAAAAAATACTGCCCTGTTTGCTTTTCAAGCACAGGATCACTGGCAGATAAGGTCATGTCCTTTGCTGCTCCAAATGGCATGCCCACAGCTAATGAAGTTCAAATTGGCACAAAGCTTTACCTATAATTCCAATCCAAGCCCCATACACTTGGCAAGAAGTCCTATTGATCTCAATGGAACTTCCTTCTAAGTAAGTACTTTGGGAGACACAGAACTGGTATAAACTGGCAATCACCTTACACAACACTAAACTGTCCCGGAACAACTTAATGGCCTGTGAACACACCAGCTCCTTAACTATTGAGCTTTCTTGGACGATGGGAGCCATTCCACATTCTCCTGATGCAAATACCCATAGTAAAGCATTTCATAGTAATTAAAGATCAGAAATCTCAGAGAAGTTGTTCCAGAGAGTTTCATGTATTCTGAAGTATCCTATTTGAAATAATAGTAAATCCTAAACCTTCTATCAGGAACATATCAATTTCAATACTGCTCTTACATTTTTTTAAATAGAAAAGTTGTGTCAGCAGAGGCCAACCAAAATTTTGTTCTCATCAGGATCCCCACCCTGCCAAGCTAAAGTTATGTTTCAAACACAATACAAGGTCAGGGGGAAATTTGCTCCACGTTCCAGTTCTAAACTTGGAGGTGGAAGGGAGGGCAGGAAACAATACCACCTCCAATAGCTCAGAGCTGGAGGGGAGGTGGGAGAAAAAGCTTTTTGTACTTCTGTGACCAAATTTTTAGCACCCCACTGCCCCCCTTTTCAGGGTCTATCTCCTCAAAAGGCAACACTGTGGATGTGGTGGAGATGTCAGAGGGAACTGCCCATAGGCAGCTTCTGAAGTCCTCACTGTCCTGGACACTCTGGCATTCTCAAGCTGGGCCTTGAATCTTGTTGTGGAATTCCTGCCAGGTATGGCAAGCAGGTGTTGCTCTCAGTGCAAAAATGTCTCCAAGACCAGTACTGTACTGTTTAACTTTTCCCCAGAGAGGTGTGAGACAACCATCCAGCTGGATGGAAAAAAACTAAAAGGAAAGGATAGGAATTAAATAAAATCAGTCACCAAAAAAGTTAAGGATAAAACCTGTTTCCTGCCCTGCTGACCCCAGTCACAGGGAGCCATGCCTCTGCATAGTCTCACCCTTTCCTTCGCATAGCTGCAAGGTGAAGATAGAATGTCACAGACTTTTGGGAACTAACTTAGATGTGTGCATGTACATATATATATTTATAACAAATTAGGCAGATAACTAACCGGTGAAGATAGGGCAGATCTTTTCCCAGCATGTAATTCCTCCTTCAGAGGTATACTGTCCTAGTGCCACCTCCAGGAAAAACACGGGAAGACCTCCCCCAAACAGAAAAATGAAATAAGGTATGAGAAATGCACCTGTAGAGAAAACACAGAAGGAAGATTAGGATTATTCTTTCACTCTATGAATTTTTTTCTTAATGGAGTAGCAGCTGGTGGTGGTATATAAGTATCACTATGAAATCTGGCCCATGTGCTTGTTAGCATGTTCTGAAATTGCCACTTGAGAGCAAAGATTAATCAAACTTTAAATATGTTACACAAATGCCCTGCTATTTTCAGATTAAGAAATGGGGAACAATGTGAAAGAAAATGTGCAACAGAATGGTTTCCTTTCATTGCATACTGGAAGATTAGGTAAAATCTCAAGGCAATTGTTTTCTTGTTTTACAATGTCTCAGAATTTAATGACCTGCTCTTTTACAAAGTGTACTGCATGTAACAGCTGTAAGAGTTTTTAAAAAGCAAATTAAGTGCAGTGAAATGCATACCAGAAATATGTGACTGGCTTTCACTAATATGAATCAAATTTCCCCTTTTCAAAAAAAAAAAATAAGCTGGGCAGTAGCTATTACTCCAATAGCACTTCCAGTTGTTTTTAAATCTTGATCGCATTCATCTTCAGAGCAGCCCTGCTTCCCCACACACCCATTCACATGAAAGGGAGCTGCTATCCACATCCCAAACCATTATGAAAGCGACAACAATACTCACCTCCGCCATTTTTGTAGCAGAGATACGGAAATCGCCAAACATTGCCTAATCCAATAAATCCTCCAGCCACAGACAACAGAAAGTCAATCTTACTGGCCCACTTTTCACGCTGTGGTGGCTTCCCCTCTGCCTCATCCTCAGGGCGTGTCCCAGGGCTCTTGCCAGGGGAAGGTTTGAGAATGTCCTTGTGGAAATCTTTCAGACACTGCAGTTTCTCCTTTGTTGCCATGTTTTTGCTTTCTAAAACGAAGGAAATTACAATATAGGTTTTATAATCCACGTTATTTGGAAGACAAACAGGTACCTGTGCTTACAAATCACCTTGGCAAACAAAAAGTTTCCTTCAAATTCATCCACATTTTCAAGCCAGTATATGCAGAAGATGCAGCTGACGGTTATTCCTATCTTGACCCCACAAATGAGTTTAAAAGTACACTTATGCCTCTTTCCCATTGACACCTATGAAGGGTCTCTTCACAATAGAAGTTTAGCATTCCAGGTACCTGAGCAGTCTGGAAAAAACAATCCTTGGATCCTAATGACAGTGTTAGTAAGATACTTTGTGTTAGAGAAGAGGCGGAAGCCTCTCTGTTACTCAGAGTATTAAAAACATAAGCAGGATTGCCATGTATTGTGACACCTTTTCAGGCCAGCAGGAAGTAAAATGGATCTGCACAGAAGAGATGTGAAAATCCATCTGAGTCAGGCCTGTAAAAACAGGCGAACTGCCACCACTATGCTTTTGTTCCCTTTCCCTCCCAGAGCCACCTTTTAGATGGGGGCTCAAGCACTTGCCAGGCTTCTTCCTAAAGCTCCTTTGGAAAGTGGCTGTGGATTAAGGTATAAGAGTGCAGAATAGGTAATGTGTGCATAACAAAATTAAGAGGACAGGTAGAGTTTCTAGGGAAAGGCCAGAAGTGTGTGCCTTGGGGATGAATGGTGAAACAGTGATGGTGCTAAGGGGGGGGGGAGGGAAGAAGGAAGGAAGGAAGGAAAGAAGCAAGGAAGAAAGAAAGAAGCAGTGTATTCTGCAGAGATGGGAGATGCCAGGAACACACCTAGCCACTGGGCATTCGCTTGAATGTCCTTGCCACTCCTGGTGTGCAACCCCAGATTTTTAAGTACTCTTTACCTACAGTTGTGAAGAGATTATCAACAGGCTTAACTCCTCTACTACCGTAGCAGATACCACTCTGCCTTTATGTTTACATCAGCTTAGTACCAGTAAATGGGAGAGGACCACTGTAGAAAATCAGCCCTCTATTATGTCAACACATTACTTTTTCTATGCACTGACCCAGTGTCCATTCCAAGCCTGTAATTTCTCTCCGAGAATCATCATGGGCTGAAATATTAAGGCTTTACAAAGAGAGTTATCATGGAGCTTATATTAAAAGTGATCCCCCGCCCCCCACTTTAAACATAGTGATTTATCCTAATGAGCGGAAGGCTCTAAAGCAGCAGTTTCTTTCTTCTTCTATTTTTGTATCTTGGTACTGATTAAAAAACAAAACCCCTGCATAAATAAAACCTTTCTGTTCAGTTCAGTTTCGGCATACAGCCCCGCCTCATTTCACTGCCATCTCAGCATCTCACTTAGATTTCAAAATAAATAGGTCTGACTCACTCCTGATACGCAATAGAATGTTCTTTGCCATAGCAGTGGCTTTTTAGTTAATGAAATAGCCAAAGACAAGGCTTGCTTTAAGAAAACTCCAGGGCAAAGTGAACCCTAGAAGGTCACACTGGCTTATATATTTTGCTGTCAGCTGTTAAATTGCAAAAAGTATGAGATATATATATATATATATATATATATATATATATATATATATATATAATCCCCATCCACATGCGCACACACACACTTGTGTTATATATGTTAAATAAAAAAGGGGGGGGGAGATAAACACACACAAAATTTCATCCAGAGCGCATGTTCAAAACAGTCCATTTGATCAGATTCAAATGTGGAAGCTGTGGGAGGTATGCCATTTACACTGGAGTGCTAAAGTAAACTTCCATACATTGCAGAGACCAGACAAGCATAGCCTGCCTAGGTTGTCCTCATTTCTGCATACTTGTGCTCTTATATATTAGAAGGGCAGTCAATCCAGTCTTTGTATCTGTGTCACATGGCCTATTTTTCCTCCAATCACAGAGTTATTCTGTACTGGGTTGTGTGAATGGAAAGGCATAAAATGGACCTTCCATAAGTTTTTAAGCTTGCATGATGATCCTACACTGGAATCAACACATGCAAATAACCCTACCACATGCAGTAGATATCTGATGGATGAGGGCAATGATTTGAATCTAGAAAGTTTAAAATATAACACTGATAGAAAGAGATATAGCTAGTAAACACTTAAACCTAACATTCATGACAGAAGACATTAATACCTCACTTAAACCATCTAAATAGATCATGCTGGAGACAATGGGACTTATTTCTGAGTAAATGTGCATAGGACTGTACTGCAGATGTGTTTGTATTTACATGGTGCTTTATTAGTGAAAACATCTAAGTTTTTATTGGGCTTATGCAAACCAGTTCATTTATTTAAGGCTGCAACAATTTTTTACTTGTTTATGCAAGTGTCACCACAAAAATTTAGTTCATATTATTGCAGTGGAAACCTGGAATTAATTTGCTGCTTTCTGATCTGTAAACAGATTTAGTTTGTATGGCAATGACCTGAAACTAGGGTTGACATTAGCTTGGCAGGAAATCTGCAACTGGAACATGATTCTGAAATTGATATGCATCAATGTAACCATGCAAATGAAAACCTTTTCATAAACCAGGCAGATTAGCTAAACCAGGGGTCCCCAGACTTACCGTGCGGCGGGCCGGTGCCCGCCGCGCCGACCACGCGGCGGGCCAGAGGGTAGGGGAGTGCACGCGCAGCGGGCCGGAGGGCGGGGGAGTGCGCGCCTGTGCGCATGCGCACACGCACACGGGCGGGGAAACATTCGCCGAAAATCGCTTGTGCGCATGCGTATGGGCCTCCCCCGACCCGGAAGTGCACCAGAAATGACCTCTTCCGGGTCGGGAGAGGCCCATACGCATGCGCACAAAGGATTTTCGGCGATTTTTTGCCGATTTTTTAGATCGTCGCTGCGCCGCGCGTCGTGAGAGCGGGCGGCGGCAGCGGGCGGCGGGGGTCGTCGCGGGCCGGATTGGAAGGCCGATTGGGCCGCATCCGGCCCGGGGGCCGTAGTTTGGGGACCCCTGAGCTAAACCATATCTGGAGAAAAACAATGGAACTTGCCTTACCATCTCAGTGTCTTGCTTACAACCAACGATAAGACACTCTCATAAAAAAAATTGAACAAGGTTTGGAGGGAAAATATATTTGCTTTTCATGATGCTATTATCTGGAAAAAAATTATTGGAGCCATTTTAATCTAATCTTTTCAAGTGTACCTAAACAGACCATATGCAACACTGAATGTCAGGTAACAGATTGTCAATTAACACATCTAGCCAACTTGTCTCAAAGGGTTGGTTTAGGAGGGGAACTATGATGTTACAGAATAAGAGCCGGCAGGCTGACATATTAGACACTAAATCTTAACCGGTAATTAAGTATGCAATAATTATAGCTACACTAGCAGACATGGAGGAACAGCAAATTGGAACCTCTCATTTGCAATGGGCCTCCTCAAAGATTAGTTTCACTTTATCCAATACATTTGAATTCTCACGTTCATTTTTGAACAACTTCAAAGTAGAAATATAGTGGTACCTCGGGTTAAGAACTTAATTCGTTCTGGAGGTCTGTTCTTAACCTGAAACTGTTCTTAACATGAGGTTACCACTTTAGCTAATGGGGCCTCCCGCTGCCGCCGCTGCGCAATTTATGTTCTCATCCTGAAGCAAAGTTCTTAACCCGAGGTACTATTCCTGGGTTAGCGGAGTCTGTAACCTGAAGCATCTGTAACCCAAGGTACCACTGTATTATGGAAAGCAATAGGTCATGGCTTTGTATAACTGAGACAACAAGTATAATAAATATATGTCCTACAATTTTTTTGAAAAACTCTTGAGCACTACTGGGGTGTTGGTGAGTCTATGTACACACACATTCCCTAAATCAATCAGCGGGCTCCAAGGGGCGCCATCGCGGGCCCCTGCCCCCAAAACGCATGCCCTGCACGCCCCTCCTGGAGGCGCGCCATGCCCTTGGAACACACTGTCCGGGAGGCACGCCCCACCCCCGGAACACATGCTGCGCCCCTCCGGGAGGCGCGCCATGCCCCCGGGAGGCGCGCCCCGCTCCCAGAACGGGCGCTAGCCTCACCCCCGCCCCCTGGTGCTGGAGCATGAAGCTCCGCCACTGGCATTAAATAAACCTCAACAAGCCTCAAGTGCTTTTGGGCATCACAAAACTAAGAGAGCATGCGTACAATTAACTCATGCTAGTTGTGTGACTTCTTGATGCAACTAACGTGTCTAAGGAGTCTTCAAACAGGTTTCCTGCTTTGAACTCACAAGATCTGAGGGCCCGGTTTTTTTATAAACTGTTTTGCAGATCACCCACATATCACACTGAGCAGTACCACAATTCTAGCTTATGACATAAACAAACTCGCTTAAAATGCTACCCTTTATTGTGCTCATATCTCAGACTTAACCCTATGGGCCCACCCATGGTCTCCTGACTATTGCCAATTACAGGAAATGCCAAGAGAAGATGAAAAGGAGGTGGTTCAAGGCACTGCATAGTTGAGGAAAATTCCAAGAAAACTGTGTGTGTTTAATGAAAGGCATTGTCCTGAACATTAATAAGATTTGTTTTTAATTTCCTGTGATTTTATTCCACTGAATTAAACTACAATGCCTTTTTAAGAGATAATCAACAAGCTGGAAGGCATTTTGCAAGCTGGAAACCAGAGCTATTATTTCAATATCAGCTAATAGGAAACAAAGTAGTCCAAAGACAGAAACTCTGTGTTTAAATATAACTCAAATCCATGGAGAATAAAATGGGCAATTCCACTTCTAAAGAACATGCCAGCTTCTAGGAGACACATGTCTGCTTTCCTTTCAGAAAACAAGGGCTTGGCCCCAAACACTTAAGATGGCTGAACAATGAAGAGCCAAAGCCACCATTTATAGAAGCAAGTCTGAGTGCAGCCAAAGGCAAGTTCCTTCCAAAACAAAAACTGGAAGGGGGGGGGGAGAGATATCCAGGCCAAATCCTGTTGTTGTTTTACTGGTGGGTATCCAAGTCTGTTCATCAAATTCAGAGCAATTGTCCAGGACTTTCAATGACATTACAAAGAGGGATTATTACATAATCAGTAAGATATGACTTTGTTTCTCTTTGGCTCCTCAAACACATACTTATTCTTAGTAAGAAGACATCATCTCTACTTCCAGGCTCTAAGCAAGCCATTCAATAACTAGCAGTGTCCCACTAAACTATCAGTCATGAGCATTAAATGCTCTGGGAAAATCTGCTGACATTACCTCTGTCGGTTCTGGTTTGCATTGTACTCACAGGCTCGTGCTCTTCTTCCCACTTCTCCACAGCCATGAGATCAGAAACTTTCACTCCTGTTTTCAATTAATTGCAGTTTAGCACTCATCACAGCCAAACCCAAAACTTAATCTCAACTGTAAGTGGGGCCTTCAAAAAATGATGCAGCATGGAGTGCTCCTTCTTCAGGATTCTAGCCACTGTATTGTATTCCATCTCTTTCCACCCCCGTTTTCAATTTTTCCTTCCAACAATCAGTCAGCTTTCCACAGCCAATGAGCATGCTCAATCCTCATCAGACTGGGGTTCCCACTCCAGGTGGGGCTCCCCACTCCTTAGATTATTTCCCCATAAAGAATCGAATCTGCGTATTTCTGCAAACCATGAGGTTCCCCCAAGCCTGCTGATTATTTCCTTTTGTAAGCAGATAGAACCATTTTGGCTACATAAGCAATGGCATCCACTCCTTCCAAGACTGCAATTAGTATTTGGTTGAGTGAAACAACACAGCTTCATAAACCATGGTGTGGTTGGCTTGTCTCGCTAAAGCATAGTTAGACCTAGCTGGTTTATCTACTTTCAGGCATAACGCTGAAATGTGGCCAACTAAAAAATGGAACTGAGGATAGTTGAAAATGGAAGTTAAGCTTCCTTGCAGCTGCACCAGGGGAGAGAGGCATGCATGACCCCAAGGCAAATTCACAGAGTTTGGTAATTCAAAACCTCAGTGATTAAAACACACACTAGAACAGGATGGGTGGTCTCTAGGTCTGCCAGCAATTTCTTTTGCCTCCTATTAATTTTGGGAGCCAGAGATTTTAAACAAAACATAAACTACTAAGCACACATACTACTAGAGGACTCACTCCTTTCCACTGTATAATGAACAGCAAAAACTTATGGGCTTTGCTATTTCGAAAGAACATGCTTCAGTTTTACTTATCTCATTTATCTTAATGCACCTTCCAAGCAGATTGTCACATGCCATTTATACTGCCTTCTGCTTATCTGTTTCATTTTATGTGCTTCAAAGTAGAAGCAAAGTGTACTCTGAACTGCAAACTCCTAGAGTGAAAGTTGCTTATATCACAATGTCTCATGTCTTTGTATGTGTAGAAGCAGTGGAAAGGATTAAAAAATCTTCAGAGGAAAGGATATGGGTGTGGGTGTGTGGGTATGGGTGTAAATAAAAAATAGTTTGCTCTTTTCCTATGTACCCATGTAATTTTGTATATAAATCATATAACATAGAAACTAGAGCCATATTCATATTAATTGTGAGGAAATCTAAAGAACTTACATCTTAATGAACAAAATGGGAATGCACACTGTACCAGTATTTGAAATTATCTAGCCATGGGTAAGACCCCTTGCCCTTTTTATCAGTATAATTAACACTCTATGCTTTTGTACACATAAGCAGGGGAAGTACCGTAATGAGATCAGTGTGATCATCTCACAGAGGCGTGATGGTTTAGTTAAGCCAGTAGAAGCACAAGACACATCTCTTTATATTTAGCTAGGTTCTCATCATTTCAGCTTGATGTTCCATGAAGGCTTATACTGTAAGATCAGACACCAAAATCTGACTGGCTAATAATGCTGGAACAGAACAGTGCTCATAAATGAGTAAGAGGCAGATTTAGATATAATGTGTTAAACAAGAAATGAAATGTTTGTCAATGCAATACTATAAGGACTGAATTACGTTTGTTAAGGAAAAAATAAGAGGATTGAAGTACTGTATGATATAGAAATTACTAAGGATGATATACAATGAAACACAGGTTGGAGGGATATGAGGAAGTCAACAATGTTAGGATATATGAATGATAAATATGGTTTCTTTTTCTTTTTGTATTTTGTTTGGCATTTTATGTTTTTTATGTTTTACGTGATTTGTGTTTTATGTGTTTTTCAGTTTTATAAAATCAATAAACATATTTCAGAAATGAGTAAGAGGCAGAAAGGAGCAAGTAGCACTTTCCTGTAACAGCTAGCACAGAGTCATCCTATCTTGCCTAAAGTAGCACTTTCCTGTAGCACAGGGGTCAGCAAACTTTTTCAGCAGGGGGCTAGTCCACAGTCCTTCAGACCTTGTGGGGGGCCGGACTATATTTGGGGGGGGGTGAATGAATTCCTATGCCCCACAAATAACCCAGAAATGCATTTTAAATAAAAGGACACATTCTACTTATGTAAAAACACGCTGATTCCCGGACCATCCACGGGCCGGATTTAGAAGGCAATTGGGCCGGATCCAGCCCCCGGGCCTTAGTTTGTCTACCCATGTTGTAGCTTAGCAGATAGCACAGAGTCATCCTATCTTGCCAAACATGTTTAGGCTGCAATTTAGCCAAAAAGTGCAAAGCTTGCAGTGTTAAACTGAGGCTCTTTAGTATCAAAAGCTGCCCATTTGTCACCTCCAGATTGACCCTACCATGCTATGGGTCAATTCATCTTGTCCTTATTGTTTGCATGTAGTATTACCTGGGATTCCCTAAAGACACATTGTGTCTCAGTTTAATAACCCGGCTTGTTCCAAAGCTGATAACCATAGTTTCCCAGTTAATATGGGAAACTGTGGGCTAATTGGAGACCTGCAGCTTGCATAAAAGGAGGCAAAAAACTTGTTCATATCTTGGTCAAGTCATGATCACCCAAACAAACCCAATGTCACATATAAACTGGGCTCTTCACAGGTGCAGTACACATTTTTAAACCATCATGAGATCCCAAGAATTGTTCATGAGAAAGTGTGGGTATATTAAGTGGAGACAAAATTCACCACATAAATCTGTTTGAAGACATTTTTTCCATACTATGAAAGGAATGGCTCTTTGAAGTAGGAGTGCTTGGAATACATTCGCTATTGTCCCAGAAACAGGACATCTAGGCTTCCCTTTCAATGCTCTCCAGAGTCAAAACAACACCACACTCTTTAGGCATCAGGACTGCTTCCATAAACTAACAGAGCATGAAAGCAATGGTGGCAGGCATCAACAGAATACAGATGAAGGACTGAAAGCTGTTATATCCTGCTGCAAGTATTGTTAATTCAGTAAGGAGAAGTGGCGTGGTTAAAGGTTGTTTTTGTTCATAACAAACCAACTTCTGAACTCAATTAACACCCCTGGGGGTGAGCTAGCTAAAAGGCTAATGATTGACAATAATCCAGAAAGGAGCACAAGCTTCCTGCTGCTTTCTCTTGATACACTGCTGCTTTGATCATTACATCATCACTCCAGATGCAAGAGTGCAAAATGTTACTTTTTTTGTGGTGGACAGTTTCAGAGGTGACTAACCGCACCTGAAAAACTTACAGTATTAGGTGCAATTTAAATGACAAGTATCTCTTATTTAAAATTCTGAATGCTTTGATGGTGTTTCCTGCTTGACAGGGGGTTGGACTGGATGGCCCTTGTGGTCTCTTCCAACTCTATGATTCTATGTAGAGGTCAATAGGGGAGAGGCATATTCTGTTGCAGCTGGGGCAGATGAAGGCATCCAATTGTGCTGATGAAGGTGTACCAGTGGTAAAGCACATAAAAATGATTCTGGGTTCTGCCCCTGGGATTTCCAGGTGTGTGTGTTAAATATCTCAAGTGGCATGGCTAAGGACGAAAAGCCATCCGAGATTATGGATGGCTGCTACCAGACAGGAAGCGAAGCTTTGAGGACTAGCCACTTCACACATTCATGACAACATGTTACTTTAGTTGCCACTCAGTCACCAAGGCAAATGTAATTGTTTGTGTGTACAGACAAATGGAAGTACAGATCAGAGCTACTGGGATGATAAAAAGAACCAGTAACAGCTAATGAATATATCTTGAAGGTGGCTGATAACATCTTTCTTTATGAAGTCTGCTACAATCTGCTTCATTTAGAGTTGGGCTTCCATTTAGGGGAAAAGAAAAAAGAAACAACTGAACAGAAACTAGATTTTATCATATTTGAAAGAGGAAATGAAGTTCTATGGTCAATCACCAGAATGCTGGGAACAAAAGGTAAAACAGAAAGGGACCAGGATGTTTCTACAGAGAAAATGCTCTAAGCTACATAAATGTGACAGTGAGGAAACTCACACTGAACTACTTGTTCTTTTCTGAATGGCAAAACAGCAGAAACACACATCCCCCAGCCCTCAAAAAAAACCTCCATCATCTGTTGTTTCCTTACTTTCCTTAGCCACACACATGCACGCTGATTGTGAAGCAGCAGCAAAGAAGACAGAAGTCTACTGTTTATGCACTTATGTGGGTACAGAACAGACTGACTCACTGGTAACGGTCCCTGTGCTTTTTCTTCCCCCACTCACTGCAAGGCTGCAGTCATCAGTCACGTGAAGCCTAGAGTCAATGTTGATTTCTCACTCTCCATAGCTCACCCACTCACTGGATTCTCTCCTGCACGTTAGCAAGATGGTACATTAAAATGGCTACTCCTGCCCTGATTTTAGGCAAGTAGGATTCATAGGGTGCCCTTTGACATGCTAAGTGAGCCCCTGCTACTGCTTCAAGACACTTTCTCTTCTGATTTCCAGTCTCATCAACCCACCTCCTTTCTTATGCATCAACAGCATCATGACTAATTTAATTATTCCAGTTACAGGTAGGTAGCCGTGTTTGGTCTGAGTCGAAACAAAATAAAAAAATTCCTTCAGTAGCACCTTAAAGACCTTAAACCCTATCCAAATAAATCCTAGAAAAAGCACTTCGAGGATCACCAACAGTCAGCATCAGTAAGATAACACTTGGCTAAAGCCATGATG
This sequence comes from Zootoca vivipara, assembly GCF_963506605.1. Lineage (NCBI taxonomy): Eukaryota > Metazoa > Chordata > Lepidosauria > Squamata > Lacertidae > Zootoca > Zootoca vivipara. Next base: position 38,124,434 of record NC_083277.1, read on the forward strand.
CCCAACAACAATTTATGACTGTGACACAGATATGCTCAAAGTGGTGAGGGAGTAGTCATCTATTACATATGACCATTGCCCCAACTGAGCACCTGTCACTCCTTCCTGAGGCACACACTCCACTGCAACTTCCCCTCCCTAGTCAGAAAGTGTGCCAACTGGCATCTCTCAATCCTTTTTATATGGGAAGAAGCCAGGGAAATCCTTTGGGACCAAGGGATAACAATGCTATAAACTCTCCACAATCTTGGGAAAAGGGAGTAGGAAGGATGGACAGCTGAATGGAAACACTGGATTAGTAAGGAAGCTCATTGTAGAGGAGCCTATGACCTGTGTATGTGTTGTGTATCTGAAATCCTATGCATATGCACCTAGGAGCAAGTCCCAATTAGAAGTCAATGGGGCCTACATGCATAGGTGTGCATTTTATGTCTATAGGCATTTAAGATTAGAAAACATTTATTCTTATAGTTAAAATGATTCTGTAATAGGAATATATTTTACTATACTTATGGGTCTACCAGTTATTTCCAAATTCCAAATCTTTTGCATATAACCTTGGGGTCATATAACTCACTAGCCATTCTGTGTGATTCTTAACAGTTTTCCTGAAGAATGTGCGATAGAAGATCCATTCATAAATCAGAAAATTATTTTCAGCACAATATTTATTACCAACAAAAACTCTGGCAATCAGATACAAGAAAATGCTACACTGTTGCTATTTGCAAATCCTTTTGTTGGCTAATCAGTTCAGGGTTTAAATAAGCATTTCATTTCTCTAAGAAACCGAAACATGCAGCCCACTTCTATATACAGCATCATGCTTTGCAAAGCAGAAATTGCAAACAGAGAACTTAACCTACACTTTCACCTATAGACAACAGCAACAAAGCCACTGATTTTAATTTTGACTTCAGTTAGGAGTTAGGAGTTTCACTTGAGTGATTGTGAAATCATTTCTAGAATCAAGAAAAAGAACTGTCCGGCTCTGTCATGGTGCATGGAGCCTACTTGCACTGAACATTCTTACCAAGAAGTGGTAAAAACCTATACTGAAAATTACTGTGAAAGAAAGCAAGAAAGAAAGACAGAAAGAAATTGTTTATCTCTTCTATTAGTTGCCACTGATTTCAGACAATGCTTTTGATACCATTATTTATATTTAGTTTGTGTTAATCTCACACACACTTTTTGCACTTCACAAGCATGCAAAACCACAACATTAATTTGAGGAGGGTACAAATCAACCAGTCTGAATAAAATTAATGGATATCCATGGTTATGGTCACTCAACCTTTAATATGTACATTGCATTTTGAGTTGTTATTCTTTTGCCTTGTGGCAGAAAAATGAAACTATGACCAAGTGGAAAATGTTTGCGATTTCATACTACTACTAATAATAATGCTATGGGGATGTGAATGAAGTTTGCTATGGCAACATCTTTACAAAAGCAAAACAACAGAATAAAAATGAGCCTTTAAAAAATAAAATTAAATGCATGTTTTTTCCAGTTTGCTTGCAGAACAGGGAAAGACGACAAAGCCTGAGGGATTGGGGGGGGGATGACAGCAGTTTTCAATAAACATGGATTTTGTGCTACTTTTTAAGGAAGTCAAAGGTGCTTTCAATCAAAATTCAGAATAAAGCATTCCTCATTTTGATAGTACAGTCATGCCTCGGTTTAAGTACGCCTCGGTTTGAGTATTTTCAGTTTAAGTACTCTGCGGACCCCTCTGGAGTGGATTAATCCACTTTCCATTACTTTCAATGGGAAAGTTCGCTTCAGGTTAAGTATGGACTTCCAGAACCAATTACACTCATACTTCAGGTTAAGTACGCTTCAGGTTGAGTACTCCGCGGACCCGTCTGGAACAGATTGAATCCACTTTCCATTACTTTCAATGAGATAGTTCGCTTCAGGTTAAGTACGCTTCAGGTTAAGTATGGACTTCCAGAACCAATTGTGTTTGTAAACCAAGGTACCACTGTATCCTTATCTGACTGCAATGAGGTGATCCAAGATTTTAAACAAAAGGGTGAGGTTCAATGCAGTGAGTGTCAACTTTTACAATAAAGCTTCCATTCCTCTCTCCTCTCCACTGCAGCCTCCCCCCCCCCCCCCCCGCCCCATGGCCCCAGTATCTGCTCTGGTGTGTTGGGGAATCTTCTGGAGCAGATTTTGGGGGCGCAGTGGGGGGAGCTGCAGGGTGGAAAAGAGAAAACATAGTGTTAGTCCTGTTGCATGAGCAAATTTCCACTATGGAAGTTGCCCAATAAATCTAATCTGAACTGCTGTAACAGTAAATTATTCTGGGTGAATTATTCTCCCCTCAAGTAGAGGAATATATGTGTGCCTTCTGTAGCAGGTAAACAACATTTTTCTGCTTCAAGCATTTGTCGGTTTTATTATCTTCCTATGTCCCCCTGCATATGTTCATTATGATAAACAATTTCTCAGAAAAGACAGAATAAAGAGCAATTATTCAAAATTAAAGAAAACTATGTCATCTACTGGAATATTTGTAAAATATTGTGAGCAATCCAGGGCAACTTAGACATACCTATCAATGGGACCACATACTCTGGAGTGTACCCCATTCTTTGCAAGCTGAACAGTTAGAAATGTCCACACCCCTTAGATTGGCAATAAAATTATGAGAGCTGCAAAGTCCGGATGTAATGATGGGATGTGGCAGAAACATAGTGGGTGACTGGCAATGGTACAACTTTTCTGTAGATCATCTGAGGACTGGCACTGCCAACACAGCACATTTGGGGGGGGGACACAAAAATGTTGTAAATGCTTGCAGATAACATTCCTAGAACTCTCAGTGACATATGGATAAACACAAACGAGGCATCAAGCTCCATGTACAAACATGCCTCCACCCCATTTCACAAGCATCCCACCTTAGCTGCACTCACCCGTTGGAACTTCTGTCCCCTCCTCAATGTGGATGGGCAGTGCTGGTTCCTCCATAGGGTGAGGCACTGATAGAAAGTAATGAATGATGGTAGTATTTGACGCAAAATGATTACAGTAAGATGGTTCCTTCTTAGCATTAGTTACAAATGAAACTGCCGATAGCTATGAGCAATCCACTTTCCATACTAAGAAATGACCTGCTTCAAAAAAAAATCCTGATTCCTGACAAAGACCATCTCTGAGAATGCATTTCTGTCTGAAAAGGCTCAGATCATTCCACCATCTCTGAAATACTTGAGCACAACTGCCTTAAGAAGTATTTATAATTAAGGGCTATACACTACTCCCTCAAAATTAACACTGCTGCAGAGTACGATATTTAATTTTGTTAAATGTCAAGTTTAAAAAAGGAAAAAGTATCTTAACTAAGAAGAGGATACTGTTCCAAAATTACTGTACATTTTTACAAGTCTAGTATTTGACAATGTGCCTGTTTTAACTCTCATGAGAAAATTTAACGCCCATTTAAAAATTCATGCTGCAGCAGTCCAAAAAGCCAAAGCACTAAGCCACAAACACTATAGATATTATGAGCAAAATAAAGGTATACAAAGATGTATATGAAGAAGAGTCTTCACAGGTTATCTGGAGATGCAGAAAAGGAAGCATCAAGACTTCCAGTTTCGCTTTACTGATAACATGCCTAAGCAGGTAATAAAGGGGCACACTATTATATATTATATGCACACCCAGGTTTGTACACATATGAGACACATATGTGTACAAATCAAGACCCATGGCATTTTTTTGCACTCTGTGTATTTATCTCCCTTTTTTGTTGTTATATCCCATTCCCCTTTTCTACATGTAGACCTGTGAAAGGTATTCACAGAGTGAGAAGGAAAAGGAAAGGGCAAAAAGGAGGAAAATGCCCTGCTCAGGCAGAGGGCTGTAGAGGAACTAGGATTGGAGAATGGACACCTGTTCTTCCTTTCTCTTGTCCTCTGAAGCACAGCATGGCATTCCTCCTTGCTTTTTAAAGAACTTGGAGGGGAAAGTTTGGTGCTAACGCCTCCTCTGCCCCCACCTTTACACAATGAGGAAGCATTACATTTTGCAGGTTAAATGGCCCTTTGCAGAGAGCAAATTGAGCCCAAGGAATGTAATCAGAACAGAGTATTCTCCAAAGCCAATTCATTTCCCCAATCCAGTGATGGGCACAGAAATACACACCAGACTGGCCTTTAGCCTACCTCCCAACTCCAGGGGCTGAGAACTCATGTGTGGGTGCTGCTCTATGTTGCTAACATTTCAAGGTAGCTGGAGGGCAATGAGCATGTGAAACCACTGTCTCCAGCCTATTTTTGAGGGTTACTGGGAAGGCATGTGTGTAGTAGGCCATTTAAAAACACAAGACCCACAATTTCCCTGCATATCTCAGTGGTCCCTGGTATGTAGGCATCCAGCCTTTCCCTTCACTAGCTTTGCTGTCCAGCACATTCACAGCACATCCACATGCAGCTAACCCTCATTTGAAAATCGGAATGGTGATGGTTTGATATTGTTTAGAAACTCTGTCTCTTTATCATGCTAACCATCCAGAGAGGCCATGCACCTTACTGAGCTGGCCAATTATGCCATCCAATGAGGCCAAGGGGACTGAGATTCTATGTTATGTTTGCTCCTCATTTCATGGGTTTGCCTGTCTAGGCTGGGAGAGTTTCCTCCAAGAAGCTAGTAGATCCCAGTTCTCCCACTCCTACCAGTAAACTTTAATTTTCTCTGGACAGCACCATTTTACCCCTAACTACTCACCAAAGTCCTTGCACTCGGTTGCCATAATATTACTGCTATCAGGTTTACCAGGCACGGAAAATGCTGGATCAAGAGGTGACAATAATGACAGTGAGTGAATCACTTTAAACACTACTCCCATGGAGAAACACCTTATTAAATGGCATCAGTTGGGACCCTTACATGTTGTATTGCAGAAGATGGCATATGCAAATGGACTGAGTGCCGCTGTAGTAGGAAAAACGTGCAAAATGGGGTTCTATCGTCCATTTCTCCAATTTGGTTAACCATGGCCTGGGATGTATGGTTAGCCTTTGGCAGCCTTCCCCAACCTGGGGTCCTCCAGATGGCGTTGGCACTCCAAATCCCCTCAGCTCTGGCGAGAATGACCAATGTTCAGATGTTGTTCAACTACAACTCCTCTCACCCCTGGAGGGTACTAAGTTGGCAAAAGCTAGCCTATGGTGTGGCTGGCAGCCATCTCATACCTTCCAAGAGGCAGAGGAAAGGAGGGAAATCTTTGAAACCTGTACCCACATCCGTTGAGAATTAAGGCAGAAAGGAGGAAATTCTTCCATTTTCCTCATCACAATATTTTACAATGTTCCCTTAAATCTGAATGCACTGCTAGTTTATCATGCAAAAAAGGACATGTCTTGAAGGGAAAATATGTTTACAATCAAATTTGCCTCTACAAATGGAGGTACTCAGCGCAGAAATGATTACCTATGGAGAGTGTGCTGCACAAGCTTCTTTTTATTCTAGCAGCTCAACTAGTACCAGTACTTCAGCCCCACAAGAACAAAGAACATTTGTTACCATAGCTTTTAGCTACATGAAGCCATTGTTATGCAAAGATAAGGCAGCACTATAGCTAAATAGGTAAAGGTAAAGGGACCCCTGACCATTAGGTCCAGTCGTGACTAACTCTGGGCTTGCGGCGCTCATCTCACATTATTGGCCGAGGGAGCCGGCGTACAGCTTCCAGGTCATGTGGCCAGCATGACAATGCTGCTTCTGGCGAACCAGAGCGGCACACGGAAACGCCGTTTACCTTCCCACTGGAGCAGTACCTATTTATCTACTTGCATTTTGACGTGCTTTCGAACTGCTAGGTTGGCAGGAGCTGGGACCGAGCAATGGGAGCTCACCCTGTCGCGGGGATTCGAACCACCGACCTTCTGATCAGCAAGCCCTAGGCTCTGTGGTTTAACCCACAGTGCCACCCAAAACCTATTGTTTTATTAGACCTTTACCCAGGCCTAACATTCCTGAGTTTGCCACTGAGTTAGGGACAGTGGGCACAGAGAATGTCATATAAAACAGACTCCATACCACAAAGGAACGCAAAAATTTTCCTCTCCAAAGCAGATTCTGCTCCATCAAAACAAAAAACTTAAACCTAAGTGAATCCTTACCTTTATTAAATTTACAAGTTTAATGAAGTTTTTGAACACAGAGACAAATTTTCAAAAGAGCTGTGCAGCTAGTTCAATGTGTCCAAGAGGTTCTTTAGTCCTGTGTTTCGCAAACAGCAGCCCTCTTGATGCAGGGTGAAACTGAAGGGAAACTTATAAGCAGTTTGAGATACGGCATGGTTATTACTATTAAGAAGGGAATATGTGCATGGGTGTAAAGTCTCAGTGGGTGTACCCAAACTTATGGGCTTAGACAATGTCTTTGCAAGTAACCAGCCAAAATTTGCAAGTAAGCAAAGTCCATGAGCAGAATATATACCGGTAACTGTTTTACCGCAACCTGCTGCTCCATTTGGTCTGAGAATGATGCTCATGCAGAGGAAGGGAACATTTAGTAAAAGGAGTTGCATAATGCAACTTAAAAAAAAACATTGATGGCTGCTGGGACTGGCTCTCTAGCACAACCTAGTGGTTAAGACTCTTGCTCATTCATCCAGGGTGAGTCACTTTAATGTAAATAAATAGTTTGCCAGACCTCAAACTGCCCTGTGATACATAGATCAGCAGACTGACTGCATCCTGTTGCTGTTCTTTGAAGGGGAAGAGGACTGGTAAGTGTCTATATATACTTATATTCATGGCTGTCAACAAATAATGCCAAGAAATCGTAGAAAAAGCTTACAATATCTACATACTATCTGAGGCCACACGCACAAATGCACACGCCAACTTTGCAAATACTAACTTGGATTATGTTATATAATCCAAGAAAAACAAAGTGTATTTCAGCACAGGAATGGCAGCAGGAAAACATTGATTTGCTCTATGGCCTTGGAGAAATCTCTTACAGTGCAATCCTAAGCATATTTACTCTGAAGTAAGTCCCATGTAGTTCAGAGAGAGAGAAAGGACTTACTCGCTAGTAAGTGTACCTGTGATTGCAGTGCTGATTGCTCTTCATCTATTTCTAAAATGAGGGCAATAGCAGTTACCTACTTGTTCACATGAAACCCAGCACTTTTGTCAAACTTCAAATTCAAGTCAGAAGTTGTTGGCTATTAATACTACGACGACGACAGCAACAATAACTACTACTACTAACAGCACCATTTCTAGTTTGGCCCAGATTGCTTGCTCTCTCAACCACTATTTGGTAAATTTGAAACAATAGGAACCCCACTTCACAAAGTTGTTTAAATATATGCAAAACAAAACACTGCTCCAGAATGGGATTATCTGTGCACATGTTCTGATCACAGATCACTTTAACTATACAGAGGAGTAAGAGGCAGCTCTGCTAGAGGAAGCAGACATCCATGTCCAGCAGCCCCAATTCTTATGTAGTTCCCACCCTCTATTATTGTTGTTGTTGTTGTTGTTGTTGTTGTTAATGCTGAGTATTTATCACTACATGACAGTAGCTTATTTTCTGCAAGCAGTTATACTGTCCTATGAGCAGATGGTGAACATTTGGAATTCTGAAACATTTGAACTGCACTGCTAATATTTCGCTATTTTCATTAACGAGCATTAATAACACTTACATGAAGAAGAGTCTCTCCAGAATGGATTTTCTCTTCCTGTTTCAGAAAAAGAAAACATAAAATAAAATAAACAAAAAAACAAAACAAAACAAAAAATAAGATGCTAATGGAGGGAATATTATGGACATAATCCTGCCAGATATGAATGCCACATGTGTGTTTAAGAACTCTAGATAACAACAGAGTCTGCACTACCAGGCAACTGCTCCTCCCTAATTTTCTGCTTTAATCTTTCATAGAATGTGCCAGCCTTTAAAAAAAATGAAATTCTGGCAAACTGTCTCAAAAAGCAAACTTAAGATCCAGAAAAATTAAGATCCTGCAGCAAGACAGGAAGGCTTATCACTTTTCCTGGGATTTGTTTGTGCATCATTGTCTAGGATCTCCATTGTTTACAGCCATTTTCTAGCACTGAAGGTCCTCTGTGGCCTACAGTAGGGACTCTGATCTTTTAGTCTTGAAAAATGAAAAGCTGGAAAACAGCTTAGGAACATAAGACGCTGCCTGACACCAGGTAAGTTTGTCCAGTTAGCCCAGTATTATGCACTCTTGACTTGCAGTGGCTCTTCAAAGTCTCAGGAAGAAGTATTTTTCAGAACCCTCTACCTGGTCCTTTTTAATCTAGAGATGCCGGGGTCTGAGCCTCATACCTTCTGCTTCCAAAGCATGTGCTCTACCACTGAACTCTATTTCTGCCTTTGGGGCACAACAAGTGTTTCTGGATTTCTTCTTGCCAGAGATCTAGTCTGCAAATAGGTACACAGGGATCAGTAGAACTCTGTAATGGTTCTCAACTACCTAGTTCATGGGTAGGCAAACTAAGGCCCGGGGGCTGGATCCGGCCCAATCACGTTCTAAATCCAGCCCGCGACAGTCCGGGAATCAGTGTGTTTTTACATGAGTAGAATGTGTCCTTTTATTTAAAATGCATCTCTGGGTTATTTGTGGGGCCTGCCTGGTGTTTTTACATGAGTAGAATGTGTGCTTTTATTTAAAATGCATCTCTGGGTTATTTGTGGGGCACAGGAATTCATTCATTTTTTTTCAAAATATAGTCCACAAGGTCTGAGGGACAGTGGACTGGACCCCTACTGAAAAGGTTTGCTGACCCCTGACCTAGTTAGATCCTGCAAAGCAAATACCCTCTCTGCCTCCTATAGCAGATTCTGCTAGCATAGGGCAAGGAGCTGGCTCAAGTATGAGAGGGTGGACTGGAAGGCAAGAGAGAATGGGATCAGAGACTGAAGAGTACCGGGACATCAAATTTCTCCCCAAGTCTGCAGTTTTGTCCTAAAGTCTGCAAATTTGACAGGCCTCTACTAAAGTGTCCCTTCTAATGCCCACATTCTGGTAGCAGCCTGAAGTCTTATCTATAAGCAAGGGTTAAAATAATCTGTGCTAAGGAATTTGTGCAGTTCTGCAAGAGATGGGGAAGAAGTAGAGATAGTAACAAAGTGTATTTCATGTCCTGACAGTCTCTAACTGAAAATAAGCTGCCTAGGTGTATTCTTTTAAAATAGCTAAACACCTCTTCTGTACTTACCAAGGCAGGATGTGGTGTAGTTGAGTCACTTCTGCAAGTGCACACCATACATTTAAAGCACACCTGTCCAAAGAATCCTGGGAATTGTAGTTTACCCTTCACAGAGCACAATTCTTGACATCCTTAACAAATACCTCCAGGATTCCCAGGATTATTTGGGGGTAGAGGAGAATTTGCTTTAAATGTTTGGGGTATACACAACATCAGCCTGAAGTGTAGTTTCAATGCTATAGTCAAACTATTGTGTACTTAACCATGGCTTGGATATAGGCTGAGCAGCTGTAAAGCTGGGTTTCATTAAGTCTGAAGGCAGACTTATAGAAAACAAATTCCTCCAGCTACAACTGGAGTTAACTACTATAAAATTTGTTGTGCATGCCAAACTAAAGCTAAATTTATACAGGTGGGCTAGGAGCTCCTTGCCCATTAAAAGTACACTTTGTTTCTATTGGCAAGGGGATATATGTGGGAATGTGCAGTTATTCTACAGCAGGCATCCCCAAACTGCGGCCCTCCAGATGTTTTGGCCTACAACTCCCATGATCCCTAGCTAACAGGACCAGTGATCGGGGAAGATGAGAATTGTAGCCCAAAACATCTAGAAGGCCGAAGTTTGGGGATGCCTGTTCTACAGTTTCAACAGTTTAACAGGTCTATTAAACTTGGCAGTGTGTATAAAACTAAAAGAATTAATAATAATTTGAACACAATGGTATATCACAAAGCCACAGAGCTGGGCTTCTCATTCTGTGGACCTTGAAACATTGTAGCTCTTGGTGTTATTTTTATCTTTCTATAACTTGCTTTAGGTGGAAAATATGTTTAAGTCTAAGCTACTGCAAGCTCTTAGAACTTGAACCTCTGCAACATCTGGAATAACTTTCTGAATTAAAAATAATTACAGTAAAATGATAATGGTGGTGGGGTGGTGATGATGATATTGTTAAAACTAAAAGTAGTTGCATTAGTAATAACAATAAAATTAAAAATAATGATATAAACAATAATTTAAAATAATCAATTCAGCATTGAAAAAACCAGTATTATTACTTCCTCTGGTTGAACAAGCCAACTTGCTCTAAAAGGAAAGTCACAAGTCAATGATAAAATATAATTAATATTCAAACCCCAATTTGTTCAGAGCTACAGTACATGACACATTTTGAATGAGAATAGATGGCACTGTTTTTCAGACATTTCATTCCCTAGAAATCATTTTTAAATATTTAACACTTATAAGTACTACTGTAGTTTAAAACAAATAGATTTAACATGATTTAAACAAGCTGCAGTAAGTTCAATAAGGCTCCCAGCCCATTGAAGAGACTGGCATACCTGTGCATTGTCTCTTGTGATTATTAGGACAGTTGCACATCTTACACAATGGCAAATGAAAGTTTCACACCATACACATATGTGTTGGAGACCTTGGCACTGGTGTATATGTTTCTGAAAACTGATTATTTGTAAAGCAGCCCTTAACAGCAGAAAGTGCTTTTATCTGGGATTAGACAACAGCCTCTGCTTGAAACGTTAAGAGTATTGTTAGGGACAGGGCACACATGCAGTGCTTCTATGAAGCAAAAGTCTTGAGGCAAGCTGCATCTACAAAGCAAGCTCACATTCACAGCTGCACTAGCAAAGCAAAGTTAATTTTGTAAGGATGCAGACGGGGAAGAAGTATACAGAGACTGCTGGCCTAAACCATATATGAACAGGCTTTAACTTGCCACAAAGGGGGGATCAATCCCTGCTAGAATCATGTTTGAGCTTGAAGTAGAAAATAATGGGACAAAACTGAAATGCACCAGGAGGGGGTGCCCAGAAGTATATAATACTTTACATATCTGGTGGAAAGGAAGATGGTTAGCAGAGCTGGAGCATCCTGCTGCCATGGCACTTTTGTGTAGCTTTGCCTTGCTAGAACTTTCACGGCCCCCACCCTATAGTCAGCATTCATTTCTCCCCCATCTAAAAACGGTTATAAATGCTGGGGGTGCTTGTTGATTGGTTGATGCATACACATCACTCAGAGAGACTTACAACAATGGGAACAAAAAGACCATATAGAATGAAACAGAGGCAGGCTCTGTAGATAAATGTTAAGCAGAAATATGAAACAATGAAGCTAAATGAGTGGATCAGGCCGTGTCAGATTTCTAGCTCCTTTCTTCCGCCTTTCCTCTTCAGTCACTAGGGAGTTGGAACTTTTACCTCTGCCCACTGCCTCGCCTTTATCCTTACCTCATGTCTCTGCCTTACTTCACCTTCCTCTGGGCAGCCTGTCCCTGTTCCAATGTTAGCTACAGGTGGAAGGGTAGGGGGGGAAGAATGCCCTTGTGACATCAGCAGCCATTGTCTCAGGCTTCTCTCCTCTGTTCCTTAGGTGTTTAAAGAAATCTGAATTGAGGGCAGGCTGCTGATGCCACAAAAGAACTGTTCCTCCCCCTTAAACAGGGACACTTCCTGCTCTCCTGCCTGGTTACTAGGGGAATAGGGCATTTAGGTGGCGCTGTCTCCCAGCACAAGATCATAAATTCCCCAAGCACAGTCTTTAGCCTTCCCCCTGCTCAGTTTTCTGAAGAGAAGTTGTTCAGGGGGAGGTTTGAGCAGGAGGGAGGGACTCCTTCTCGGGACACTAGCCCCCCTCCCCAAATCTCTTACCTTTCCACCCACCCCTTGCCACCTCCACTGAAATGGTTCAAAGGAAGGAAGGGGAGTGGGGAGAACCAAGCATATGTTTACAGAAACGTTATAGAGTTAATGCTTATATGCTTATCATGCTACACATGACATTTGCAGGATGCAGATGGCTTTACATGACCTTGTTTTCACAATCCTGTAACTACTTTGAGTTTATTGATTAAAAAATTCTTTAGTGGTCCTTTTAACTTTTATCGTCTTCTCCCGCAACTCACATATATATTGTGTGTGTGTGTGTGCCTTTTCTATGGTAGCAGGGTAGCAAGAGGGGCATTCTATATGGGGAAGATAAGTACTAGTATAGGCTTTGTTTTGTTTTGGGTTATCACATGCTATATAATAAACAACATATAACATTCTTTCAAGAGCAAGAACAACAAGGTTCCTTCCTTCCTCTCCAACCATTCTTACCATATGCAACAGGAACGGCAGCATCTGGGTTCCTTCCTACGCAACCAACACTAGCCATATGCAACAGGATTCTTAAATACTTGGATCTGAACATCCAGATGCTCCACATCCCATCTACCATTTCACCACCATTTGTGTCAAGCACAGTATCTTATCTCACTGCTTCAGCACTTAAGTCATGTGATCATCAGTTGATATCAAAGACTAGCAGCATCTTGAACCATTTCCGTAGAACAGTTTCATTTTCACATTAATTTACAGACATTTATCAAAACAACGCTAGCCACTTTCAACACTGTGTAATGGGAAAGTGTCTTGTCCTACTGAGATGTCCTGAATTTATGATTTAGTAGATTATATACAAGCTCAGATCTGTATCATAGGATATTTCATAACCTCTTTCCTCCCCAGGGCATAATAGCAATATGATGCCTGTCTATGCCACATCATTATTTTCTTGAAGATCAATTACTTCACAGAGTCATTTACACTACCACACTGAAAACAAAAATGTTCTTCTGTTGGATATGACAAGTAGAATTTAGATAGATATTAGAAAGATTTGTTGCTGACTTGAGGGATGACCACACAATCCAACTGATACATGTGGGGAGCTGATTGCAGACATTAAAGCAGCTGTGTGGAGCCCCGACTCCACAGATGCATTTCAACAGCACCCCTACTGCTGTGTCTTAATTGGGCCTCACTTTGTAGATGTGCCACCTGCACAGAGAAGCAGCAAACATAACAGTGATGATGCCTTCAAGCAAGTACAGAACATTTTCACAACATGATGCTGCTCAGACAAGTAACCCAATCCATGTATTCCAAGGGAAGGCAATCACTTCCCTCCTACCACGTTCACCAGCCTGGAAGTGGGGGAAATCCTTCCCATTTCCAAGTGTAATGATCAATTAGAACACTGACAGGCAATCTTTATGGCAAAAGCACCACGAGTCAAGCACAAAGTGTGAGACGGTGCAACACTAGCACACACTTCAAGACATGGGCTACTTCCAGGGTTTGGGGTGATTTTGGCCCCTTTCAATAGTCGAACCTAATAGCTCTCTATCTCGAAGCTACTAACATGACTTTGACCAAACTGCGGGAGGCAGTGGAAGACAGGAGTGCCTGGCATGCTCTGGTCCATGGGGACACGACTAAACAACAACAGCAGCAGCTCTCTGGCTATTGTCCAGAAATGTAACAAACTCTGATACTCTGTGCAACCATGTCACAATTTAGCCACCCACCTATGAGCATGAATGCCTATCCTGACATTCTAACATGTAGGCTCTACTCAACAAAAGGCTTCTAGTTACACTTTTCTAGATACAGCAGTTTTAAATGCCTCAAAAAATATTGGGAGGCAAAATGAAGGCTATATATATCCCACTTTCCCCCTCCACAAAAGGAGGTGCTCAAACCAGCTTTCACAAACAGAAATGCAAAACATAAAAAATAACAATAATCCAATGATTTAAACAAGTGATCAAACTAAAAACTGCACCAAAAAACGAAGCACAAAACCACATCACTCACAATACTACATTTTATAGTGCCCTTATTTCCCACCACAGGGCAAGCAACAGCATAGGATGTGTGCTTTTGACTGAAGTATGGTACAGTGGGAAAAGGGGTGACTAGACTTCCCAAGTGCTGCTTCACCAATCCAATCGACAGCCTCACTTCAGTTACATTACATTAGAAAATAAAACATTCAAAGTTCCAATCACACAGCTCCAAAGTCATGTGTAGTTTTGCCCTCTGTACCCTGTGGGCCATATTTGAGAAGTCACTGTGGGACTGGAAAACCTTTGCTGAAATAACCCTGAGAGAGAGAAGCTTATGGTTCACCCAAGCCCTTATGAAGCAACACGATTCTGACAGGTCTATATCTCATTCACCTATTTTTAGTATTCTCATCAGGCATTTCTTCATTTCCCCCATTAATCAGTTATCAGACTCTTATGTCTCAGTCCATCCTCCCCTTCCCATAAGAAAAGAGGAACAGAAGAATCTAATGATATTTTATTCCATCATGGCAAAAACAAAAAACAAAAAAACCTAAATGATATCATCACATTGCACTCCGAGTTACTCCAATGTAAATTAACCTTAGGAGAGTTGCTTCAGCTTTATACCAAAATCTCCTGCTTATATCTCTTTAACCAAAGCTGCTCATTTTATGATCAGCTCAAAGACCAAGACTTCCGGCCATTTGTTCACTTACTAATGCTCTAATATTCTATAGGCCTCATCCTGGAACTAAACAGTTCTATCCAATGCAATTAAGAGATTTCTGAAGATAATTCTGTCTAAGTTTGCATACTGGAGCATACACATGATATAGCCCAGGGGGGAAAGCAACAACCTATTCCCCACCCACCCACCCATTATCATTCTGTAACATGATGTCTTTGCTGGTCCAATCTCACATACTGCCCCCCTACAGGATGGGATGTTATTTGCCACACTTGCTTTTGCAGGCTGCCAAAGGTTATGTCATTCTTGGGTGCCAGTGCTATAAGGAGATTAGTGCAGAGGAAAGTGGGAAAGGAAAATGAAAGACCTTGGGGGAGAGGGTAGAAGGTGACTGGAGGGCAGAGGGAGGCGTGAAAAACAAAAGGGAGCAACAGATTTAAAAAAGAAGAGAGATCAATATTGGGAAGATTAAATGAGAATGAGGTAAAATTGAAAACAGAGGGAAACAGACCACTACTGCAAACATATAATTTCCCCCTCTGAACTTCAGCATTTGCCTTAAGTAAATGACATTGTTATTACAGTAAATGACTAGCTCATCTCCGGTACAAAGTAAAATCCATCCCTACTGTAAAAGATCAGTTTCCAAGCACTGTCTTTCAGGAAAATATTCCCACCACATTCCAAAGTCAAATGGTGCTAGAGGAGATTATCTTTATTTCCTCAAATATAAATCTAGACATACAAAATCATTTGCCAAGGACACAGAGGTCTGGCCTACACTGGGCTGTATTTCCCTCCCCTCAAACACTGTGCATGAATAACACCACATTTTTAATATGGTCATTCACTAAAAACAAAATATCCTTTTTAAAAATAAGAGATTCCAAAATCTTAGCCAGCAGCAACTCCAAATTACATAGCCTGTTAACATGACAAACCTATTTGGTTCTTTCAGCCCAACCCTTAAGACAGTCTTCACAGAGGTACAAGAAAGTACAGTGGATACCAAAAGAGCCCATTAAGCACAACTGAATTTTCTTGGCACACTTCCTTAATGCCTTTCCTGATACAGTTAAAAATTAGTCACTATGAATGTTTTTTTTAAAAAAATAAAATAAGCAAAGCTCTATATCCACATTGGGAAGAGCTACAAGAGGACGTACAAGATTTCAAAACAGGTAGCTCTGTTTCTTCACCATCACATTTCTTCACCATCACACCTGGCTCTTCATTTCACAGTATATATTACTTATTTTTAGAACACTAAAGACAGTAAGCTTAAAGAAAGCATACTTAGAGATAAGGTCTGTATGAAAGATAATGGTCTTTTCTCCCAAAAGCATTCAGCATTAGGCAACAGCAGTAATAAGAATGTCTAGTTCAGACATTCACCTTGGTAAAAGGCAGGTTGTATAGGTAATGAACACTTTGTTCTCCTCTTAACAAAACATATAAAAAGAGAAGCATATCCTCAATTGGCCATCTGCTGATCCTTACACGTATGCAAAGTGCCTTCCTCCTCATGCTCTTATATGGAAATTTAGATGGTGCTGCCTCAAAAGTCTGTATCCTTCCCTTTTGTTAAACGATCACACACAGAGATGAATATTCATCACCTTAGTGCTGCCTTCTGATCCCAGGAACAGCGGTGGAAATCCAGAATCACTTTATTGACACTGAAGTGTGCCAGAGATTCGGTTCTTGCCAGCAAACTTTCTAAGAGTGTCACAATCCCTCTCCTTTCACCACTCCAAACCCAAAGAAAATGAATGACCCAGTGCACAAGGGGGCAAGTGCAGTCCTGTTAAAGATGTACACCAACGGTGTGGCAGTGCTAGCGCTTGCCTTTTCTGGCAGATTTTTAGTGGCAGAAAACAGCGCTGCTTAAATATAATTTAACCGCACACTGCACGGAAGAGGAAGGGAGTGGGGAGGAACAAGCACATGCTCATCACACACACAAAGGCAGAAAACGCACTAAAACCAGGAGGAAAGCATTAACCGCACCAGCAGACAATTCCACTTAGCTGCTACAGTATCTGTTATTTAAAAGTTAACACAAGGTGTCGGAGGGCGGCGGCGGCAACTGCTGAGAGACCCCATACAGCCAAACCAGAAAGGTGCACATGCATGCACGTTTTAGGGGGGGGGACAAGACAAAAGGAAAACCGCCATGCGCTCGCGCGCCCGCTCTCAAAAAAAAGCACAGAAGCAATGCATCCTAAAAGTAAACAGCAAAAGGACAAATACAAATCTCTAAGGACGGGGGAAAGGGGTGGGGGTCGGATAAGGGAAGGTGGGTGGGTAGGTGGGCTTCTCAGCCTACGGTGAAACCTGGCCAAAAAAATCCCCGACCCCCTGATGCCAGGATTTCTTGCATCCCACCTTGGCTGAGGGATGCCCCTTAGAAGGAGGAAGAAGCGTTTCTTTTCTTCAGAGTTGCTCCCCGTTTTCCAGCAATGACAAGAGGCGATCCATATGCCTCCGACTCCCTTTGTTCCTAGAACGCTACGAGGGAGAGCGGAAAAGAGAGGGAAGGAGAGCGAGGAAGAAAGGAAGAAAAGGGAGCCACCGACAGAGAGAAAGAAGAGCCGCGAAGGCTGAGCTTGGGTCCTTCCCTGTGTACCTTTGCTCTCCCAATATATATGTAATAATATACAGTATATCTCTATCAAAAAAATCCCTCGGAAAGGAGCCTCGGGTACCTGTAGCAGCGGCACCCCTCTGACCAGGTATCTGTCCAGCGCCTTAGCTGCCCGTGGGTCTGTCCCGTGTGTCCCGGGGAGAGTGCCAAGGCGGACTAACAGGGCTGCGAGGGAGGAAACGGTAATTTATAAGCGCTTTCTTCCTGACCTCTCGTGTCTGTTGTCTAATGAGCGAGCGCCGAGCATCACCCATCCTGCTGAGTGGAAAAACACCAGCTCGGCCTCGTCTTTGGCGGGGGAGGCGGGGAGAGGGAGGAGGGAGGGGAGCGAGAAGGAGGGGCCATCTTTCCGTCAGTCCTTTCGACACACACACGGGAAGGGGGGGGGGAGAGGGAAGAGGGGAGGCTCGGCTGGCAGGCGGCCCGGAGGGCTGCGCGAGGCGGGGAAGGGCCGCCACAGGCGCGGGGAGGAGGGAGCAGCTGCCTGGCTGTTTCCCTCGCCGCTCCCGGGAGGCGGGAAAGAGAGCCAGCAGCTCCGGGCGTGTGCCAAGGAGGCGGGAAAGTCGCGCCTTTATTCCCCCCTCCTTCTCCTACCCCCCCCATCCACCCGCACCCCCCGGCGTGTGAGAGAAAAAGAGAAACGGCGCGCGCGCTCGACAGGAAAATTGGGCGGGGGGGGGCCAAAATAACCGTCGATGCTGCCGTTGTGAGGGCGCTGCAGAAGGGGGCTTCCTCTCACCCTCCTTCCCCCTCCTATGCTAAAATTTCGACCTCCCATGCTCTACAACGCGAGGGTTTCTCCCGCCCTCCACTTCCCAATCCCAGGTTAGAGTGGGGGGAGCGGGGTAAACAGAAGAAGAAACGGGCGCCATTTCGCAAACGGTCGTGAAATCCGGGGTTTGCCGCCGGGCGTCTGTCGCCTCAGTGCGGAGCTGCCGCCCCAACGCAGCTCCCCGATTGGCTGAGCCGGGCGCGCGCCCGCTCGCAAACACGTGTTCTCCGCCTTCCTTGTTGGGGGTGGGGGTGTAGGATTGAAGCTCTGAAATGTGGAGTCTGTGGGTCTGAGTGGGCTTCAGTGAACCCGCTCCAATTATTATTATTAAATTTATATACCGCCCTTTATCCGAAGATCCCAGGACGGTGTACAACATTAAAAACATAATTTGCATTGCATAATAATAAAAGACAACAAAACAGTAACAGGAAATCATAAAAACAGTCCCCCACCCCACAAACATTTAAAATGCCATAGACCAGTGATTCCCAATTAGCTAAGTACTGCAGAACTCAATTTTTAAAAGCCAAGCCATGGACCCCATACTTTTGAAAATTTTATCTCTAGGGTACCGTAGTAGTTTCGTTATTTGAATAGTGCCATGGATCCGCTGGGCGGGTTACATGGACCTCCTGGGGTTTGAGGACCACCAATTGGGAACCACTGCCATAGATTGTTCAATGGCCAAAGGCCTGGATAAAGAATGTTTTTGCCTGGCGCCTAAATACATATAATGATGGCTCCAGGCGAGCTTCTCTAGGGAGAGCATTCCACAGATAATTCCAATGCAATAAAATGAACTGTATGCAAAATGTGTATGTGTTTTAAGTGCATTTTTTTTCTGGGCAGAGGATCATTCTATAGCTTTCATCTGATTCTCAAAGGGGCATGTGACTCCTACCCCTCTCCCCCCCAATATTAAGAACCAGTGAACTAAAGTGTATCCCCAATAGTAGTGAGTTGAGGTGTGGTGTAGTTGAAGGAACTGGATGGCCACCAACTTGGGTGGTTTAGCAAAATGACTAGAGTATAAGGCTATCAACAACTCACCATGACGGCTAGGTTTCACCCGTGTTGGAGGCTTAAAGACCAGTTGCACAAGTGGGGAGAGTGCAGTTGTGCTCATGCCCTAGCTGGCATCTTATGGGCGTAGGGTTGGCCGCTATGAGAACAGGAAACTGCACTAGATGGGCCTTTGGTCTGATCCAACAGTTCTCTATGTTTCTTGCATCCTAGTTCCTTTTTGTTAAGACCTTGGTGGGCAAGTCACTCTCTCTTCACTTATCTTACCTCGCAGGATTATTGTGGGATTGAAACTTGCTCATTGGAGGACAGAGAAATCACAAATAATAAATCTATTTGTGATTTACAAATAAGTCACTAGAAACCACAAGATTTAATTTGAGATGATCCCAACCTTGGTGCCTATTTTCAATACCATGGCTCAGTCGTGCAGCATGTGATTTGTTTATTTTTTTAATTGCTGTTCATGTGCCCAACCAAATATTCATATATATATATATTATATAAAAAAAAATATTGAAGCATAATGACCATTACTGACAGCTCAAAAGTACGGTAGCGGGCTATTACATCATACCATAGTAGCGCGCCAATATATATTTCTTGAGCTGGCATGGATGATTGTTGGGCATTGGAATCTGAAGCATAAGAAATAAAATCCTACCAAATAACATTGAAGCATTCTGGGTCCTCTATCCCTCTGGAGACCCGAAATTTATGTGTTCTTTTTACCTCCAATAACCAAAGTCCATAACTTTTTATGCCACGAAGATAAATGTCAATTTTTCAAAGTTTTCCATTGTTGGCTTACAGGAATCCTAGCAGCAGCTAGCATCCATGTCAAAAGTTCTTCAGAGCAACACACTTTCCTGTTGATCAAGATCACATATTCAATGACAGTTGTGAGGAGGAAGCCTGAACAGGTGATATAATTATTTTAGATATTTCATGACAGACTTGGGACCAGAGTAATGAAACCCAAGAGCATTCCCACAAAAGATGGGAAAATATCCTTCAGAGACCGCATCCCCACCAACAGGCAGAAGCTTCGCTAGGTGCATCACGTAACTACACTCCACACACATCTGGGATGACAGCTTCTGGGTAAGAGGGTGTGCAGGCATGGATTTGACATTGGTTCAAATGAATCATTGTTTTGAGATCACCCCCTATATCATCCCTTTCATCTTTACTCAGTGATGTAAGGGACATCTGGCAATTTTGTTGAGATCAGGCCAATAAGCCCGGGGGGGGGGGCATCAGTGCCATGTACTTTTACTTAGAAGACTTTGCCAGTATGTGAGTGTGACAAAATGGGTAGGACAGAGAGATGCAGTCCGCCACAGATGCAAATGTGGAACACAAAAATAGGGAAGCAGCTTTCTTCAGAAAAACGAAAGTGCAAAGTTACCACAATAAACACAAAGGCATACAGAGATAGCTGATTTTTCTGTATAGATCACAGAATGCTGAGGAGTAGATGCACTTCTCCAGAGCTTGCAATAATAAAAGCTTTCAGGCCTTTGCTTGAAAAACTCCACTTCAGCTCTAGGGATGGTCCCAGCGCTTGGATTAAGGGAGATGTATTTTCTACAGAATCCCTGTAACATTTATGTCAGCTGCCTTAACTACTGTGTTTAGAAGGTCGTGTGTGTGTGTGAATGAGAGTGATAAATTGGCTAAAGCAGGAGTGAACCAGGGATTGGATCTTGTCAATGTCATTAGCATCACTCTCCCCTGCCCCTCCCCCCACAATAATCTGGGCACTGAGCAACCATCAAAAATAAATAAACGATGTAACCAGACGAATCAGAAATCATCTCTGTATAGGTGATGGATATGGACGGAAAGAAAGCAGTCGAGAGATCAAATCATTAGGATTTCAATCTTGCTGAAAGGTGAAGAAAACAACAGCCGAAATGATCAGGGGGTTGTAGCAAACTCCCCTGAACATTACAGTGTGATCAGAGGCTTACCTAGACAGCTTTCAAATGGGAGTAGACAAATGAATGAAGGACTTTGTTTATTTTTGATAGAATGATTATTAATTACTAGAATTTACATACCACTTAATCACTAAAACCTCTAGGTGTATGCTACCTCCAGGTCAGAGAGAGACTGTGTCTGAATACCAGCAGCTGAGGAATATTAGCGAGAAAGAGTTATTGCCCTCGTGTCCTGCATGTGGTCTGATGTAATGGTTAGGGTGTTGGACTAGGAGTCGAGAGACCAAGGCTCAAATCCCCACTTGACCATGAAGCTCACTGGGTGACCCTGAGCCAGTCACTGCCTCTCAGCCTAACCCACCTCACAGTGTTGTTGTGAAATGAGAAGGGGGAAGAACCCTGTGCACCACCTTGAGCTCCTTGGAGAAAAGGGTGGGATATAAATGCAATAGATAGATGGTCCTTAAGATCTCTTAAGCCTTTGCTCTGGCCTTGGAGATGGTTGCAGCCCTGCAAGAGGCAGATGTGATTGCACTGAAAAGGCATCATGGCATGCAGGAATTTTGCTGCATTGAAAAGGCACAGAAAAGGCACCACCCCCTTAATTTTGATTCAGTTCTCTAGTTTCATTGAATTCAACACGTAGATGTAAAAAATAATCAGGCTATTTTGGGGCACCAGTGCATAAGAGGAAACAAAGATGTTTTGGAATCAAGAGTGCATAATAAACAGTACCTGGAACTGAGTAAAGTAATAATAATAATAATCAATCTTGTTTGACACAAGATTGGGTACTGCTAGTCCTTGTTTTGTTAAACAGAATCACACAGCAGAGTTAGGGTTGCCAGACTCAATAGAGGACAGGACTTCTGTGCCTTTAATTGCCCTGCTCTCTTTTGAGTCTGGAAACCTTAAAGAGAAACCAGCAGACCCTTTGTTTAATTTCCAAACAGGGCAATTAAAGAGAGCAGGGCAATTAAAGGCACAGAAGTCCTGTCCTCTATTGAGTCCGGCAACCCTAAGCAGAGTCCTTCAGGATGATAATATGAGTGTCGAGTTACATTGTAGGGCCCCCATTCTAAAAATTCCTGTTCATGAGCACAGTGGTCCAAATCACTACGGCCTAGTACACTAAAGTGTGCTTCGAATTGTGGTTGGACCATGTCCCATTCATATTTGCATGCTTGAATACCACCAGGCTAGTTAAGGAGTAATTACCAGTAATTCCTACTGGGTGGTGCTTGCTTTACAATTTGCCCACCAGGTGGTTTCCACTTGCAAGGCTGGAGCATTGACACACATTTCCCAGCAATGTCAGATTACACCATGGGGAAGCACCTCCTGCATGACTGGGCATATGTGGAAAAGGGGCCTGAGTTTCCCAGAAATGTATAAATATGTTGAATGGTCCCAGGGCCGGACCTACTGTTAAGCAGAGTGAAGCAGTTGCTTCAGGCAGCAGGTGCATTGTTTTTGCTGCAAGAGACTTGATTTTAAATTGGTGCCTAGGACCTGGTGTGAGATGTAAGTGTTGTTGAAGTGATTGGGAACAAGGACCATAGTGCTACAAAATTCAATATATATGTAAATGGACAATTCCAACCCCTGCACAGAATCCCAACACAGTCACATTTGACTTCATAAGAGGAAACTTCCCAAAAATGAGGGAATTGGTAAAAAGGAAGCAGAAAGGGAAAGCCACAAAGGCTACATCTGCAAAATACTTGGGGGTTGCTTAAAACCACAATATTAGAGGCTCAGCTGGGTGGTATACCGCATGTCAAGAAAGGTACCACTGAGGCCAAGAGAATGCCCACTTGAGGAGAGTCAAAGAACCTATCAGAAGCTTTTCCTTTAGAAAACTGATGTTTTGTTCAAAATGAGCAGAACAAAAAGGAACACAAACTATGGCAAAAGGGAGCCAAATGTGTGCTAAAGGAGGATAAGGAGAATGAAGGAAAACAAAATGAATTCTTTGTATTTGTCTTCACAGCAGAAGATACAGGGCCAGAATTAACTGTCACCAAAAGTGAGTTGGGAGAACTGGGCCAAATAGTGAAGACAAGAGGTGACATTCTAGGCCAGGGGTGGAGAGCTTCTGGTCCACGTGCCTATCTTCACCTGCCATGGGGTCCAGTTGGGTTCGCAAGGCCATTTTCCTGTAACTACCGGTATGTCCACCTGTCAATCAGCTGATGTCACTCCCACAGGGAACTGGGCTAGACAGCCTTTTGGTCTGGTCCAGCAGCTCATCCTCTGGGAAATATTCCTCTAGAGTAGATTGAGCCCATTGATTGAGCCAAAGCAGCTCCTTTCCTATGTGATCGGTTTTGACAGTTGTGCTCACTTTGTGGATACAATTATTGATTTCCAATCACATGGACCATGCTCTTCTAAAAGATTATCAAAGTAAGCAGCTAACTGGATTCTGTTGAAAACAGCAGTAAAAACAAGTCAAGTACTATGAGCAGGAAGATAAAAAGCAAAACGACAATACGTCTTAAAGCTTGTCAGTATAAAGAGCCCATTGAAATAAAAGTCTTCACTTCCTGCCGAAAGGCAGATAAAAATGGGACGAGGCAGAGCCACCTTGAGAGCGCGATCCAGAACCACAATAGAAAATGCTCTGCCTTTGTTGCCCCTTATTAAATCAGTCACCTAGATTTCTTTTTTTGGTCAGAATGTGAAATTTAAGTAAATAAAAGGTAGGATTTATTTGGGGTAGTGTGGGGAGTCTGTACCTCTTGAATATTCACTAAGCAAAAGTGTGTGTGTGTGGAATGTAGTAAACACTTCTCTTGGTGGAATCTGGCCACACAAGGCAAAAACAAGAGTTTGTTGCAGGGATTACATTCCTATGGAGTCGGTTTAGGTGTTGAGCTACCCCCAGTTACAACAAAGTGGTCTGTATGAAAAGGCTTCCAGCTGACTGAGGTTTTTGCACCTTAGGAATGTTCTTCGAAAGGTTATCCTAGGTCAGGGCAACTGCATGGTGGGAGAAGGCCACCAATCCTCCCCAAATTTAAGCCTCCCCCCAAAGAATATGTGTTGTTACACCTTGGAAATTTCAATTGATAGCCTCGAAGAACTTAATGTTTTCAAGGGTAAGTATAGAAAAGTCACCTAAAGCTGTGTTCTGAATAGTTTTTTTTAATTTCCAAATGCAGTTATTTATAGGTTATCATAAAAATATGGACCACTTGGAAGCTTGCCTAATGTGTCACTTAACTTAGATTTTTTTTTAAAGGGCTTTAGCCTGAGGGAACAAATTGTGGCAATGGAAGGGTATGCATTGAATTCAGCTTGGCAAACAGGGCTTCGCAGAGCAATGTGACACAGTTAACTCTTGCATAGTTACACCTTGTAGCTTCACTTTGAAATAATAGTCCCTCCCTTCCCTGCTTGCTTTCCTACAAACACACAAACAAATCTGAAAAGGAAGGACATCCATTTGATGAAATGGGCCTATGGAAAATTATGGTATATTACATTAGTCGCTGTTTTGTGCTGTAATGTATGGCTATCCATATAGAATTTAATAAATTGTCTTTCTTGTTTCCCTTCCACATGTGTAATCCCTTCACTACAATGACATCTACAGCACCATACATTTTGCACGTAAAACGTCCCAAGATCAACACCCAGATACTATTATTAAATTATTATTATAATTTCATCTCTATACCACTTTATATTTTCGAGGAAACAAACCTCAAAGTGGTTTACAACCTACATTAAAACATCAAATAAAACAATCCAGAATAAAACGTTGCTGAAGAAAGTCAAATGCCTGTATAAAGTATGCATTCAAAGCAACATAATTCACAGGGAACTTAAAATTTTATCTTAAAGATTTCAAAATAAAACATTACAAAGGCGGTCAACTACAGAATGCACATTTAACACTGTGAACTTAGCAAAAAAACTCAAAAGAAAAGAAAACATTACTACTGGAGCTCAAATATGAAGTGCACATTTAAAACAGCATAATTAGCAAGAAAATAAAGTACAATAAGCACAGAATATATCTGGTGCTGTTGCTGTGGAAGCTCAGGCTCCATGACCTGGGTCTGCACTAAGAGACAGCCCAGGTGGTCTCTGACTTCCTCAGTAGGCTCCATAGCTGCCAAGTATCCCGTATCCGCCGGGAAAACCCCTTTTTTTCTTACCGTTTCCGGCGGTCTCCCGTTTGGCGGAAAATCCCGGCATTGTCCCTTTAATTTGCTTCTTCCCGGCGGCCATTTTTCTGGTGCCGCTTTGCCCTTCTATGGGCACCAGAAAATGGCGGCGCCGGCATCGGAAGTCGCTTCCGCGCATGACCGGAAGTTGCGTGACGCGACTTCCGGTTGCGATTTGCCCTTCTATGGGCATCAGAAAATGGCGGCGCCGGCGTCGGAAGTCGCTTTTACGTGTTTCCGGTCATGCGCGGAAGCGACTTCCGGAGCTGGCGCCACCATTTTCTGGTGCCCATAGAAGGGCGAAACACCACCGGAAGTTGCGTCACGCAACTTCCGGTTATGCGCGCGCTGCCGATCCCGGATCTTTACGATCCGGACTTGGCAGCTATGGTAGGCTCAGCTTTTGCAGCTGGAGTCAGTCAGGGCCCTGCCCTTCCAGGCCAGGTGGGAAAAGGCCTGCAAGGCAGGGAGCAGGTCTTCCAGGACTCACAGCCCAAATTGCTCCAAGGTAGGGTACAGAAGGATTCCTTTCTGGAACCTTGGAGAGCCACGAAGTCAGTATAGGTAGCATGGAGCTGGATGGACCAATGGTCTTCCTTCCATATAAGCCGACTACTTGTTTTCCTTATTCTATATGAATCTCCATAGTTATGGATTGCAGACAGAGCCATCTGGAAGTGCCCGTTATGCTTTCATCTTTAAAATAATAGATGCTTTCTTGCCTGCTTTGTTAGGCTAAGGTAGAATTGCTTTTGCAAAGTGGTTTGTGCCTGTGGGCTCTTGCCCTAACATTACAAGAAATCTAAATCAGCAAATGCCATGATCCAGTGGGCACTAGTTATGTCTGTCACACTGGAATCAGTGGGCCTAAATTCAGGTCTGTCTGTACATGTCTTTCCATGCAACTGAAGAAGGGCTGTTTACTGTTGCAGATTAAATGGTTGCATTGAATTGTTCTCCTCCTTCTTTGCGGAGAAGACGGGTTGTTAATAAATACCCCCTATTGCCTTGTCTTAAGTGTGGAGAAATGCAGGATGCTGCCTTTGAAAAAGGCACTCTGCCGACCAGTTAGAACAGAAGGAGTCATATCCTGTCCTAGAGCCATCCAGCAGTGTGGCAGCATTAGAATGTCAGTGCTAATTTATTCCCAGAAAATCCTTTTATGGAAATGGGTTTCCATGAAATCTAGAATAAACTCTGCTGTTGTGGAGTTAGGCATTTGTTTTGTGTTGTGTGCGTGTTTATTAACTGAATGTTCCATCTGTGGCTGTTGTTGTTGTTGTTGTTGTTGTTGTTCCCTTTTTAAAAAATCAAGTCTTCCTCTAGGCGCCTGCTGGGTTGCTTAACAAAAGACTTGAGAGCATTTTTGCTGCATCTGCAGCACCTGTGGTTCAAAGATGTACCTGCCTGGTGAGAAATGGCTTTTTGGAACAAAGACGCCAGGCCTCCATTAATTCTTTTCACCAAGCTATGCCCTGCTTTCCCTAATTTTCCTGTATTTTCCATGACTACCAAGGTCACACCAGTTATATCTCCCCTCCAGGTTATAAAACTAATCACAGGACTCTGAAGTGGAAGGAAGAATTGCATATGCGGAAAGAGGATTTCGTAACAGGCGGGTCAGCTGCGGTCCCCTCGTCTCCTGCACAGGCAGCTGCTTGCGTGGGAGAGCATGGCTGCTGCTGTACAAAGTATTAAGTACCTTATATTTGGTAAAATGGCATTTTAAGACGCGACGGCTCTCAAATGACAGGCGTCCCTTTTTGAAAACATGATGGGAATGCGGAATCGGTTGCATTGGTGAGAGCTGCTCCCTGACCTTTCTCACTTTGCCTTCAGAATGTGCCTTTTTATTTATTTATTCCTGCTTCTAGGAGGTGCTTGTGGTTGCTTATCTTAAATACAAAATACCGTCAACAATCCCCTTCATGGATCAATGCCTTGTCATGGCGAAGGGGCTTGAATAACTCAGAGAAGCTATGAGCTATGCCATGCAGGGCCACCCAAGATGGATAGGTCATAGTGGAGAGTTTTGACTAAACGTGATCCACCTGGAGAAGGAACTGGCAAGCCACTCCAGTATCCCTGCCAAGAAAACTCCATGGACAAAGACAACAGGCATATAAAAGTTATGACGCTGGAAGATGAGCCCCTCAGGTCGGAAGGCGTCCAACATGCTACTGAGGAAGAGCGGAGGACAAGTACAAGTAGATTCAGAGCTGATGAAGTGGCTGGGCCAAAGCCGAAAGGACGCTCAGTTGCGGATATGCCTGGAAGCGAAAGGAAAGTCCGATGCTGTAAAGAAAAATATTGCATAGGAACCTGGAATGTAAGAACCATGAATGGAGGTAAGCTGGATGTGGTCAAATCTGAGTGCTCCCTGGAAGGACAGATCGTGAAGCTGAGGCTCCAATACTTTGGCCACCTCATGAGAAGAGAAGAATCCTTGGAAAAGACCCTGATGTTGGGAAAGATTGAGGGCACTAGGAGAAGGGGACGACAGAGGACGAGATGGTTGTACAGTGTTCTCGAAGCTACGAACATGAGTTTGACCAAACTGCGGGAGGCAGTGGAAGACAGGAGTGCCTGGCGTGCTATGGTCCATGGGGTCACGAAGAGTCGGACACGACTAAACGACTAAACAACAACAACAACAAACCGTCAACAATAGCAGAAATCTGCAAATCCAGTAAATGCTCCACACATTATCAAACCAGAACTGGAGAGAGGCATCCAGGCCCAACCCAGCCTGCCTTTGACAACTGTAGTGGTTTCCCCACTTCCTTTAAAAAGAGAAGAAGAAGAAGAAGAAGAAGAAGAAGAAGAAGAAGAAGAAGAAGAAGAAGAAGAAGAAGAAGAAGAAGAAAGACCAGCTGAGATGTTCACAGCACAAACGATATTGCGATACCGTATGTCATTCCATAGCTTTAGGACTATAGTTGTAAAAGGCCCGTCCCTTGCTGCCTATGACCTCCTAGCTTATTGTGAAAAGTGGAAAGGCAATGCAGGGTCTTCAACCATCTAAACAAATTGGGGTGTTCAGTTGGGATACATCTTTATCTCACCAGGGAAGAGGGGATTAACTTTGCTGCCTCTGAACACAACAATAAAATCCTCAAGTGGAAGGACAGGGGGAAGAACTTAAGGGTGCCTCCCTTAAGTTATGAGAGGTAGGCTTCTACAGTTAACTAGGGAGAAGGGCCTTCCTAGCAGTGGCACCCAAAATACAGACTTCTGTGAGGGCCATGTGGTACTCTCCTTGTTGACCACTAGGAAGCTCCTTAAGGCTTACCCTTTTATAACTTGTTCTATTTGGCCAGGTCTTCAGGCAGTAGATTTTTGTCTTCTATGCTTCAATTTCTGTTTCATAGACATGATAATATTTCAGTAGACTGCATTTATATTCTAAGAGGTGTGTGTTTACCATTTTGTACACAATAGTTTTAGATCAGGGGTGGGGAACCTGTGGCCCTTCAGATATTACTGGAATCCAGATACCATCAGTCCTAGACAGCATCGACAACTATCAGGAATGGTGGGAGGGCCAGTTTCCCTGTCCCTGGCCTACAGCTTCTGACAGACTTGTCCTCCATTCAGTTTTCCTAATCTCCTTCTAAAGCCATGTAATCCAGGGCCATCGGCACACCTTGAAGCAAATTCCATAAATGAACGATGCTTTGTTTGAATAAGTATTCGGGTCTTCTCCTGAATCTGCTGCTGACAAAATCTGGATGGCCAAAGTTTCCTCATCATTTGTTTTAGACAAATGATTTCATAAGCCACCTTGTGCACATAATATTATTGAGTGAAATATAAGTAACAAAAATATACAACATTTATATAAATAAATAAATGATATCGGGTTAATTATGACTCCTTCCCTTGGCACCTCTACAAATACTGTAACATCAGACAATCACCGGAGTAGGGGTGGGGAGCCTCTGGTCCTCCAGGTGTTGTTGGACAACCACTCCCAGAAGCCCCAGATAGCATGGACAACTTTGGTTAGATTTATCCTCCATTCAGTTTTCCTAATTTCCTTTTAAAGCTATCTAATCCAGGAGTATCAGCACATCTTGTAGCAAATTCCATAAATGAATGGTCCTTTGTTTGAAAAAAGGCTTTATTTGGGTCAGTCCTGAACCTGCTGCTCAACAATTTTGTTGGGTGCATCCCGGTTCCAGTATTATGGGGAAGAGGAGAGAAGATTATCACAATTGGCTTTCTCCATACCTTGTATATCTTTATCAACTTATATATCCTTGACTGAATATGCCGTTCCATTCTCAGCCCCCTTTCAGGATATATCTGTTGACCCGTTAGCTCTCCCTACAACACTGAGCTGTGGATTTGTGAACTAATCAAACTCCCACAAACCACAAAGGAGGAATTGCCATGGTAATCCCTGGTGGGCCCAATGACGGACCAGTGATCATCACAGGTGGCACAGTCCACAGGAATGACTGCCAAGTCTAATAACTGCACTATACCAGATTCCTATCTGGATGAGACTTTAATTCAGCTATCTGGCCAGTAACCAACAGTTGTAGTGAGCAATGGTGGACTTTAGTCTGTCAGGTTCACCGCTGCCTGTTGAGTTGATGATGAAGCTATCCTGAAAGCATGCTTTATACGCGCAAACGCCTTATCTCCAAGAATGAGAAAAGAGCAGCAGCTCAATTAAAGGTTTGCCAATGGGCTTCAGGCTGCACCCAGACTGCATACCAGCCAGTCAGGGGTATGCAAAAGATTTGGACAAATTCCAAATCAGGAGCCAACATGGGATTTCTCCAAAGTACAAAGAAACAAAGGGGGGGATGTGAGACGTTTCAAAATGGCTGCAGGCAGCGTGTCTGCAAAAATGGCTTGCCGTATAAGGAAAACACCAAGATGGGGGGGAGAGGGGCAAGAATAGCTGTTGTGTGACTGAAAGGTTTAGTTTCCAAACAGAGTGGGTGATTTTTACCAAGGCTCCCCAATCACGGTGCTTACCACCTTGTTCTTTTCTGCTGTATGCTCTTTGTTAAGTTCTGATAGTGGTGCCTGCTTGGAAGATGTTGCGAACATTCCTGAACACTCACACATCCACTTCTGTCAAGTCAGCTTTAGAACATAAGAAGAGGTCTATCTAGTCCATCATCCTGTTCTCACAGTGCCCAACTAGATGCCTATGGGAAGTCCATTATCAGGACATGTGCAAAATATCCCTTAAACATCTTTATTAATATAACCATTTAATCAACGGAGGCTGCGACTAACCCAGAAAGGTAGACATAACCCCTTCTACACACTGAATGAATGTGCAGAAGGGGCTGCCCAGAGCCACCACTGCAGACTACACCCCTCTCAACGACCCCCAATTAACGTCTGTTTCCTGTTCCTCAGAAGCACTTCTTCCTAGTAGAGATGCATAGGGTTGCCAGACTCAATAGAGGGCAGGACTTCTGTGCCTTTAATTGCCCTGCTCTCTTTTGAGTCTGGAAACCTTAAAGAGAAACTAGCATACTCTTTGCTTGAAAATTAAACAAAGGGTCTGCTGGTTTCTCTTTAAGGTTTCCAGACTCAAAAGAGAGCAGGGCAATTAAAGGCACAGAAGTCCTGTCCTCTATCGAGTCTGGCAACCCTAGAGATGCATCTGTGACTAATAACACTTTTTAATATTGATAAGGAAAATTCTGGGGTGATAGACTACTCAACAGCCCAGCTTGTTGGGGTACAAGTCCCCTGCGGGTCCATGCAGTCAGTAAAAGAAGGAAATTCCAGCCAAACCGCGGTCAGTTTGGCTGGACCAGCAAAACAGCGGTCAGTAGACCCTGATATTTATTGTTGCGCAACAGGTCCCCACCGGAGTAAGGAACCCAGAGCATGGGGCGACATTGACTTTTAAAACTTCCCACAATATCCCAGAATACAATTCGTACAGCATCATTGATACATCATCTTTACATCACTGACATGTCACAAAAGGGGAGGGGTAGACAGGGGTTACACTAGTTCAACCTTGGCAAACATGTCCAGACAAGTCCTTGGTACAAAATTAGCGTAGGCAAAACGTGTCCAGGCACCTCTCGAATACCCACCATCAAAGGACAATAGAGCCCCCTTTGCACATCCGTAATCTGGGGCAAAGGGGTTGATTTTATATGATTTATAAAGCTAGGTATCTTCCCTGAGCTGTCAAGTCGAAATGATACATTCAGGCATAATATTTGTAACATTTAACAACTTTAAAGATGTTTAACCCCCCCCTTCATTTCCGTAACAATATATATTAGCTCTCTCCCATACCTTGGGAGAACTCTTTCCAATGAACATCAAACCATTGCTTGTTGGAGTAATATGATGGGCAGTCAATGAGAGCAGACAAATGCAGGATTGCACAGTCAGGTCGCAATCATAAACATATTTAGCTGGGAGTAAGTACTATGGAACCTCTGAGTAGACATGTATAGGATTGCCCTATAAATGTTGCATCTCTGCTTCATATACGACAGCTTGTGAAGTGGAGATGACAGAAATCTGTTGTTAAGGAAACATCCTATTAATTTAGAACTATATTCCTATTTTAAAAGCACCGCTCACAGAAAGCATAGTGGATGCCCTGAATTCCACAGCAGCACTGCTCGAGAGAATTTGCTCCAAGCACCAGCTTGCAATAATGTCTCTTAGTTCAAATTTTGATCTGGTAACCTTTTGGTGTAACACACTGGAACTACAGTCGTTTAGTTTCAAAATGCAAAAATGTAGACTCATTCTTTTCTCTTGAATTGCACCATTGTGCATCACCAATGAAAAGTTCCTCTCTTGATTCAAAAGGCGCTTTGCACATATTTTGCTTTCACACACACACACACACACACACACACACACACACACACAGGCGTATATAAATTCTCTATAAATTAACCAGATTCCCTCCGCCTTTAAGTATGAAAGGAACAAAAGAAATATCCTGTTGTTTTGAATGCTTAATATGTGCTTTGGTATTGTTGCATTATTTCATAGATGCCCACTTCATATAGGAAAAGTGATAATAAAAATAAACTCACATTATACAGAAGTGCAGCAACCATTGGCAATTCACTGGAGAGCTGCACAACATTGCCTTCTTAGTGCCTATTCACACTTTAGTTTTAAACTTGGGTACAAGAAGTACTAGAATTTGAAGCATAAACTACACCTGCAATGCAATCAATTGGCTGAAACAATTTTAGACTGTAAAAAACTCCTCTAGTTTAAGCTTGCAAGCTCCAAACTACCAAACTATCAGGTTTGGTGGACTGTTTGTAGGATTCATATTGTGTCATACTCTGGGGAAAGAGGTACAGTAGTTGTCTGGGGCGCTGGTGAACTCTCACTGGCAAAAGCTTCCGTTGTCGAGAAAATCACCTGGTCAGTGCTAAAAACAAGCCAGTGTTGACAGACCAAACAACAGAAATGCTCTCGGTAGCTGGGATATATAGATTCAGAAGGGTGTTCAAAGGAAGCCATTGTATATACAGCTAATTCAAACAGTGTTAAGAAAAGGGCTTATTATATGGGTTATCGGGGAAGTGTATGTAACAAGAGTTCCTGTATTACTAATGTGTGATTTCAGTGGCTCCATACCCTGCTGCTTATATCCAGGGACAATGGTGGCAGCCTGAGCAGAGGGGCTGCCCTAGGAGAGAGCCCTCCACCTTATTATAACTTTCATATAGCATTGTTCAATATGCACAGTGCTGTAGAACTGTAGCCTCTTTGCCCTTGCTTCTGCCAGGAAGGTTACTCTTGTTCTCATTATGCAGATAGGGAACTAAGATGGGTAAATGCTGACTCATGGAAGGCTGCCCAGCTGAGCAAGGATTTGAATGCAGGCCCAACACCAAATTTCTGTGATTAATTTGGCCTAATGTGCTTATACACAGGCCCAGCTTCAGCATGTGGCCTCCTTGGCATCTGCCAGCGTCCCGGCGGCTTAAAGGCCAGGGAAGGGTCATTTTGGATGCTGAACGTACTTACTGTGACTCCTCGGCATCCTGAAGTTCTAGAGAGCCACTGCTTGTCAACGTGTAGAGCATGGGTAGGCATGGGCGTACCCAGGATCAAAACTAGGGGGGGGCAAGGGGAGGGGCCAAGGCACGGAAGGGGAGGGGCCACAAAGTGGGCGGGAACGGTGAACTCGCGCTCCGCCGGGCTGTGCCCCTCCCTAGAAGCAGGGCTGGTGGGCGGGGGCGGAGCCCAGCCCAGCGGAGCGCGAGTTCAGCGTTCCCGCCCGCCGCGCTCTCTGGTTCCCCGCCGCGCTTGGCCTTGCCAGAGGGCGCGACGGGGAGCTGGAGGGAGGGCGCAGCGTGGCGGGCGGGAACAGCGAACTCGCGCTCCGCCGGGCTGTGCCCCTCCCTAGAAGCAGGGCTGGTGGGCGGAGGCGGAGCCCAGCCCAGCGGAGCGCGAGTTCGGCGTTCCCGCCCACCGCGCCGCGCTCCCTGGTTCCCCGCCGTGCTTGGCCTTGCCTGAGGGCGCGCCGGGGAGCTGGAGGGAGGGTGCGGCGCGGCCAGGCGGGAATGGCGAACTCGCGCTCTGCCGGGCTGTGCTCCGCCTCTGCCCACCAGCCCTGCTTCTAGAGTAGGGCAGCTGCCCTAACTTGCCCTGTGGTGGGTACGCCCTTGTGGGTAGGCAAACTAAGGCCCGGGGGTTGGGTCCAGCCCAATCGCCTTCTAAATCTGGCCTGCAGACAATCCGGGAATCAGTGTGTTTTTACATGAGTAGAATGTGTGCTTTTATTTAAAATGCATCTCTGGGTTATTTGTAGGGCATAGGGATTCGTTCATTATTGGTTTTTTCCAAAATATAGTCTGCCCCCCCCACAAGGTCTGAGGGACAGTGGACTGGCCCCCTGCTGAAACAGTTTGCTGACCCCTGGTGTAGACAATACTCAGCCAGATGACTCGGTATAAGGCAGCTTCCTGGAGTCAAGGGGTCTCTCTCAGTCCGAGATCCACATTCCCTCTTGACTAACCATCTGAGGATGGGATGCCAGAGGTTGGCAGGGCCAATGCACACAGACTTTCTTTCTCATGCACATCCACACTCATACAGGTGACTAACAAAGCAGAAATTTTAAATTCTTTTAGGAAAACATTTCAGTTTCCGCCTTCATCAGCATCATCTGATAAAAATGATGCTGTTTCCAAGGATGCTCAACATTCTATAATTGCCACCTTCGGAACAGCATAATTCCTATCAGAGCAACTGGTGGAGGCGGAAACCGAAACGTTTTCCTATAAGGACTTAAAATTTATGCTTTGTTAGTCACTGTACTAAATATATGGTTTTAGTGCTTAACTGCATCCTACCCGGATCCTGGACAAACTTGTCTGATGTGCTGTTTGATGCTTTTGTTACTATCTGCACACACAGATCCATACGCAAACCCTCCCCACAAATCCATTCTCATACCTAACACATAACACAACCCCATTCATGTGCTTGAATGAATGAATGAATGCATGAATGTGTGTGTGTGTGTGATGTGTTGGGTATAAGAACTGGATGTGAGGTGTGTGTTATGTACTTTATGGGTATATATGCAGGTATGTGTATGTATGTATATGAATGGGTGTGTGTGTAAATGTATAGGTATATTATTGTAAAACACGTATCAGGATGCATGGGGATTTATACGGCAGAGAAAGTGTGTGCATTTTGTTTTGCAGTGGCTGTGCCCACCCATAGCATGCAGTGGTACAGAGACATACACCCATAACCATCCTCTCCCACCCCAGGAATTACACATTTTCAAGCCTAGCTGCCAAAAGACTTGGTCTTCATGGAGACAGCAACTGTTTAGGGAAGGATTAACCCTTCCTTGCCCAGCTGCAAACTCCACAAAGATCCACACATAGCTACAGGCCAGGTGAGGATGCCCCTGGCCACATCTGTCCCAGGTGCTAGTGGTTTCCCACCCCCATTAGAGGCTGGTTATGTTGGGCCAGTACTTCAGAAATGGCCCTTCTCTGAGCCTTTGGGCTTGTAGTACACATAGATGGACCAGGTGCAAAGGGTGGAATCAGGGCTGGCTTCAGCCCCTGGCATCTTTGGGCAGCTGGCATGGCCCACTGCCAATGTCTGCCTTGCCCCACTTCTATATTTTCCCCTTTCCTAGCGCTCTGAGCAATAGCAGGCAGTTGGATTTGGCCATCTTTTTTAATGTGTCCAGCTTCTGACCCAGCACCACTATGGGGCATTGTGGGAAATTTAAAAGCTGCTTAGTCCCAGCCAGTGCAGCAAGGTAAGCCCACTAGGGTCCACCAACATAGGAGAGGGCCCACCAGAGAATGCTTTGCCCAGGACCCCTTCAAGATCTGGAGATGACAGAGAGAACAGTACAGTCCTTGGAGGTAAGTCCCCACTGTGTGCAAAGGATAGCATTCTTAAAAATTGTGCCTCAGAAGGGCCTTCAGCAGGGAAGCTCCTTGAGAGCCAGTGTGGTGTAGTGGTTAGAGTTCTGGACTAGGATCTGGAAGACCAGGGTTCAAATCCCTGCTCAAGCCATGAAGCGCTTACCTCGCAGGGTTGCTGTGAGTATAAAATGGGGGGGGGGCAGTATGTAAGCCACTTTTAGCTCCTTGGAGGAAAGGTGCAATGAGAATGAATGAATGAAGGAATGAATGAATGAATGAATGAATGAATGAGAGGAAAGCCTGTAAAACTCCCAGGGGTGTCTGGCTAGCAGCCACTCCTGGAGGCAAAATGATTTGTGACATTTATAGCCAACCCTTTTGCCAAAAAAAGACTCAGTGCAGCTTGTGAAAATTTGGTCCTGCACCCTCAGGTGTACTATCTAAAAATACAAGCCACAGGAGGAAAAAAATCATGGGAGGGGGAAGGGGAAAACAAGCTCAAGCGCTAGTTCTTAACATGGACAGTCTTAAAACTTACAGCCGGTATCAAAGGCAGTTCTGGCAGTCTTGCTGTAGATAAAATAGCAGCCGCTCCACCCCCACCCCCACCCCGGAAGCACTCTTGCCCACCAGATCAGATCCTGGAGCAAAGCTGGCAACAACGTCCAGGTCAGGAGGGCAAGCCAGCTCCTGCTACACAGAATGTCAGACTTCAGTGGACTGGTTAACTTACATCTTGTTGACGTCAACAGATCTACTCATAAGCATGACTGAGACTGGGTTCAATCTCAGCCTGAGGTGCTTATTCTCACAAGACAAACATGAAATGAGCATAAGAGTGTGTGTGTGTGTGTGTGTGTGTGTGTGTGTGTGTGTGTGTGTGTGTGTGTGTGTGTGTTGAAGCTCCTGCCTCCCTTAGCAACTGCCAAGGCCAGCCTTTCACTGATTAGATAAAACTGCTGTTTTGAAGAACGGCAGCAGCAGTATGGAGGCAGAACACCTGCTCCTTCCTTCAGGTCTCTGCATCCCAAAACAGGCATGCCCGCCTTCAGAAGACCTGAACCACTTGCTGAACCTGCGGCACCAGCACCCCAGACTGGGCTTTGCAATCCACATGGACTCAGTGTCTCTCTCTTCAGTGCTCAGAAGGTGCCAACCATATTCACCCACTTATCACGACCTTGCACTCTGTAAACTAGGCTCCCTATGTTTGTTTAAATGGCAGATTAAGGTGTTTTCGACCTTGATGGTTTAATTGCCGAAGCAGGCAAGTACACACCCGTTTCTTCCTTTCTGCTTCGAAACCAGCTTAGCTATTCACGCAGGCTTACTGGAACATGTAATACGAGGGCATAAACTGATGGCATGTCAACACAAGAAACTGACGCATTGTTTATTATTTATTATCGAAAAGTGCAGCTTATCTCCTTCCACAGGAATCACCGGATTTCGGTATATCTATTACTTCTGCAGGGTGGAGTTGTTTTTCAATTAAAAAAAATCATATAAATGTGGTGTTCCAAAAGGATCATTAGTAGGATAAGACACCACCTGTGGCTGAGTTGCTTCCAGCAGCAAGCATCTGAACCTCCGAATAGGCTCCGTAAGATTGCACTTAGGTTGAATGTGTCTCATGTAACTTTATGTAGATCTGTCTACTGCCCACTGAATCCCCAGTTTCCGCCCATCATGGAAGGAGCCATTGACTTCTACGGGAGAAATTACTTCTATGAAATGTGAATGGATACAACTTCTTTTACAAATTTGTAAATCGCTTCACAGACTAAGGCCATCAAAGCAGTGCACAAAGTATAAATAAAATAAAATACAGAAAAATAAACCAGTTCAAAAAACAATTAAAACTATTCCTGCAAACTTTAAACCATTCCTACATGTACAGTTAATAATTCATAAATGACTGGGTCGTACCTCCTCTTCTTGAAGAAAAACATCTTCAGTGGGCCCCTAAATGCCATGACAGCATCACACCTCTTTAAACAATTGTGGCTTCTCCCCAAGAATCCTGGGAACTGTAATTTGTTGAGGATGTTTATAGTTGTTAGGAGACCTCCATTCCCTTCCCTTCCCAGAACTGCAATTTCCAGAGTTCCTTGAGAAGAGGGAACGGTTGCTAAACTACTCTGGGAATTTTAGTTCTATGAAGGGAATAACAGCTCTAAGCATCCTTAACAAACTACAGCTCCCAGAATTCTTTGGGGGAAGCTAGTTTGTGTTCCACTTTGTGTATCCAGAGCAACTAATTCTCACAACATCTTTGTGGGGTAGATCAGACTGAGGGTTGGTGGTGAGCCAGAATATGGATTCATGTCTCCTTTTGAGACTTCTGCTAAACAAATTAAATGGCAGAAAATCACGCCTTGAACCCCTCCCGTAGCAAACGTCAGCACAAACATTGTAACATTGTGTTCTCTCACTTCTGAGAAGCTTGTAAAATGGCCTGTGAATATTCTGTGCTTTCTCTTTCAATTCCCCAGCTCTGAAAATGTTTGTGAACATTCCAACATATCACGTCAGCTCAGATGTTAAGTAACACAGGCATCAACAAAGCTGTCTCTGCAAACTCTCTTAAGCACACTGCAGTACAGTGCTTGTGGGCTATCGCTCTGAAGAAGGTGCTTGAGTTGCTGCTCTTCACTCACCTATTATAAACTAGAGCTGCCAATCAATTAGCTCATCTTTAACTGATATTAAATCTCATTTAGCTGATTAATCACATGCCTTTAAAACAATGAATGGGTTAACCTTAAATAGATTTGCATATTATGATAAACCTTATTGTATTTAATTAAAATAATTATGCGATCCTTTTTACTCCCAGAGAAACTTTCATAAGAGCAATAAAAACAAGACAATGACTGACCACAGCTTTAGAAAAGGAAAGGGTGATAAGGAAGGAATAGGAAAACAGCAAATTCATTCAACATAGCATATCTCTCAACTGTTCCGGATAAACCGGGACATCTTAGTTTTTTCCCATGAGAGCATGGTGGCCATTTTGGGTGCCACGATCTTGGGCTGCAATCTTGCCTGCAAAAAGCACTTTTTGGGGGAGGGGAGGCTGTGATCTTGCATGGGCCACATGACTCATGCTGGAGTGTGTCCCTAGAAGCGGTGCCCTGGTTTTAGGCAACATCATGTTGGAGGACATAGTAGTATTTTATAATGACCAGCAGGACCGGTTAGCAGGAGGAACAGCCAGATGGAGTTGATCTCATCTATGGAGAGGCCTTGCTTCCCTTCTCAGGTGGAATAAATGCTTCCAGGTGAGGGAGGGAAGGCCCATTGGAGCTGATCTTTCAGCAGAGCCAATGGAGAGGCCCTGCTTCCCATTTCTTCTGAGTGCCTTTTAGACGTATTGAAGCAATGTGTGAGATTGCTTGCAACTTAATAAACAAAAAGTAAAATCACATGCCATTTGGAGGAAATGCCATATTTATATTATCCAGCTCACTTCCTTTTACAGTAGCATACCAGAACCGAAACAGCCTTGAAAAAAATATTAAACAAACAAGTCCTGCCAATTAAAATTGACCCGCCCTGTTTATCAACTAAAGCTTTAGCCACTTAATTTACAGTTTGCCCGATTGAACATTGCAGTCTTCCTTTAAATGAATCAACTGGAAAGGTCCTAAGGATCCT
Organism: Zootoca vivipara; assembly: GCF_963506605.1. Lineage (NCBI taxonomy): Eukaryota > Metazoa > Chordata > Lepidosauria > Squamata > Lacertidae > Zootoca > Zootoca vivipara. The sequence continues at coordinate 38,163,592 of NC_083277.1, forward strand.
GATAGAAACAAATGAACGAGTGCATAAGAAGGAACGGGTCACTGACACACGGAGAATGCCGGCAACTGGTTGATATCAACTGGAATTAGCCTTTCAGATTAAATTGCAATTAAATTGCAATTATTAAAAGTAGAAGGCGGCACTAATTGCAGTGCTGAATACTGTCAACAGAGGAATGTGGATGTCTTGTCTTGGATACTAAACTAAGTTAACAATAGGAGCCTATGCGTGTCTACGCAGAATTAAGGCCCACTGAGTTGAATTGTCTTTACTTCCAGGTCTCTTCTTCTTTGGTGATCACTCGTATCCGAGTAAGATTGTCTTCCATAAACACGGTTTTAACAATGGGTCCGTAAGTGACTGTGGAGGCCAATTCTGGATCCACACATCCTTCCACAGTGGGGACATTGGTTTCCGGGTGGGAGTTGATCATGGTGTGGATTTGCCAAGCGTGCCTTCCTCTTAGTACGTTTCTCCCTTGCGTCCTGTGTTCGAGCATCTTCAAAGTCCACGACACCTTTGGTAAAGGCTGTTCTCCAACTGGAGCGCTCGCAGGCCAGTGTTTCCCAGTTGTCAGTGTTTATACTACATTTTTTTAGATTTGCCTTGAGACAGTCTTTAAACCTCTTGTTGACCACCAGAATTACGCTTTCCATTTTTAAGTTCGGAATAGAGTAGTTGCTTTGGAAGACGATCATCAGGCATCCGCACAACATGACCAGTCCAACGAAGTTGATGTTGAAGAATCATTGCTTCAACACTGGTGATCTTTGCTTCTTCCAGTACACTGATATTAGTTCGTCTGTTTTCCCAAGTGATGTGTAAAAATTTTTGAAGACACTGTTGATGGAATCTTTCAAGGAGTTGGAGATGGCGTTTATAAGTGGTCCATGTTTCACAAGCATATAGTAAGGTTGGTAGTACAAAAGCTTTGTAAACAAGCATTTTGGTTTCCCTGTGAATATCCCGGTCCTCAAACACTCTGCACTTCATTCGGGAGAAAGCACTCACCATGACAAGGTGATGATCCAGCGAGTGGGACTTGCAGGTAAGCACATGTACGACTGTAGGCTTAAGGAAGTTCATGGAACATCTCTTCCTCAGAGGCGTACCTAGCCTCCCTTGTGCCCTTGGCAAGGAGCCATATCGGTGCCTGCTCCACCGTCCCTTGACCTTTGGCAAGGAGACATATTAGTTCCCCCCCCCATCCCTTGTGCCCTTGCCAGAGCAGCCAAGCCAGAGTGGAAATGCATGGTCAACCTGTGCCATTGGAGGGGGGTCAACCGGGCCAACCCCAAAGTATGCCCCTGCTCTTCCCACCCCACATTTTAAAGAAAGGGCCCCACCTGAGGGTACTTTTTTCTGGGCACGGGTGAGGGCAGGAAAGGGGGGTGGGAAGCTTTCCTTCCCTGAACTTCCTCAGCTGACTTAGCTTAGGATCCAAGCCCCTATTTCTATTTCATAATGAATGCGGCAGAGATGTGGATTTGCTCCTGAGCAGACTGGCTTATCACTGGGGGTTGGGGTGGGGGGACTGCTCATTCACGGCAGAACAACTTTTGTTTTGTTTCAGAATGAGCCATGTCCCAGACAGACTAAGGAAACAGATATGAAAGCACGAGAAGCTGGAAAGTCCCTCGGCACAACTATTTGGGCTAGGAGTTGAAAGATAAAGCTTTCTAATAGAAGCAGTTCTGTCCTGTCAGTACCTATTATTGAACTCACTGGTCTGTACATTTCCCCCTGAAGATGCCCCCCAGGGGTTACAGCACAGCAGCTCTTTACAGGGTTTCCAGCTGGAATGATAGAAGCCCGTTATGTGCATGGATATTTTTCAGCGCAGGTTATTTGCGGCAGGAGGCCATTGTTTTTTAGGTGTGAGAGGCTCGTGGGATTTGAACTTGTACAGCAGATCAGTTATGATCCGTGGACAGAACGCACCCGCTGATCTTAGCGGCAGAGCTTTGGACACACTTCAAACGGGAGAGCGAGCGTGCTTCAAAGTATAATGGAGGAAATGTTCTGCTAAGTAGGGAACTCCGCCTCGTAAATATCAAGCTGAAGCCAACATGGAAAAAAAAAAAAAGTCAACACAGAAACAAGTATGTTCTGTGAGAAAATGTTCTGTTGGAGGGTTTTGAGTATCTGGAGTATCTTCCTACCCTACTGAAGTCTTGTCTCGTATTTTTACTCAGTGATGCTGATTCACTTTTACCAAGAAGGCTGAGGCATGGCAGAGATGGAGTCGCCAGCCTCCTCTGAGCAGGGCCGGCCCTGCCATTGGGCAGAGTGAGGCAGCTGTCTCAGTAGGGCAGGATTAACCATTCGGCAAAATAAGCACGTGCTTAGGGTATCAAGAGAAGGACAGCAACACAGAAATTTTCCATTGCCGGGTTTTTTAACATCAGTGGCCACAAATAGCTCAGCTGAGCGTTCATTTTCTCAGTTGAAGTATATTGAAAATCCCAACAGAACAACTATGCAACAAGACGCCTTATCTCTACTAAGTACAGAAATAGGTGTGTTATGTAAGATTAGTTCTGAGGGTCTGATCAAAGACTTAGCATTTAGAAAATCCCAAAAATATAAATAAAGTGAAAGTGTACCTACAAAAATAAACATCACTTTCCATCTTACTGTAGGTTTTGTTTCATTTCAAAAAATAAAAACTTATTTTACTGTTTATTGTTGTTTATATTTTGAATGGGGGGGGGGGGGGCAACATATTTTCAGTGTTTAGAGCCTCTTGAACTCTTGAAGGTCTTAATCCGGCCCTGTGCCTAAGGTTGCCAGACTCAATAGAGGACAGGACTTCTGTGCCTTTAATTGCCCTGCTCTCTTTTGAGTCTGGAAACCTTAAAGAGAAAACAGCAGACCCTTTGTTTAATTTCCAAGCAAAGGGTCTGCTGGTTTCTCTTTAAGGTTTCCAGACTCAAAAGAGAGCAGGGCAATTAAAGGCACAGACGTCTGGTCCTCTATTGAGTCTGGCAATCCTACCTGTGCCTCAGGCAGATGTTGCTGGTGGGGGCAGGCAAACAAGGAAGTTGCTCTGTGCGTGCAATGGAGTCTCCCCTAAGCTCAGCCAAGCCGTGAACCACCCTGTTTACAGTGCCGAAGTAAGATTTCAACTGCTTGTCTGGTCAGCTTTTTGTAAGTGGGAAGACAAGAGGCACCAACGTGTTTGTAATTCATTGATTAAATGAATTTATATCCCGCCCTTCCCCTTGAAGGAGCCCAGGGCCACAAACAGCATCTTAAAAAACAATTCTGATACAGACACAGAGTGAGAAAGATCTCAGCTGAAAAGATCTTTGCCTCGGGCAGCAAAAGATTTGGGGCCTGCCCTGCCTCTGCAGGTGGATAAAGCCGTTAATTGCTTAAGCCTTAAGTAATTGTTTATTTACCACAAGATGCTCACCTGTTCTGCCCAACACACAAATGTGCCCAGGTGAACCACCTGAGGATTCCTGCTGTAAAAAACTTTTGTGTACTCTTAAAAGTAAAAAAATAAGTGAATTGTGAAGCAGCTGTTATACTGGGGAGGTTTCTGGCTCCTCATGCTTTGAATCTTTGGTTTTAAAAGGGCACTGAAGCAGGTGCTAGAGCCAAGACTTGGAGAGGGGTTGCCAGCCCAAACAGGAAGTGCTGGACCAGTTGGACAAATAGCCTGGCTTGGCATAAGACAGCTTCTTATGTGTGCTCAGGCTGAACATCAGGAAGTGTCCCTTGCCCTCCATGAAACCAGAGCAAGGCAACTCCTGCCCTCTATTAAATCTGAGTGAGCCAGGCACATAATTCCCTCCAAGCCTTCACATCTACAGGTTCTAGATTAGGTTGTTTGGCACAGAGACGGGAGTTCCAGTTGGTCCTTTTCTCCACCAATAATCCTCTCTGCTAATCCCCAGATGCAAATTCTAATGGCACACATGGTACCCAATGCTTACCCAGGGTACTCCTCCTGTTATGTATTGAAGTTCTCACCCTGGCCACCAGGGATATTGTGTACAGTGGTACCTCGACTTACAAAGGTGATCCGTTCAGCGGAAGTCAAATCCTTCGTAAGTCAAAGCGTCCATTTTGCGCATGCGCAAAGCACAATTCTGCACTTTGCACATGCGCAGAACACGCGCGGCGCGAAAATACTTCCTGGACTTTGGAAGTCGAGGCATTCGGAAGTCAAGGTACCACTTATAGTTTTCGCTCAGGTCCATGTCAGTTAATTTAGGTGGGAACCCCTGGGCTGTTGTTGTTACAATGTTGACAGCCGGCTGCCTATATAAAGCAGGCCGGCTGAGCTGTTCAGTTCAGTTCCAGCTTACTTATAACGAACTACTTGGAGAAATCTCTGTGTCATCTGATATGTCCACCACTACTTAATACCTCCTCCTGCTGCTGCTGCTGCTGCTGCAACCGAGACATCCAAGGCTTGCTGCTGCAGCCAGGGGGTCATTAAAGTTGGTGCAGGCCCACCAGATGGCACTTAGCTGAGCGCCCCCTCAAGTCTACCCCTTCCTCTGCCCTTGTTTTCCGTCTGTGAGAGGGTAAGAATTACCTTCCCAGATTTCTGCTCTGGGCATGCGGACAGATTACAAGAAGGCCACCTCAGAGCAAGACTGCAGACTGCAGAATCATAGAGTTGGAAGAGACCACAAGGGCCACCCAGTCCAACTCCCTGCCAAGCAGGAAACACCACCAAAGCATTATTGACATATGCCTGTCAAGCCTCTGCTTAAAGACCTCCAAAGAAGGAGACTCCACCACACTCCTTGGCAGCAAATTCCACTGTTGAACAGCTCTTACTGTCAGAAAGTTCTTCCTAATGTTTAGGTGGGGGTTAGGTTTAGATCATTGTAGCTTGAATCCATTGCTCCGTGTCCGCTTCTCTGGAGCAGCAGAAAACAAACTTTCACCCTCTTCTATATGACATCCTTTTATATATTTGAACATGGCTATCATATCACCTTCTCTTCTCCAGGCTAAACATACCCAACTCCCTAAGCCATTCCTCATAAGGCATCGTTTCCAGGCCTTTGACCATTTTGGTAGCCCTCTTCTGGACACGTTCCAGCTTGTCAGTATCCTTCTTGAACTGTGGTGCCCAGAACTGGACACAGTACTCCAGGTGAGGTCTGACCAGAGCAGAATACAGTGGTACTATTACTTCCCTTGATCTAGATGCTATACTCCTATGGATGCAGCCCAGAATTGCATTGGCTTTTTTTAGCTGCTGCGAAATGGTCAGCCTGAATGCAGGAGCTAGGCTGCACACCCCAGACATCCTAGCAGTGTCCCTCCTGACCAGGGTGGCCCTGCGGACAACATTGTTAGACTCCAACTCCTGTCATCCCTCCTCCCTCACAATCCACTTTCCTTTTGGGTGACATCTATTTAGATTGGGAACCTGAGGGCAGGGACCTGTAATTTGCCCAGCGATCCTTAAAAAAACCAACAACAACCTAGGAGCAGGATAAAAATTCTTTAAATAAATTGAATAAATTCCAGCCCATTTCCCGTGCAGGCAGGGGCTGATGGGAGTTGGAGTCCAACCACATCCAGAAGGCCAAAGTTTAGCCCCTCTGTTTTGCCGGGCAGGCAGAGAACCTTGTGCCTTTGCTTTGAGCGTTTTCATGAATGCCAGGGGCTGCATTCTTGCCAACTCATGCTAACCTTATGCTGCCGTGTGTGTCACTGTGCAGAATTTGTTCATGTGACTTCCACCGCAGAGTTCCCTAAGAGGATTGGGTGAATAAAGAGGCAACCAGCCCTCTTTTGAGACACAAATAGCCATGTTCATTAGCAAATAACACACTGCGAGGCAAATTATGGTGGGGAGAGGAAAACAACCACCACCATGAGGGAAGCCAATAGATTTGCTAGTAAATCGGATAGACGTGGACATTTCCCTCAGCATGAAAGTCCTTCTGTAAAGCTGAGGGAAGCTGTCTAGCGGCCTGAGCTCCTGTAATTCCTGGATTCCAATCCCAGCTCTGACATTAACGCCGCGTAATCCTCTGGCTCTGACATTAAGGGCAAGAACCTCAGCTGGCACGGCTTGGCACGGCTCCACTGACATCCATGGCTTAAAAGTGTTAGCTCACTAAGGCTGCAATCCTGCACACACTTATCTGGGAGCAAGCCCCTTTGAATGCAACAGGACTTCCTTCTAAGTAAGATGGCATAGAGTCACTGTTTAAAAAGCTGAACTGTCTTGCCCAAGCCATGGCTCTTGTTCTGTGGGAGCGGCATGGCAACAACTGTCCAATCTACCCTGGGGAATTCTGGGAGTTGTGTTGAGAGTTTTCAGGAGAAACCCTATTCCTCACACACAGCTGCAACCCCAGAATTCCCTGGGAAGAGTGGTTGGCTGTTAAGCCACTCTGCAAATATTACCTCTTTGAATGGGTACAGGGGTCTCCCAACTATTCTCAGCATCTTTAACAAACCACACTACCCAGAATTCTTCAGGGAAAGCCATGACTGATTCAAGTTCATAGTCCTTTAAATATATGGTGTAAATGTGCTACACACCATTGGTCAACCTACTGAGGGCAACATGAAATTCAACACACCATGGAAGTAGTATCCCTTCCAAGGAGCCATCGAATGTCTGAAACAAGCAGGTGGGAAGGAAGGAAGGAAGGAAGGAAGGAAGGAAGGAAGGAAGGAAGGAAGGAAGGACAGACGGACGAATACTGTAACTCCAAATCTGCACATGGCTGTTCCTTTTCCTCCCACACCTCGTTTCTTCCCCCATAACAAACTGTTGGTTTGGCAATGGCATAGAACAGCTGAATACCCATGGCAGGACATCAAGAGAAAAATACTAACAGACGCCTAAGTGCATTGCATAATGCCCCAAACCTTAACTCACTGGCTGTGCATTACTGAACAACAATCAGATGATCTCTCTCTAACTTTGGAAAATAAGAACCGGCTGGGCTGGGCTGAGGGGGGGGGGCAGCGCGGAACAGCAGCCACAAGGGTTTTAATTTCCATATGGGTTTTATTTCTGCATTGTTCTGCATTTCCTGGTATTTATAACATTCAGAGGTTTGTGCTGCTTTTCATGTTTTTGTTATCTTGCTTCCTACGGTATGCTTCATCTCAGCGTTTCCCTAGAGCTTTATCTATGAAGGACGCGAGGGCAATCATTTTTTTTCCAATGGTGCATCTAGAACAGCCTTGGCTGGTGCCTGCCAGATGTTTTGCTCTGCAAGTGAGCATGCCGGCCACTGGGACGAAAAGCAGTTGTCAGCCAAAACATTTGGAGGGCATCAGGTTGTCAAAGGGTGGTCTAGAGACACAAACCTGGTCACTTGCAGCAGGGGAACTGGGATCCTCTTTTCTAAGCTGTGAGTATGAGATGGTTTAAATGTCTGTGGGTGTTCAGCACACCATCATATATGAGGTTGTAACAATCAGTTGCAGGGCACACACATAACAACAACACATAAGTGCATGTGAACACACACATGAATTTACACGATTACAAATGAACTTAGGGCTAGTTTAAGCATTAACCCTACCCCTGCACCCCTCATAGTTCAGTGATCTGTGCTAGCTCCAAGATTTGGTGGAGGGTGGGTGGAGCTCAGGCTTGGCATGCTCAGTGATGCAGCCCCCCCCCCAAAAAAAACCCTGGAAGAAGCATATAAACTTATTTCACACTCTGTGCAATGTTGAAATGGTAGCACGGATAGGCCAGTGGGCCCTCCACTGGTTTTAAAAGTAAAGGTAAAAGGGACCCCTGACCATTAAGTCCAGTCGTGACTGACTCTGGGGTTGCGGCGCTCATCTCACGTTATTGGCCGAGGGAGCCGGTGTATAGCTTCCAGGTCATGTGGCCAGCATGACTAAGCTGCTTCTGGTGAACCAGAGCAGCACACGGAAACGCTGTTTACCTTACCACTGTAGCGGTGCCTATTTATCTACTTGCACTTTGAGGTGCTTTTGAACTGCTAGATTGACACCACTGGTTTTGTGAACCCCATCAATGAATATCCCTCAGCTTGCCTTCCCCTTTCCACCCAGCAAACCTCAAAGTGTCATTCATCCAACAACATAAATGCTCCAGTGCAAAGTCAACTTGTTGGCCTGGCTTGCACTAAGCCAAACCATGGTTTAGTGAGAAGGCATAAATGTGTGGACCGCTGAAGAGGAGATCGCAGCTGCTTTCCTCTTTCTCCTCCTCCCCTGGTCCTGCTGCTGCTGCTGCTGCATGGTTTGACTTAGAGTTTCATCTGAAACCCAGGCTCGCCATTTTATGTTCTATGGCTTACCACTTGTGGCTTGTCTGCAGTAGGGAGGTGGAGAGGACACGCTACACTAAACCAAATGACACATCCAGACTAGAGGAGGAGCAAAGCAGTCTTGATCTTCTCACTGAGAGTTTGCCCGCCCACACTAAACCATGGTTTGGCGTAGTCTTACATGCAAACGTAGGAACTATTTTACTGTCATGAGCGTCAGTCCAACTTTCTAACTTTCTAGAGTACTGCCACTCTAGAATAAGTGGTTTGGCGATTAAGTGACAAAGTAAGATGTTGAAAACAGACATACAGTAGTGAGGGTTCTTGCGGTGCATTTTCCAAGCAAGCATAAAGACACAGACTCTCTAAGGTTCATTCTCTATTGTCTCCACCCCAGGAGCAAATGCAACTGTGAAGATCCAAGTGTGCCACACCTTTTTACCAGACACAAGTGCTACCAGGTAGTTGGGACTTATAGCACCTCCAGTCAACACTGAAATCAGTAGGGAATAGAGAATGCTGATAATTTCGTAGACAAAAGTCTCAAACCAACATGTGTGTGTGTGTGTGTGTGTGTGTGTGTGTGTGGTGGCCGAGAGGTTTTGGTCACACCCACATACACTGATTGCACATTTCCTCCCCAAATGAAGCCTGGGATCTGCAGTTTACCCCTCAAAGAGCTACAATTCTCAGCACCCTTAACAAAGACAGTTCTCAGGGACGCTTTGGATGAAGCCATGTGCTTTAAATGGACGGCACGACTTTGTTTATCTCCTCGCTTGTTCTTTCCATTAGTTGTTTTGTTTTTTCAAATGAAAAGCTATGCCTCATATTCCAGTTACTTCTCATCCCTAAGTAACTTGTTGCCAAGAGACAATTCAGCGGTGCTTTCAGTTCCTCCCTGCAGCCATTGAGGAACCAAGCAGTAGACTGTAGGAAGTAAACACTCTTCATTACTGTATTATCTATTTTTTTTATTTTCAACCAATATGGCCATAGCAACGAGCAGCAATAAATGCAGACAAATAAATGTAACTCAACTACAAAGCTCATGGAAAACAAGAGGCGAATAAGAGAAACGGTAATGTCCAGTCACAGATAAAATAAAGTAAAATAACGCAGACCGATATTGTACGTACACAATTCCAGAAGCAGCATGCTAGCTTCCCAGTAGGTGCAGAGCTGCTTACCAGGAGGAGGAGGAGAGGTGAGGTGGTGGGGAGGTTGGAGGGGCGCAAACCCGCTGGTGGAGACAGTATACCTGAAGGAGCGTCTCCACCTCCATCATTCTGCCCGGACACTGAGGTCCAGCACCGAGGGCCCTCTGGCGGTTCCCTCGTGGCGAGAAGCCAAGTTGCAGGGAACTAGGCAGAGGGCCTTCTCGGTGGTGGCGCCTGCCCTGTGGAACGCCCTCCCAACAGATGTCAAAGAGGAAAACAACTACCAGACTTTTAGAAGACATCTGAAGGCAGCCCTGTTCAGGGAGGCTTTTAATGTTTAATATATTACTGTGTTTTATTTCTCTGTTGGAAGCATAGCTGCCAAGTTTTCCCTTTTCTCGCGAGGAAGCCTATTCAGCATAAGGGAAAATCCCTGTAAAAAAGGGATAACTTGGCAGCTATGAAGTTGGAAGCCGCCCAGAGTGGCTGGCGAAGCCCAGCCAGATGGGCGGGGTATAAATAATAATAATTATTATTATAAGCTAACACTCCTGCTGGTGCGTTCTCACCATGCTGACCTCCCCAGGGCTTCGTCCCTCTCGCTCCTGGTAAGGAACAATGACTCACCAGGTGGGAAAGCAGCATAGCAGCTCCATAGCGCTCTCCGAGCTGCATCTGCATAACCCTATAAAACTCCAACCTTGCACGTGTGTTTTCAAATCGCCTCTAATTTTCACAGCCACTGGGTGTCAAACTATAACCTCTCAAAAAAGTTCTAAATTTGAGGTGTAACGTAAGACAGATTTTAAGTGTGAACATAAGAATAGCCTTACTGGGTGAGGCTAAAGACCTTGACCTCATGTAGCACCCTGTTTCTCACAGTGGCCACTCAGGAAACAGAGGCCCCGGGAAACTCCCAAGCAGATGATGAGGACAATAGCCCTGTTTAAGGAGGCTTTTAATGTTTAATAAATTGTATTGTATTTTATTTTTCTGTTGGAAGCCACCCAGAGTGGCTGGGGAAACCCAGCCGGATGGGCGGGGTAGAAATAATAAATTATTATTAGCCACCTCCTCATGCTGGTAGTCAGAGGCATTCTGATCCGATCCTGGAAATAGCATATAGACATCAGGACAACCCACTGATAGCTTCAAGTGCTTCATGATCGCTTTAAGGGTGTTGGAAAAGGTCAGATAGCACTGCAGCTATCCTTCAGGACATGTTTACATCCTGGTGGAGCTCGGACTATAATAATAAGAATATAGTTTCAGCCTGGTTCAGTTTGAACGAGAGACAAGAGAGCTGTGTTCACATCAGGGATAGCGTGCCACCTATCGCTCACTTATCCCTAGAGCAGTTACAGGTAGGTAGCCGTGTTGGTCTGAGTTGAAGCAAAATAAAAAAAAATTCTTTCAGTAGCACCTTAAAGACCAACTAAGTTTTTATTTTCAGGTACAGACTGGAAAGAGAAGTTGCTGAATTGGAACTCATTACCAAGCTTAAAACCATGGAGCCACCTGGGATGAATAAAGACATTGGATTCTTATCTTATTATGCATGATCAAGCTTTCTTTAGCGCCTCAGCCCTTGCTCCCCCCCCCAGGACCAATTGCAGTCATCAGCAGTCGTTAACAGCCATCTACAGGTTTACCACTCCCATCAGCCCATCACCCATTCCCATCACCCCACCCTCTGAATATACATAAGGGTTTGGTGGATTCTGTTTCAGTGTATCTGATGAAGTGTGCATGCACACAAAAGCTCATACCAAAATAAAAACTTAGTTGGTCTTTAAGGTGCTACTGAAGGATTTTTTATTATTATCCCTAGAGCAGTTTTGCAAAAATTAAGTGAAAGGTAAATGTGTGTATGTATCATGCATACATGCCATTTTTAAAAATAAATAAAATAAAATAAATGGGCAGCCTACAAGGAGTGGAGCATGCCTATAGGCCGAAGCACCTTCTAGGCATGGGAAACAAGACCCAACATTCAACTTACTGGTATTGATGCCTATAAGACAAGTTCTGAAGCTAGAGTCACCCTGTTCGTGAAGAACCACCCTCAGAATGATGTCTCTATCTTCCTCCATAAACCGACTTGCACCATGAGTAATGAAACGAACTGCAGAAACTCAGGACCCAGAAGAGGAAGTGGTTAAGAAATTCAAGAGGAACTCTCGGGACCGGACCTCTAAGTGTGTCCCTCACTGAAGCTTGCTAAGAGCAGGCTTGTTTGAGGGCACACCAAGACCCAACTCAAGGGCAGGCTCAAGGGCAAAATTCATTCTCTAACTGGTAGATGCATTGAGACCAGCGTTACTAACCATCAAAAGCAGCATGTAAACGTTCCCTGGGGACCAAACAAGAACTCACATGGGAGAAGCAGATTGTCTTGATTCCTAATGGTTATTTGCACTTTTATCGCTGTGAGATTCAATTACTGTACTTCTGCATTGACGAGCTTCCCTAATAAGACTCCAGAAGGTTCAGAACATTGCTGGTGCTGCTAAGATCTCAGAGGAGAAGGGACAATTGTCACTCACTTTCTGCATGTGTGTGGTGGGGGACTTTTGTCTTAATTTTAGGCTGCAGATTGATTTCACAAGTTTTCCTATTTAATTAATTCAATTAAAATTTTCTGTGAGGAATCTTATAATCCTGCTTGGGTAGATTACTTCATTCTGGAATCTTTTTGTTCATTTTAACTTAAGGAATTCCCAGGCGAGACAAAATCAAGAAAAATGATCAGAGCTGTGGAATACCTCTCATGCAAGGAAAGGACAACCAGGATTAGATTTCTTTAACCAGTTAAATAATATACCAGTTAAATAATTTTGTACACAAAGCACAGTTGATCGATGCAACTAAAGAAGAGAAGTCACTTTTATGTAACTATAGGCAGTAGTACGCTGGTATTTCAGAAGACATCAGCAAATAGGCTGCCCATGTTATATAAGAAGGGCCTGCAGGATCAGGCCAATGGCCCCTCTAGTCCAGCATCCTGTTGTCACAGTGACCAGCCAGGATTCAAGCACATGAGGAAACAGGAACAGATATTTATTATAATAAACATGTGAACAAACTAATACATAACCATACAAACAATAAATGAACCAAATACTTAATATATTCATTATATATAAAAACAAATTATGGAGATGCAGTTACATACAGCCAGGCTTTTAAGATGAATCTCTACAGCCCAACTACAACAGGGAGTGAGTAACGGGAGGCATACTAATGCAGGACTCGCACGCACACCCTAAGTTTTATCTTTTTGTCACACTCTGGTGTGACGTGTATTTGGCAACAGGGAAATACTAAAATCCTGTACTGGAGGACAACATTGCAGTGGGGGGGGGGAACTTGCCTCCCACCTGGAGACAGAGCCCCGGTTTGCATAAAGGTAAAGGTAAAGTGACCCCTGACCATTAGGTCCAGTCGTGACCGACTCTGGGGTTGTGCGCTCATCTCGCATTATTGGCCGAGCGAGCCGGCGTACAGCTTCCAGGTCATGTGGCCAGCATGACAAAGCCGCTTCTGGCAAACCAGAGCAGCACATGGAAACGCCGTTTACCTTCCCGCTGTAGCGGTTCCTATTTATCTACTTGCATTTTGACGTGCTTTCGAACTGCTAGGTTGGCAGGAGCTGGGACCGAGCAACGGGAGCTCACCCTGTCACAGGGATTCGAACCGCCAACCTTCTGATCAGCAAGCCGTAGGCTCAGTGGTTTAACCACAGCGCCACACAGTAAATCATAGGTAATGATTTCCTGTGAATGTGCCTCTCTGAGCTGATTCTCTTCTCTCGGCTAGCATAATCCCTGGTTTAGCGCTTCCTGCGAAACAGGGCCTGTGGTTTGCTTTGCTCCAACGCTATCAGGAAGCCAAGAACTTTGGCTACAGGGTATAACTGGTTCGGAAAGAATCCACAATTTCTGGTTTGGACACAATGCTAACAGGGATCATAGTTTGTTTCCTCCCAGCACAAGCCAAGAAGAGCAGAAAGAAATTTGACTGAGATTAAACAACAACAACAACAACAACAACAACAACACAACACTGTTTCCCCGTTCAGCTTTCAGAAGGAAACCTAAAATACCTGAACCTAAGTAAGGAGGAGAAATATTTATATATCTTTGTAAAGCTTTATTCTTCTTATCTTTGTTTTTAAGGATGGCGGGCAGCATTCTGCTACGTTTTACTCAGAGGAGGCCCACTGAAATCAAAGAACATGACTAAGGTCCACTCATTTTGTTTGTTTGTTTGTTTGTTTGTTTGTTTATGGATGGCATTTCCATCCCACCTTTTTCTCCAAGGAGCTCAAGGTGGTACACCTGGTTCTCCCCCTCCTCACTGAATCCCCACAGCAACCTTGTGAGGTAGGTTAGGCTGAGAGGTTGCCACAGGCCCAGGCTTCACCCAGTGAACTTCATGGCCAAGCGGGAATTTGAACCTTTGTCTCCCAGGTCCAACTCTCTAACCACTACACCACAATGGGCCTTCTCTGAATAAAACTGAGTCGAAACCATCCGATGGTTCTCTGCTTATTTGTATTTTAAGATAAAATAAAATATGAGGATACTATTATGCATATTTGTCTTAAATTGGATTGTTGATTTACGCTGTGCTTGGTCTCTCGATTTATTTGTGCCCTGCTTAAGAGAGCTTTTTTGGCGATCCAACGGTTTATAGGCCTTATAAATGAATGAAGTCAGAATGTGCCAACTTTTCTTCTAAAACGACAAGCCGAGGAGCCCGCATACCCACTGCAAGCTTCCTGTGACATGAGCACATAAGTGTGACTCTGAGAGGAAATAGAGTACTGAGCCTGCATATCTGTTTTTTTAAAAAGGGCAGCGTGAGATGCCTCGTTGTTTGGAAATCTGGCCCGAAATGTCCAAATGAATAACAGCAATAATTCATGTAATTAGCTTTCATTTGTAGCAGTGTTGACTTAGGGAAGAATTAAGATTCAGGCTCCCTGGTCAAGAATCTCCTGGTCTAACTCTACAGGAAGCAATGCTAATTTACACCACTGGAGACTCTGGCTCCCTTAGGTATATGTGTATGTATTCAGCTACACCAAGAAAAGGCAGAGCTTCCTAGGAGTGGGGAAGCTGTAGCTATTTAATGAGAACAGCTCTAGTACCCCACAGAGCAGGAGAGCAATCTGACTAATTGAAACTACGGGGAAGTGTAAGTGGGGCATTGCACTTCATCATCACCTGTGCTGGAAATCAGCCAAGAAACAATGGCTAGTCTCTATTTCTCTGTGAGACCACGAAGGACCCGGAACAGGCCAGACTTCCAACTTTGTCTATGTGATCCTCATCATCTTTTATGTAGAAACAGAAATATTTTTGAGCCGTTACAGTTGGTGGTGGTAGGGTACAGCAGGCCCACAAGTTACACGAGTTCCGGTTCCGGGGGTCCACACACAAGTAAAGCCAGGAAACCCCCCCAGAACCAACACTGTCCCCTCACACACAACCATCCCTACCTGTCCGGAGCAGGCCTTGCTCTCCGCCTTGCTTTCTGTGCTCTGGGAATGTTGCGTGAGGGCCCTGGGAGTGTCCCAGAGCCCTTGTGCATCTTTCCCAGAGGCTGGGAAGCTCTTAAAAACTCTTTCTGCAACGGGTTGCCCTCAATCTCCGTTTATTTTTCATTTTTCGGCCGTGCACCTAAGGCCATGATTGCATAAGTTGCAGGTGGCCCACTGTATCTCTTCATTATACAGTTGCGTTAGCTCCATACTTCTCAAAAGCAGCTCTCTTCCTCCCAGTTGCTTTGGCAAAAGCACCAAGCTGAAGAGTGGTCTCGATGGCAAGCAAATTTGTCTTGGGGCTAAACTACCTGTCATGATAAACATGGGCTGCCACCTAAAATGGGCTCACTGTGTGGCGTTCTTCCACCTACACACACATCCAGTAACATATATGAAAACTCATCTTGCTGCAGTCTTAGCTAAGAATGGACTTAAGTGAACAAGACGGCAACTTCTCCTATTCCTCTGCACAAAATGCAACTTGACTGGCAACAAGACAGCATCTTCTACTGCATCTGAGGGTAGCAGGCTAACTTAGGACGAGCTATGTGGCCTGGCTCACGGAGTTCTGTACACTCCCCAGTCCTCAGAATTTGCTACCTAAAACAGCAACCTCTTTCTGCATAATAGTAGAACTGGCCTCAAGTGAGTAAGGGCTCCGGACTCTTAGCTTTCATTTAAAATAAAAAATAGGTCAATTGAACTTCTAGATCAAAGGTTACAGATCAAAATGTGCAAGCAAACCTTCACCTTCTAACTGTTTTCCTGCCCTACAGTGCTTTTAGCCAATGAATGAAGTCAGAGATGTGCTTGACAGGTAAGTTATTTGTGTGAGTTAACCAGCCTCATATAACCAATTAATGCATGAAGAGGTTAACACAATAAAGTAAGCTGTCCTGCTAGGCTTAGCTAGGCTACTCCCCCTCACCTTGGGAGGAAGGTAGTCAAGCCTATTGTTCTCCTTCAGTCTATCTAAGAAGCTCCATGTGTAAAGAGGGCTCAGTTGGTTGCTCCAAGCTCAGACTGCATGGCTCTGCATCATTCTTCTGTTTCTACACCAATAATTTAGGAATTTGCATCACTGTAATAAAACCAAGTTTTACTGCATGTGTTTTCTGACTGCTGTATGGGAAAACCACATGAACCTAACCTTTGGAGAGTTTGTAAGTAAAATATTTTTAACTTATCAAACATGGTATTTTCTACGCTAAAGGAAGGAGGAGGTTTTGGCACCCACACAGACATACCTCGATTTAAGTACGCTTCGGTTTGAGTACTTTCAGTTTAAGTACTCCGCGGACCCATCTGGAACGGATTAATCCACTTTCCATTACTTTCAATGGGAAAGTTCACTTCAGGTTAAGTACACTTCAGGTTAAGTACGGACTTCCAGAACCAATTACACTCATACTTCGAATTAAGTACGCTTCAGGTTGAGTACTCCGCAGACCCGTCTGGAATGGATTAATCCACTTTCCATTACTTTCAATGGGAAAGTTCGCTTCAGGTTACGTATGCTTCAGTTTAAGTACTCCGCGGACCATCTGGAACGGATTGATCCACTTTCCATTACTTTCAATGGGAAAGTTCGCTTCAGGTTAAGTACACTTCAGGTTGAGTACAGACTTCCGGAACCAATTGTGCACTTAAACCGAGGTACTACTGTATAATTTAAAGGTGTAACAGCCTATATCTCCATGATTTACTTTGCTGTATATTTTGTTATTTTAAATCTATGCTGAGGTTCTCTCACACAAACTTGGATTTTGGCACCCAGGAATTCTCATATATATTTTCCTTGCCACATCAATAAATCCTGGGATCCTGAGGAGTTGCTGTTTCCCTATTCCTCACACTTTTCTTTATGGCTTATGGCCACTCTTTCCTTATAATCTCCAGTCATTGTGAGAGGGTCCATTGTACACACCAACTTGGACCAAGCCCATTTGAATACAGTTGGGATTTATGCAACTAAACACAGAAAATGATTGGGCCATTTTATACCCTCTTCTATATCTTCACAACACCCAAGTGAGGTAGGTTTGGCAGAGAGCTGGTGACTGGACAAAGTCAGGAAGTAAGCAAAAGCCAAGGGTGAGTTAAGTGAGTTTAAAATGTAAAACTGCATAAACACACAAACACACGTACATGGTTGACAAACTGGTTTTTGTTTGCTGTAAAAAAACGGAAGTGAAAGTGGTGAGTGTGGGGAATGCCTGCTTCTCTATGTTTAGGAGTGTTTCTCTAGAGTGTCATCGCCTCTTTTTTGCCTGTGCTACATTGCAAATTATGCAGTTGAAGGTGTTAATTTTACATATTTATAAAGTTCCCTAAATGTTTTGCTGCTGTTGATTTTACAGCATGGAGTAGAATAGATAAAGGTGGGGTGGAGAGAAATGTTCACTGTGTGTTTCCCAAATGGAGTGTTGCTGCTGCTGTTATCCAAGCTCTTGGTGGGTTGTTAAGTTTCCTAGGAAAATGCAACAGCCAAGTCAAGGTTGGTTGATTATAGCAGCGGTATGGGGGGGGGCATTGATTAACTGCTTTCCCACCCACCTGGAGTGGGTTGGTGCTGCTGCTGATAGACACATAAATGAGTTCTTGATAATGCTGTTATTCAAAGAGCTCATGGTGGTGCAAATCGCTCTCTTCCTATTTTATCTTCACAACAACCCTATCAGGTAGGTCAGGCTAAGAGACAGTGAGTGGCCTAAGGGCACCAAGTGAGCCTCATGGCAGAAGGGGTTTTCAAATCCCTTTTGCTTAAAAAGAGAGAGGTTATGATGAGGTATTAATAAACGATCATACAAAATGAATTTGTATTCCAGTCTCAATTTATGCATCAGCACCTGAGCAGAACTGCTGTAAACCGTAAATTGCTTTTGTCCCCTTTCATCTGAAATAACACACCTGGTCTCATACTGAATGTAGCATTGCCAGCCTAAAATCACCAGATGAAAGACCCATGAAAGTTGAGTTGCTTTTGCATGGTTTAGTGTTGACAGTGGAGAAGACCAGGAGGCTTGTGTCTTCAGCTGCTATATGGCAGGCAGATATTAAACAGCGCTCAGTTGGTTAGAGTACGGTGCTGATAACACCAAGGTCACAGGTTCAATCCTCATGAGGGACAGCTGCATATTCCTGCATTCCAGGGGGTTGGACTATATCAGGCATCCCCAAACTGCGGCCCTCCAGATGTTTTGGACTACAACTCCCATGATCCCTAGCTAACAGGACTAGTGGTCGGGGAAGATGGGAATTGTAGTCCAAAACATCTGGAGGGCCTAAGTTTGGGGATGCCTGGACTAGATGATCGCCAGGGTCCCTTCCAACTCTACACTCTTATGCATTTTGTAGCTGGATCTACAACTGTGGGGGAAGTTTCACATGTTGATATTCTGTCCATTGCAGATTTTATTAGTTGGGTGTGACCTCTGATTTTTTTTTTTTTGGAGGCTCTCTCCACCTCTGATTGCAAAAAAAGAGGACAAATTTACACGTGACATAAAGTGTATGCATTTATTTTTCTTGCAGATTTGTGTCTCCTATGGCGAGTGCTGCAGAGGACCGAGGGTAGATTATACCAACGTACAATACAGAATACTGGACCCAGCAAATCCTATTGGCACGGCTGATGGGCAGCTTCTCCGACACAAGCTCATTTGGAACCTCTCCGCAAACAATCCTACATCCAATGACCTCTTGTTTCCCACCTCTCTGGAGAGGTTCTCTGTGGGAAAGAGCCAGGTGGGTGCCGCACAAGGCACGTATTTTCTTTGCCCTCCCAAGTCCTGCTGAACATCAATAGGCAAACGCCTGAAAATTACAGAGCTGCGGTTGCAGCAAAGAACAAGCAGCAGCCAAGCCTCAACGTTTAAGAAACAGCGCGGCTCTGCTATTGAGTTTCCATGTATTGTTTTGGTCCTTTGTGCTCCGTACCAAAGAGCGAGGAGCCCTTGTTTCACAGAACATGCCAGCTTAGAAGTGTTTGAACTGCTTACCAAGAATAATATTCATTGTATGTTTAGCTCTCTCTCTCTCTCTCTCTGGTCTAAATAGGAAGCCATTTGCAAAGCAGTCAAACATCCTTCACATGTAGTTATCGGTCCCAAGCGGTTGCTGAGAGACGGATGGAAATAATTCCACCTTACATAATGCCCCCCCCCCAGTGTTGACTGCTGTGGTTTACCATAGGGTAAGCTAATTGTCTGTCTGTGCTCTGGACTGGAGGATATAAAGTGGCAGGAAGGGGGCTAACCTCCAGTTTGGGTACCTAATCCACCCCCCCCTTTTTTAAGAAAAGAAATTAGCAAAATTTGCATATCGCTTCATTGTAAAAAACCTCTATGTGGCTTGCATAAAATACTTGCCTGGTGCCAGAGCTTTTTTTTTTTTATAGAAAAGGATGTGCCAGAACTTGTTGACTGCTGCACAGCCCAGAGCACTATGAAGGGGAACGGTACCACAATGCTACAGAGGTGTCGGATCACACCACAGAGGTGCCAGAACTCTGCTCTGCTGAGTTCCGGCTGAAGAAAAGCCCTGCCTGGCATCATCAATACATGTCTTTAGGTGCCAAGTGAAAACATTTCTCTTTACCCAGGCCTTCAGCCATTAAACTATTTATGGCCTATTAAATGTGTGTGTGTGTTGGGTGGGGGCTGTTTTTATGATTATTTTAATATTATGCTGTGCATTATGTTTTTGTTTTTATACACCACCTTGGGATCGTTGGATAAAGGGTGGCATACAAATTGAATAAATAAAATAAATAATAATACATGATAAATAAAAGATACATTAAATTATTAGTCAAAGTCAGGTGTTGACAAGTTGGCTTAAGCAAAAATTCAAAATATAAAATGAAAGCAGCAGTTCAAAAAAAATATCCATTATATAAAATTTGCAAGCCTGACCTTGAAACTGCACCGCTGGTGCCATGACATAGACATGAGTGGAGCAGAACGTTTTGAGGAATCATGCTGCCCGTTTACGGACATCAGCAGAACTGCGTAACTGGAAGATCCTGTGGTTTTTCTATAGACAATATGATCCAGGTTATCACTCCTCTCTGAAGGCCCTTTGAGTTGTGAGACACACAAACAACACCCCATTTTGAAGTGATCCGATGAGCTCACTTTCTGAGCTCATTAAGGAAATAATAACACCTCTGCACTGCCCAGGATGTTCATTTTTTACTGTGAGAAGCAATGAAGTTATGGCTGGCTGGAGTAGTGCTGGGTTATCAGGGCCGGCTCTACGGCCAGGCTGGGTGGCGCAGGGCACCACTGTGCCGGCCTGCCAGGGGGGGCGCCATGCAGCCGCGCCTGCCCGCCCGCTGGCCGCTCTGCTGCGCAGCAAGCCCGCTCGCCCACCCGTCGCGCAGCAGCGCCCTCGGCAACCGCGCTGTGTGCTGAGCCCGGCCGCCCACCCGCCCATCGCGCTGGAAAACGGGGCGGCGGGGGGCGGCGGAGGGATCCATCGCACCACAGCGCCAGGGCACCAAAGGTGTTTAAGACGGCCCTGTGGGTTATGTTATAGCAGTCGGTGCCATAGAGAGTTCCTTAATAAGCAGAGAGAGATTGCAATGGATGCTCAGGGATGTTTAAGGACAGGCTTGAACTCACCTAGTCACCAAAGGCATCAAGGAACTGCATGTAGGTGGATGCATTGAATTTGATCCTGGCAAGTGAGCAGGCTGGCAGAAGAGAAAGGGGGCACTCTGTCCCACCTCTGTGCCCGGCATAGAAACCATGCAGGCTTCCAGAACGGAAAAGCTGCCTCCTTCGTGCCAATCACAGAAACACACTGTGGTGCTGGAGGAGGCACAGATCTCCCCATTCGTCCCTATCATCCCCCAAGAAGGCCAGTAAAAAAGAAGAAGAAGAATGTTGTGGGCTAGTAACTTTTGTGGGGTTATTTACGAGGCTTGTTCCTCCTTACATGTGTCCTTGGTTAATTTGATTCAGGGCTCTCACCCCTACTTCCTTGCATCCTGCTGCTTTCCCCCAGGGAAATGGCAGAGCAAATTGAAATTTGGGGCTGCTTTGAATTGATGTTTGCTCCGATTCAGAACTAAAGAGTGGATTTCCCCTGGGAAAGGGATGGGGCAAGAGGTGAACCACTCAGACCCATACATGAAAAGCATGGGTCAAGTAGAAAACCATTGGGACCCATGCTTTCTAGCCATGGGCCAAGCAGAAGGATGAATGAGCCCTAAGTTAAAGTCTTGAGCCTTTTTTACATTGGTCCGATTTCCCCCACAAGGCTCTTAAAGCACAAGTTTGAACCCAGATCAGATCACGAAATCAACAACTTCCTTTGGCTTCATTGTGTCAGCTAGATTTGTTTCGGGTACCATCATCCCGAGAGGGCTTTGAAAACATCAAAGGGGGCAGTTGCAGATCAAAGTTTGATTTCCATGTTCTTGGCTTCCACTTTGAACTCTTGCCGAAAAGAAAAGGGGAAAAGAAAACACTCCCACACTATATCATTAGCAGCAAATAATTTGTTGCAGCACTAAGGTTAGTTTTCCTTCCTCGTCTAAGGCTGTGTACGCATTGGCGGCTTAAAACACAGTGAGGTCATTTCCCCCTGCTGTGTTTCAAGTTGCTTTTGTACATTGCTGTGCATACCAGAGAGGAAGTGGCAGCGTCTCCTCTTGATTCACATCACCTGATTTATTGCCCTGCACCTGCAATCCCCACTGCCGGAACTCCTATTTGGTGAAGCTGCCATTTGTGCATGTGCAACGGCTGTCTGAACTGCCTGCACCTCAGCCGAACTGTGGCTTGCATTTTAAAATCAGATGGAAGCTGGTTTGAAGGGCATTGCAGCAAACAGGAGCATTTCTCAAGAAACTATGTATAAGATATACTTATGGACTGCGACTAACATCATGTGTACTCAGCTGCAAACACCAGCAATGGGAGGACACTGGAGCCAGACATGGGCGTGACCGGGGGGGCAGGGAAGAGCAGCTGCCCTCCCCAAAATCAATAAAAATACATACGGTAGCAAACTGAGGTTCTGCCCCACCCCCTAACAAAAGTCCTGCCCCCTCACAAAAATCCTGGCTTTGCCCATGGAGCCAGAGTAAACGGTAAATGGTAATGTGAACATAACCTTAATTAGGGCTTTCTCAGCAAACTGGGTTCTAGCGAATCTTGGGATTCCCCTGAAGCTTTTCAGGGATTTCTTAGTTAGGAGATCAGTTAATGGCAGATGAGGGCTGTGTATACATTGCCAGCTTAAAAGGCAGCCAGGTTGTGTGTTTTTTCTCAATTTGTACCGAAGCAGGTTCGGGAAGAAATGGATCAAAACACAGTAGTTCATAGGGAATGACAGGATTGCTACAGATACGGTAGTGGCTAACGTCACGTGCATGCCATTTGCCAAAGCAATGCTGCGAGTGCACTGGATGCAGAGTAAATGGGAGTGTGTACACAGCTCCCAAAGCATGCAAACCCAAGAAAGCATTAGGAGCCCTCAAAAGCACATCATCTGTTTGCATGCAGCATCCGGAAAGGGAAGACCAGCAACTGCAGGACTCTTGTGTTCACGCTGGAACACAATTTCTTCTATTTGTGAAGTTCATGGGTGATTCTTATGTAGCCAAAATGGTGCCATCCGTTTTGAATGCATCGGTAGGCTTGAGGTGAACCACCATAGAGAAGTACTCTCCCTTCCCCCAATAGTGAAGATTGAGCATGCTCAGTATCTATGGAACACTGATACGGAAAGGAAAACGGGGAGATGGAGAGGGAGAGTCTGCTGCTGGAGCTCAATGACAGAGTGCATAATTTGTATGCAGAAGATCTCAGATTCAGTTCCCGTTCTCTCCCGGTAAGGCTGGGGATGTCTCTTGCCTAAAACCCTGGAGAGGTGCTGCCATTCAGTGTAGACATTATTATGCAATTAGATCAGGCATCCCCAAACTTCGGCCCTCCAGATGTTTTGGACTACAATTCCCATCATCCCTGACCACTGGTCCTGTTAGCTAAGGATCATGGGAGTTGTAGGCCAAAACATCTGGAGGGCCGCAGTTTGGGGGTGCCTGAGTTAGATGGACCAATGGCCCTACTCAGTATAGGAAAGCTTCCTATGTTTTCTTCCTACCCTCTCTTTTTCATAGCATCCTATATTGCTTATGTTAATGGTTTGTTAACATTGTTGAAGAGGAACATACCGGTAATAACCGCAAACCAGACAACAGTAAAAGGCTGCAGTCACATTATTGTTCCCCCTGGCTCCAGTGCGTTTCCGTCGCCAGTGTTTGAAGCCAGGTATGTATGATGTTATAGGGACGCGGGTGGCGCTGTGGTCTAAACCACTGAGCCTAGGGCTTGCCGATCAGGAGGTCAGCAGTTCGAATCTCCACGACGGAGTGAGCTCCCGTTGCTCAGTCCCTGCTCCTGCCTACCTAGCAGTTCGAAAGCACGCAGTGCAAGTAGATAAATAGGTACCGCTCCAGCGGGAAGGTAAATGGCGTTTCCGTGCGCTGCTCTGGTTCTCCAGAAGCGGCTTAGTCATGCTAACCACATGACCCGGAAGCTGTACGCGGCTCCCTCCACCAGTAAAGAAAGATGAGCACCGCAACCCCAGAGTCGTCCGCGACTGGACCTAACGGTCAGGGGTCCTTTTACCTTTACGTGTGATGTTAGTTATATTCCATACATTTCCTGCATCTTCTTGAGGAGTGCTGCTGTCTGATGCTTCCCCTCTTAGGGTGGGGAGCCACGGGCAAGTCACCATCACTCAGCCACATTTCTCTGTGTGTAAAATGGGAATGTTAAGAATCTCCCTCTTAGGATTTTTTCCCTTGTTAACCATTCCTGACACAAAGGCTGCAGTCTTATTCACCCTTACTGGAGTTGGGAGGAAGCCCCATTGAACTCAACAACATTTGCTTCCCAGTGCACTGTCAGTGCACTACATAAATGATTACTAACAGAGTTACATGTAATTGTAAGTCTGTGCCCTTAACAAAACAAACAAAAAGTAATCAAGAGAGTTGATATGTAACATTAATAATAGAGAGCCTGATGCTTTTCCTAATGCTGTGCGCACAATTATTATGTGATCAGCATTACATATATTGCCTGCTTTTTAGTTTATCCTTTCTAAATGGCCCAAAGGCGTGGGCACTATGACTGAAAACTTTCCAGCCCTTTAATTTCAGGAGAGCGGGCACAGCACTCATGAAATAATTAAGCAATACGGAGTACATCAAGTGCATTCAGTTATTGGCTAATAAGGGTTTGTGTTGTGGCACTATCAGGATGGATGTTGAAATAAGGAGGAGGAAGACAAACATCACTTTTGGAAAGCACTTAAGTTCATGCTAACCTTGGAGCTGCTGCAGTTAAGGAGGCTTAGGGTCCGTTTCCCCCCCACCCCCCAGTGATGAGATTCAATCAACACTATGTATGTTTCTGTGATGGATCAATTGCCCATTAGTACCCATTGTCCTCCACCCCATTATAGCCAGAGCATATCAAAAAGCCATTCTCTACTTTGCACAAGAGCACAGATGGTTTGCTGACTCACAAATCTCCCGTATTCAGGGGCACAGTCAGAGAAGCGAGCTGAATTTATACAATGATTCATCTCACGGTTTCTAACAGAAAAACAGTCCCACCAGGGGACCTACTCATAATTTATGAAAAAGGTATGGTATTTTACATGGGGGAGGGATGACTTGCCAATGCTTCCTATGTTCCTTTACCTTTCAAATCCTGAAGCAATTTGTGATACTGCATTCAGCTACCATTTACCGCACCATTGGCCATGCTGTCTGGGAATGATGGAGCTGGGAGTCCCAACAACTTCTGAAGGGCCACAGGAATCTGTCCACCTTTGAGCTGCCTGGATTTGCCACAAACTCCTGCCATCTGTTTAGCAGGTTAGCCACCGACTCTGTAAATCAGGGTTAAGGAGTCTTTGGCTCTCCATCACTAGCACAGAAGCCAGGTGGACTAGCAGAAGACACCTGGAGAGATCGGTCCCTCTTCTACCAGCCTATTCACATGCCTTCATTGAATTTCAGGTGCTCACCTGCATTTGGTTTCTGGTCACCTATGGTAACCAGCAGTAGAGACTGGTCCTGTAGGCAGAACGAGGTGCTGTCCCAATCTGTCCTTGCTCACCCAGCCTACTTAATTACCTCTAGTCCAGAGGGTGTCAGCTCTGTCTTCCTTAGGCTCAATGTTGCCCCTTGAAAAAATTATCAGGGAGGAGGATGGGGGCAAAACCAGAATTAGTCCATTCTGCTTGTCATTAGCCCTGGCTCCACCTACTGCTGGCCTCTCTGCCTTCTACCCCACAATCCCTCTTGGCATCACTATCTACCAGGTGATCTCTTAAATCCCAGGATGTACAAATACGTATGGAGGAGATAAATAGGATGGCACTCCTAGCCAGGGCAGCAGGTTTGCCCACACCAGACGCCCCACTAAGAGAGACACCTGCATCCTAAGAAGCTTCTTCCTTGCTGCCCCCAAACTGGCCTCTGCTGTTATCTCAGGCATACCTGCCCCCTTCCTTTGGGATCACCTCCTGCAAATGAAGGGCTCTCTGCATTCAGAATATTCCAGGTAAAGGTAAAGGGACCTCTGACTGTTAAGTCCCGCCGTGAACTACTCTGGGGTTGCAGCGCTCATCTCGCTTTACAGAGTACAACTTCTGGGTCATGTGGCAAACCAGAGCAGCGCATGGAAACGCTGTTTACCTTCCCGCTGGAGTGGTACCTATTTATCTACTTGCACTTTGACGTGCTTTCGAACTGCTAGGTTGGCAGGAGTTGGGACCGAGCAACAGGAGCTCACCCCATCACGGGGGTTCGAACCACTGACCTTCTGATCGGCAAGCCCTAGGCTCTGTGGTTTAGACCACAGCGCCACCCGCGTCCCATGCTGCACCACCCGTGTCAATCTTCCAGAGCTCTCTCCAATTACTTCCCAGGCTTTTGCTCCCATTGAGGGCCATTCACATTATTTTATCACATCTGAGGCCCTGGCCAGGTATTGCCTTCAGGCAGAGATGGGAAACCTGTGACTTTCCGGATGTTGACATCCTGCCCTTTGGAACTCCCTCTCATTACACATCAGAGAGGCTCCCTTCTTTATTGTATTTTCAGCCCCTACTGAAGGCCTTCCTTTTTCAACCAGCCTTTTAAGTGGAGATCCTTATCCGGCCTAGCCTGTATCTGCACTAGATGCAAAGTTGCTTTTACATATGAAATTCTTTCTAATTGTTGTTGTTCTACTGTGAAATTGCTCTGAGGCATTTTACGGGAGCAATTAATACAACGAAGCAAATAAACGGTTAAATAACCGGCTGCTCTCCCAGACCATTAGCCATGTAGGCTGAGGAGGGTTGTTGGGTGCTTGAGTCTCTTAACTTCTGGGCCTGAAAGTGAAACCTTCATGACAGTCCCACCAGCAATGATCAAATAGAGACCTCACAACAATGCTTCAAAGCATGGCTTGGGTGTCCCACTTGCCTCCCCCCCAGAAAGAGTGGTCACTTATCATCTATTTACACTGTCAGCAGATGCTGACATTGGTATCCCAGTCTTCCTTCCTGGAGCTCACAGGCTAGAGTGCAAAAGCGTGATTGGCTGAAGGCTGCTTAGCAGCTGTCATGCCTGAATAGGGATTTGAAACCATGTGGTTTGTTAAGGCCTGCTGGGAATTGTAACTGGGTGATGGGTAAACTACAGTGCCCAGAATTCTTCGAGGGAAAGAACATGTTTTGAACGCACCTTAAAGGTTTAGTGTGTTGGCATACGTCTGTCCCGAGAGTGACAATGGAGTGCACCTCTGGGGGTGAAGTCAAACTGCTACATTAGGAGGGTTACTTCCGCAGGGCACAAGCCTGGGCAGTGTGTGTGGAGGTCCTGAGCTGCCCAGACAACAAGACTCACAAGACAGCAAGACTCTTTGCCTCACTGA
The DNA here is from genome assembly GCF_963506605.1 of Zootoca vivipara. NCBI lineage: Eukaryota > Metazoa > Chordata > Lepidosauria > Squamata > Lacertidae > Zootoca > Zootoca vivipara. The sequence continues at coordinate 38,190,506 of NC_083277.1, forward strand.
TGTGGTCCAAAGGAAAGCAGAGCAATATGTTTGGCACCAGCTTGGCTGGAAGGTGCCATCCAACCGCCTTAGGAACTCTACTTTGTGTTGGGTTTTCTGCTTAGCCTTTTCTTCCCCCTCAGGCAACCGACGTTTAGGATCCGAGTTTTCTTCTCCTAGATGGGCTACCTTCCCAAATCCAAAGAAAGAATGAAGACCGATTAAGCATTGTGGCAACCATTTATGTGAATCCACATAGTACCATTGAAATGAAGTTATCAGATACTAGACGCAGGAATCACAAATGCAACTGTGGGCCTGCACAGTCAAATGCTCACTGCGTCGCAGCTGTGGTGCAATCTGAATGTGAGGCCCAATGTGTTTTGCCACGTATCAGTCCTCTTTTTAGCATTTCTCTGCTTTCCTAGTCCTCCCCCTCCCCCCCTTTCTTCAAGTACATTGGTTACTATGGAAACCAAGACATCATCCAAAAGGGCAAAACTCGGAGGCAACCACAAATATAAAATGCACACAATTTATATAATCTTTCCCAGTGCTACTTCACACATAATTTGAAGGTGGTGATGGGGTGATTATGTGAATAGGTGGGGTTTTTTAAAGTGTATATTTATATGTGTTCGTGTCTTTCTGTGTGTGTGTCTGTGTGTCTGTAGGTGTATGCATAAGGTTGCCAGTCAGCTTATCAGAATGTCAAAAGAATGTCATATTTTTGACCAGTTGCCCAAACAGGACAATTTAAACTAGGGTGGAAATAAATTTTTAATAAGCATGTTGGGCCTTTAAATGGGCATCTCCTTACTCTTTAATCTGTATGATATATTTTGCCTTTTTATTTATTTATTTTTTTTTAAAAAAAAGCTGCTTCCCATTAGAGGGGAAAGGACGTTCTACACGTGCCTTTCCCCAGATCAACCTCTCCTTGTTAAGTCAACCTAACTGTGCCTTAAGATCTACAGGTGCGGCTGTTTTCTGAGTCCCTGAGTACATTGTTATGTGAAAGAGCATAGCTGCCAAGTTATCCCTTATTTTAAGGGATTTTCCCTTATGCTGAATAGGCTTCCTCGCGAGAAAAGGGAAAACTTGGCAGCTATGGTGAAAGAGGCTTCCCAGTGATGATATTCAGGCTGCCCAGGATCCTGCTTCCCACATGGCCAACTCCATGCCTTTTGGAAGCCCATGAGATAAGCGCAACCGCTTTCCATGTAGACCAGATGTTGCTGAACTACAACTCCCAAGCAAGCATGGCTAAGGGTCAGAGGTGATGGGAGTTGTAGATCAGCAACATCTGGAGGGCCAAAAGTTCACCACACCTGCCACAGACAGACTGTGAAATAGAGGTATGACTGGAGCCAACATGATAATCTTTTCAGCACCAGGTTACTTTGTTATTTGACCAGACATTTAAAGTTGTAATCCTATAACCACTCACTTGGAGTAAGCCCACTGAATTCAGTGCCTTTTACTTCTGGACAGGCTTGTATAGGATTGCACAGTTAAGCATTTTAACTGTTGGTCTGTCATCCACCCCATTGTTGTTGTTGTTGTTGTTGCTGCTGCTAATTGGATTTATATACCACCCTATACCCTGTTGTATGGCAAAAGTTCTGAAATAGTGCACCTTCGGGCAGTGCAGGTCAGGCAGCTGGTCCAAGTGGTGTAGCTCCTAGGGAAGTGAAGCAAGTAGTCAGAAGCGCACCGACTTCACCCCAGGTCAAGCCTGGGAAGTACAGCAAACGTGGTAGGTCACCCACTTCACCCAAAGCAAGCCCAGAGGGGGCTGCAAAGCGAAGTAGGTCTCTTGACAGTGCTGCTAGTCTGAGAGAGCCACAGTCAGAGACAAGCAGTTCGGATTTAGAGGGGGAAGATGTGGGACCAAGGCGTTCAAAACGCACCACGAAAGGTAAACCACCTGAAAGGTTTTCAGCTGTCAGTGTATGGGCGAACCTAGCAGTGTGTGAGCCTGAAAGCTTTGAAGAGGTGCAACAGTTGTCAGTGGAGGAAGCTAGGAAGTGGAAAGTTGCAATGGAGAAAGAGTTGAAATCCATGCAATCTCTTGGTGTGTATAGCCTAACACAGTTGCCAGAAGGTAAGAAAGCAGTCAGTTGTAGGTGGGTCTACAGGCTGAAACCCACAGTGACTGGAGAGCCTCAGTACAAGGCTAGATTAGTGGCTAGAGGTTTTACTCAGAAGAAAGGAATCCACTATACAGATGTCTTTAGTCCGACTTCGAGAGCGGAATCTTTCAGGATGCTTTTAGCGACTGCAGCGCAGAGAGGCCTAGTGGTCAACCACTTTGATGTGGACACCGCTTATTTGAACTCTGACCTCCAGGAGGAGTTGTACATGTTGCCTCCTCCAGGGTTTGAGAGTGACGTGCCAGGTCAGGTGTGGAAGCTGCACAAGTCGATCTACGGTCTGAAGCAATCCGCTAAAAATTGGAATTCATGTCTTGATTCTGTTTTGAAGAGCCTAGGTTTCAGGAAGAGTCTAGCTGACAGTTGTCTGTATCTCAGAGGTGAAGGAGAACAGCAAGAACTGTTGCTTGTCTATGTTGATGACTTGATCTGCTTAGCAAAGAGCCAGATGCAAGTGCAGAAGTTTGCAAAAGAGCTAGGCAAGAGGTTCAAACTCAAGAATCTAGGTGCAGTGAATGTTTATCTAGGTGTGCAGATAGACAGAACTGAGGATGGAAGTTTCTTGCTCAGTCAGAAAGGCAAGATTGAACATTTGCTTGAGAAGTTCAGAATGTCTGACTGTAAAGGGGTCAGAACACCCATGGAGACAAACTTTGTGAAAGATTCACAAGTGAAGGACAAAGTAGCATTTGAGAGTCCTGAAGTGTTTCAGTCAGCGCTAGGGAGTCTGTTGTATTTGTCACAATGGAGCAGACCAGATATTGCTTTTGCAGTCAATTTGCTCAGTAGAGAAGCATCGAAACCTAGCGTGCATGCTTGGAATGGCATTAAGAGAGTGCTTAGGTATTTGCAGGAGACCAAAGAGTATTGTTTGGAGATGTCAGCGCAAGGTGAGCCACAACTCACTTGTTTTGCAGATGCTGATTGGGCCAATCAGGAGGACAGGAAGTCAGTGACTGGTTTGGTAGTCAAGTTTGGAAATGCCCTGATTGGTTGGCGGTCGCGCAGGCAAAGCCTAATAGCAATGTCTTCCACGGAAGCCAAATTCTGTGCGTTGTCTGCGACATGCACTGAATTGAAGTACTACAGATGTTTGGTCCAGGAAATCTGGGGTGATTGTAGCCAGCCCATCACTGTTTGGGGCGACAATCAACCATCTTTGAGACTGGCGGAGTCTGGACAGTTCAAGGCCAGAACCAAACACTTAGACATCCGCTTCCGAAACGTATGTCAGAGCATACAGGTAGGCTTGGTAAGGTTGAGGTATTGTCCAAGCCAAGAGAACCTAGCAGATGGGTTCACAAAACCCTTGAGTTTCCAACGGCATGGGGAATTCTGTGAAGGGTTGGTTTTGGGGTAAGTTTGGATACCCGCTATCCCCAGTGTTCAGGTGAGAGGGGGTGTGATGAGTAACAAGTAACTAAAGAGTTAACTGTGTACTGTAGCACCTGATCACTGAGGAATATCATGTTACAGAATGTACCAGAAGTGTTTCTGTATGTTGCAGTTGGTTTCGTTTCTGCCTGGGAGACGGTCGCAAGATGTCTGCGCTCTCACCAGGTTGTTTGTTATTTTCTCTCTAGAATAAACTTAAGTAGTTATTAGAACACTTTGGACTCTGTGTGTTCTTAAGAGGCTTTTTATCCAACGGCTATACAAGCTTTCGCTGTGTGAGAAGAAGAACTCTGCTGTGTGTGTGTTTTACTGCCAGCCCGGTTCTACGGAAGCAGAGAAGCGCAGAGGAAGCGCGCCGGGCGATAATCAGAGGCTCCTAATTGAGTCATAAACAACTCAACGGAGCCCTATACCCGTCACATACCCAGAGGTCTCAGGGCGGTTCACAGAAAATATCAATATTAAAATCACTATATATAATGTCAGAATGAAAACAACAACCCAATAACGCCCCCCCCCCCAAAAAAAGAACCACATTTTTAAAGGGCATAGGATTTTAATTGTTCTGAAATGTGGTTTATTTGATTGTGGGATGATGATGATGATGATGATGATGATTTCTTAGTTGCTTTTCTCTCAGAGTGACCAAAACAGAATTACATTAAAAGCAATTATGTAGAAACAACCAATTTATTTTATTTTGGCATGACCAGTTGGTCAAGCTTAGGAATTTGTAAGAATACAGGATGGCTTAACAATTTTTTAAATGAACCAATTAACCTGCCCCCAAGGGCAATGTGGGAGACCGAGTGGCGCTGTGGTCTAAACCACTGAGCCTAGGGCTTGCCGATCAGAAGGTTGGCGGTTTGAATCCCTGTGACAGGGTGAGCTCCTGTTGCTCTGTCCCAGCTCCTGCCAACCTAGCAGTTTGAAAGCACGTCAAAGTGCAAGTAGATAAATAGGTACTGTTCCGGCGGGAAGGTAAACGGCGTTTCCGTGCGCTGCTCTTGTTCGCTAGAAGTGGCTTAGACATGCTGGCCACATGACCTGGAAGCTGTACGCCGGCTCCCTTGGCCAATAACACGAGATGAGCGCCGCAACCCCAGAGTTGGTCATGACTGGACCTAATGGTCAGGGGTCCCTTTTCTTTTACCTTTACTCATAAAAAGGTAAAGGGACCCCTGACCATTAGGTCCAGTTGCAGACGACTCTGGGGTTGCGGTGCTCATCTTGCGTTATTGGCCGAGGGAGCCGGCGTATAGCTTCCAGGTCATGTGGCCAGCATGACAAAGCCGCTTCTGGCACATGGAAACGCCGTTTCCCTTCCCGCTGTAGCAGTTCCTATTTATCTACTTGCACTTTGACGTGCTTTCGAACTGCTAGGTTGGCAGGAGCTGGGACCAAGCAATGGGTGCTCACCCCATCACAGGGATTCGAACCGCTGACCTTCTGATCAGCAAGCCCTAGGCTCAGTGGTTTAACCCACAGCGCCACCAGGTTCCCACACCTTTACTCATATGGTCACACAAAACTTGTGCAGAGATTATATGACATTGCATTTTCCTAATACAGTATGTTCATGCTGGCATCATACAACATTGCCAGGTAGTAGATGTTTCCCCACACTTTCCATTGCAGTGATCCTTATCAGACTTCTTTGTGGTTAGAAAAGTGATGGGATGTTTGCATTAGCAAGTGTGGGGGGAAAAACAAGGAATGGTTCCAATGATATTGTCCTATTTGTGCAAAGCCTTCCACCTGTGCCATAGGACTTCTTCCCCCTCTCCCCTCCCCAAACATCCCCCCCAAATAATCTGCTCCAGAAGGTAGGAGGAAACTCCCGGACAGATTGGGGGGCAGGAAGAGGAGAAGGAGATAAACTCCTATTGTGCAGACAGAAGTCCTTGTGTCCTGATTTTCACTTTTTGAAATATGGCAGCCCTAGGATACTACAAAAGATTTTGTCCAAATAAACAGCCTGTGTGGAGGAACCCTGTGCCTTTTGCTTCCATTGTTTCAAATGCAAGCCACTTGCTTTTCGGAAAGGAAACCTCTACAAATGCCCAGGAGCACGATTTCCATATGTACTTACACAAAACCATCACCTTTGCCTCAGAGGGAAGGCTTGATGCGTTTGTGGAGGCACATACTCAGAACTTTTCACTAGGCAAACTAAAGATGGCAATCTTATTTCTCCAGGTGCACACACATACCTCATGCATTAAGACTGAAGGCTGTGATTGCATTAAACTGGAGAGCAAATCCTTAGCATCCAAATCCAGCCAACTGGTAGCAGCGTAATAGCATGTTTTGTGGTCCTGTGCTGTCCTAGATAGCAGTGTTGACACATTCCATTCTAACCACTAGTGTTCTGCATTGCAAATCTTGGGACGAGTCACAAGACTGTGCTTGTCAGTTACGCATGAAGCTTCAATCAGCACAGGGTCTCTTCTTATAATCTGAGCAAAGCGGGTTTGGTCCTGTAGGTTGCCTGGTTGGAGACCCACCTTGGAACCATCTGTAAGTCACCTTGAACTCTTCAAAAGAACTCTCTTCAAAAGAAGAGTGGAGTAGAAGTGGAGCAGAGAAAGCAGTTGCCCTCATAAGAACACGAGAAGAACCCTGTATGGGGTCAGACCAAAGGCCGGTTTCATCCAGCAATTTATTTGTGGGAAGACCACAAACACAACATGAGCACAGTAATATCCTCCCCAGCAATTGCTACATAGGGATGCCAGGGGCAGCAGAGGGTAATTATCTGACTGCTACAATGGTGTCCTCTCAAGACACTGAATTAACAAGGTACTTGTTTTCAGGCCAGTCCAAAACACTCAGTTCAAAGTGTATTAATAAAGTGTGGGGTAAGTAGCTGAGATGTACCTTTAACTGTCAAGGATATAAGCGGGGGGAAACAGTCATAAGTCTGCCCTGAAGAGGTAACCTCAGCGCACATGGTGATTGTGTTGAAGCACAGTGAACCGGTCAGACCTCCGAAGGATGTCAGAAACCAGCCAGATACCATGGCTGGGCAATCTTCTAAGCCAGGGACGTGTCAACCAGATGTTGCTGGACTCCTGTTCCCATTATCAAGAGCTGTAGGCCAACACAATTGGCAGACTCCTCATCCGTGTCCTGAGCATAGCTGAATCCTTAGTCTATCCCGAACCATCAGCATCAGCTGTACACATTCAGCGTTGACTAGTTTGCCACTTGATTCCCTACTGTACAGCATATTTGTCCCCAGCATAGCTGCCAAGTTTTCGCTTTTCTCGCGAGGAAGCCTATTCAGCATAAGGGAAAATCCCTGTAAAAAAGGGATAACTTGGCAGCTATGGTCCCCAGTGCTTTGGGGCCACAGATTTGGAGGCTTATGTGCAAGATGGAAACAGAGTCCTCAGCCTATTGTCAAAGAAAGTGGTTGTAATGAATTCAGTACATTTGATGAGTTTCAAAACAAAACATGCAGGAGCTGTTTCCTTTCAATCAATATCATAATGCTCTCTGTGTTGTCCAGGCTTCTAATGCAGTTGTACCTTGGAAGTCAAACAGCTTAGTTCCCGAACTATTCCAGTTTGTGAACTATTTTTGGAAGCCTAACGTCCGACGGGGCTTCCATGGCTTCCGATTGGCTGCAGGAGCTTCCTACAGCCAATCAGCATAGCTGCCAAGTTATCCCTTATTTTAAGGGATTTTCCCTTATGCTGAATAGGCTTCCTCGCGAGAAAAGGGAAAACTTGGCAGCTATGCCAATCAGAAGCCATACTTGGGTTTTTGAAAGTTTTGGAAGTTGAATGGACTTCCGGAACGGATTCCGTTCGACTTCCAAGGTATGACTGTATGTTTCTTCCTCCCCCAGGAGCTCTGAAAGATTATAATGTCTGTATTTTCAGTAAAAAGTATTTTTTTAAAAAAAATAATAGCAGACCAAGCAACGGTGACTTCCTCTGAGAAGTAAGTGCAATGTCCTTTTCTCCAAGCCTGGGATGTGGAGTGTCCTTCTTTCTTAAGGACAGAGATTCCTGAGCCAAATCCTGGGCCATCTATCTCAGTATCGTCTACTCTGACTGGCAATGGCTCTCTAGGGTTTAGGCTGGAGCTTTCCCCAGTCTTACCTGGAGACTCCAGCAATTGAACCTGCCCTAACACTGAGCTTTGGTCCTTCTCTTTCACCACCTGCGAACAGGACAGTGGTGCTCGTTCCAGTGATCATTTTTACCCTGCAATGTACTGTGATAGTTCTGAAGATACAAGCATTTCCTAAAAGATAAACAGGAACTTAATGTTCCTCTTATTCCTTTTGACTATGCTTCATGATCAGATGACTTGAAGATTGTGGCATGGCCATCTAAATATAAAAAAACAGAAGCAAATCTGTTTTGGAAAACAACACTATAAATGACATTGTGAATAACCCTTTCTGCAACTTTTTCTTTTTCCAATTAGGCTTACCAGGGGTCACACCTCTACCATGCCATAGTCTAATCTGTTCATTTCACCTTCTGCTACCATTTCCTCCCCTGTCCCCAAAAAATCCAGTTTTATTTTACTGATGTTTTTCATTTTTATGATTGTGCTTATCTGTCACAGATTGAGGGGCTGATCTAACGGTGCTAATATTCCTCTCACATTCAGACCTAGCTACAGAGCATTCATGCTGTGGCCTCATTCAAAGTAGCCACCAACACTTTATCACACAGGTATTCTATCTGTGTGCACAACAACAACAACAACAACAACAACAACACCAAAACAACTTGCTGCACAATCAAGTTTAAATCAGAATGCAAAGCTTAAGTTTAGAATTACAAGTTTTAAGTCCTTGGTTCCAATGAGGGGGATTGAAAGCATGTGCTTAGCTTTCTCTCACTGAAATCAAAGGGATTTAGAAGTGCTGAACTTTGGTTGGATCATGCCCCTTGTGAGGAAGAGGAAGAAGGAGGAGGAGGAGGAGGAGCTAAATGGACATGAAATTTCCTTTAACACAGGGAGTTTTCTACTGGCTACTCTAATAATGATTAATATCCCAGTAGTTTTGAACCAAGTGGGATGAGTCCTGTTTGGGTTCAGCCCCTGGTTTTGAGTAAATCTCAAAAAGTGTTTTATTTGGTGAAAACAAATTGTCATTAAATCAGGCATAAAAACCCCCAAAGAAAAGCAGAAACAGCAATAAGCTAACTTAGCTAGAGTTGGAACTACTTACTGCAATCAAGGCAAAAGGCTAGCAGTGTAATAGTTCCAAGTAAATTATTTTATTTTATTTTTTCTTGCGTGTGTGGCAAAACTGCATTGGACTCATATTGTTGCCAGGTAAATAGGGAAAGCTACAGCCAAGCCTGACATGCCACTACGTGATTTGCTTGTGTTTTTGCCAAAATAGCAGTGAGGAGGTTATTCTGCATACTCATCCCAACAAGTTCACAGCGATGCAAAGAAAGTTTGTAAAATTCCATTGCTGAGCTTTGCTTCTCTCCCCCCCCCCAAGTCTCCGCCTCTTGTTATTCGGCTGAATCATCAAACACACATCTGAATCATTGTGGTATCTGCTTTTTCCTCATAATCAAGAGAACAACGCACACTGTTTCTGCATGGAGTCCTTGAAGTGTGTGCTTGCTTATTTTGCATACATCTGAGCTTTTCCCTACAAATGTCACAGGCGTTTGCCCTATTTAGGCTCATCACACAGGGGGAATGGGGATGAGAGAAGACTAGATCCATCCCCTTCACCAACCCACTTCACCCCCACCCCTGTGACTCTCCATGAGTTGGGGGGGGGGGCTATCTTCTAAGAACCCCAGAAGAACCCTACAGGATCTGGCTAGTGCCCTGTCTATTCCAGGATCCTGTTCTTACAGTGGCCAACCAGATGCCTCAGACAGGAGCTGAGAGCAGCAGCGTTCTCTCCCTTTGTACATCCCAGGAACTCGGATTAAGAGTCATAATGCCTCCAACAGGGGAGGCAGAACATAGTTATTTTTACTCATGTAAGCTCCCTGTACACTTTGGAACTATGGAAGCTTATAGATGTAGAGAAGGCTCCCCCTTTGTTTGTTTCTTCATCATTCTATCCCTCTTTCTTACAGATCGATACACCGCTTCTGAGCCCGGGCCCATCAAAGTGGTGCACAACGAGATACAATGCAACCAGAATACAACCTCTAAAAACAATCAGGCCACTTAGGCAGACGCTAAAAGCAATCAAACCATTTTTACAGGTGTACAGTTGACATCTCATTATAACTTGGAGAGGTAAGCAGAACCAGAGGAGAGTGATTTGGGGGGGCGGGGAGCAGAGCTAGCATACAAATCTACTTTCTACCTCATGTTCTTCTAACTGCACAGGGGATTAGACAGTCCCAACAGGGCTTGGGATCCTTTCATTTCACCGCCTTTTGACTCCATTGTCTACATCCATATATAATTATAAGTGCATCTGTCAACTGAGGCTAACAGCATACCTGCCAAGTTGCTGTCAGGGAAATAAGGGACCGGGCCGGAAATAGCAGACCGGAAGTAGCGCTGCCGCCATTTCGGAACTGGGCGGAGCATGCTCAGAAGTGACTTTTGATGCTGCTTTGCCCAGTTCCAAAATGGCCGCCGCGCCAGAAGTCGCACTGCAGCCATTTTGGAACTGGGCAGAGCAGCATCAAAAGTCGCTTCTGAGCATGCTCTGCCCAGTTCCAAAATGGCCGCCGCGCCAGAATAAACCAGGGAAAAACAAAAAAAATCAATTTTTTCAGCTAGGAACAGCTGGAAAAATGGGGATTTCCCAGGGAAAACGGGAGACTTGGCAGCTATGGGCTAACAGTTCATGTACACGAGGAACTGGGATCCAGTCCACACAAGTATATGCCACAGTAAATCTGTTTGGGCGCAATCCTTAATAGGATGGCGGGGCCATCGCTGCATCTGCAACCCTGCCAAGCACACCCATCCAAGTAGGAGGTGGAGGCGGGACTGGGAGATCACTGCATCAGCCTGGAAAGTTGGACTTTTGGGTGTGGGTGTTGCTGGCTGCAACATAGCCGTGCACAGTAGAGGAGCTCCATGCCAGCGAAGGTGCCCTCTGCCCAATCCACCCACCCAGCACAACCCATAGAAGGGATGGATTACAAGACCCTTTTATTCTTTTTGCATTTGACTGTAATAAATTAACAGGGTTATCTGTTTTTGTATCAACCAGTCTCTTGTTATGCTACCATTTTACATAAAGGGACTAGTATGAGTGTTACAAAGGAATTCACAGGGATTTCCCAGAGCTTTTCTATCTCCAGTCAGCTGTTGTAGATCCCCCCTCCCCACCCCCCAAAAACCTCCACTCTGCTTCTGGAGAGTCCCAAAATGTAAGACAAGAAGTGTTTGGAGAAAGTCAGGATGAGGAGAGACCAATATCAGGGAGAACATGCACACTACCCGTTTCCTTGTGAAAATCATTGGGTGCAAAGTGCTGGTCTCGTATTCTACTATACTGCAGTATGTGCTTGTAACCTGGCTGCTGGCAGCTGACAGCCCCTTGTGCTGGAAGAAAGTCCGTGGGAAGCCCTCCTTTCTGGAGCTTCAGCAGTGGCGCTGCAGGAGACCATGCAACGAAGAAGGTTCCTCGCTGTGCTTATAATAATGCAATCAAAATTCGGCACTGCGGCAAGTGGGAGGGCGAAACTGAGGCTTAAGAGGTTAGCACCGGCTAATGCAGACCATGCAGAGCTCCCTTCGAAGTGTGACCTTCTGCAATGTCAGACGGGTAAAGGCAAGACTGTATGATGCATTTCTTTACGCTGCTGTATCGTGGCGCTTCATCTGTGCAATCCTACGGCACTGGGTTGTCCATCCGTAACAGAGACGTTCTAATTCAGAGCTGATCAACACACAGAGAGATAAATAATGTGGCACAGAGTTCCAGGGACTATACAAGCTGGGACTCCAGGTGGGGGGTTCCAAGCCTGAATTCTTCCTCACAGAAAAAGTCCTCCTGACTGTCAAGGGAGAGCTGGGAAGCAGGAGCTGTAAATTGGTGCCCATCGCTGCCTCTGGTGACAGCAAATTCCATAGAACTTCATTTGTGATGAAGTACTTTCCTATGACTGCCCTAAAGCTCCCAACATCCCCTATCTCTGTTGTGCATAGCTGTGTGAAGGGGCTTTCCTTCCAGGGAAGTTGCCCCACTGAAACGCCCGGTAACTCCAGTGACAAGAAAGGTAGGCAGCTGAGCTTGAGAGGCTGCTTGCCTGGATTTTCCACCAAGGCCTCTAGAGAAGCCTCTCCCTGGATTGGATCCAAGGTTGTTTCTAGAACATGCTCACTTTAGAAATCCCCTGGCTAAAGAGTCAGCCTGGCTAAGTACTTTCTCTCCTTAGACGAAAGAGATACTGAAAGAGGTATCTCTGCGACTAAATGACCTTTGATAAGATTAAAGCAGAAGCCACAGAGCGGTTAAACCAATTGAACGAAGCTGCAAATCTTACATAAATTCAAAGTCGAGCTTATTCTGCTTTAGCACATGCATGTGTGAAGGGATGGGTGAGATAAATCAGACTAGTTATTTGCTTCATTTTTTTTATATTACTGTATAAACAATTAAGCAACCCCCATAAGACATCTGAGTGTTTTTGGTTTCTTTTTGAAACGATTTATTGTTGATGTTGTTTGTTTGTTTGTTTGTTTGTTTGTTTGTTGTTGTTGTTGTTGTTGTTGTTGTTGTTGCCTGAGCCTGGTATGTTGAATTACTGTAGAAAGTGGAGTTCTTGGTGAAGTCCAGAAATAAACAGTAAATTGCAAGAACTCGGGCCAGGAGGAAGATGAATTTCAAGTAAGTCTTCAAAAGCTTTTATTTATGTAATGATAAGATGAATTCAAGGGACCCAGGTGGCGCTGTGGGTTAAACCACTGAGCCTAGGGCTTGCTGATCAGAAGGTCAGCGGTTCGAATCCCTGTGACGGGGTGAGCTCCCGTTGCTCGGTCCCAGCTCCTGCCAACCTAGCAGTTCGAAAGCACGTCAAAATGCAAGTAGATAAATAGGAACCGCTACAGCGGGAAGGTAAACGGCGTTTCCATGTGCTGCTCTGGTTTGCCAGAAGCGGCTTTGTCATGCTGGCCACATGACCTGGAAGCTATACGCCGGCCCCCACAGCCAATAACGCGAGATGAGCGCGCAACCCCAGAGTCGGTCGCGACTGAACCTAATGGTCAGGGGTCCCTTTACCTTTACCTTTTAAGATGAATTCAAATAGGAATAAACTTACTTGAAATTCATCTTCCTCCTGGCCCGAGTTTTTGCAATTTACTGTTTATTTCTGAGCCTGGTATGTGGCGTTTCTTAAGGTCACACTTTGATGCATTCAGATTACCATCCATTCAGAGGGGCTGCATGGACAGCCTCCGTTACCATCGCTGCAGCAATGTGAGAGTGGCCAGAACTGGAATAGACGGAACCTGTGGATGCTATGGATCACATGTCATATACAAGAGAGACAGAAACAGCTCACATGGCCTGGCAAGCTGGCATTGCTGCCCGCTGCAACCGGGGTGGCTTCCCCAAATGCTCAACCCGAAAGTTAGCCTAGGGTTGTCAAAAAGGCAACACAGACGGCTGCGGCCTGATATTTAATGGGAGGGAATTCCAAAGAGTAGGTGCCATGACAGTATGTACACAACCTGAATGCCTGATTCCTATAGCACGCAGAGCAAACCTCCTGATAAGAAGGTCCTCTGCAGGAGGCCTTCACCTGCAGAGCGCCGCAATCGATTGGGTATAAAAGGAGCGAGATGGGTTCCCCCCCCCCAGGTGTTGCCATCAGCACAATTGCTCCTTGTAAATTGGAGCACCTCCTGCATGCTCAAGAGACAATAATGGTGGCTAGGGTGTCCTTTCTCCAACTGTAGTTGGTATGGCATTTGCACCCTTCCCGAGGGACACCCAATCCAGCCAGTTACATGTGCTTCGGTAATGTGCCAGTTGTATGATTGCAATGTGCTGTATGCTGAGGACTGCTTTTGAGGAGCTTGAATTTGTCAAAACGCATCTGCAATGGGTCTCACTGATGACCTTTGTACGGAGCATATCGCTCCAAGACTTCAGCAGGCTGGTACTTAGGCACACTTCCCCCTCAGATTCACATTTTGGCGCACTTTATTTGGTTGGAGAACTGAGTCACAAAATCCAGAGAAGTGTCAATTTTTTATAGGCGGCTGTGTTTCAGTTGACGCATTGTTTCAAAAAGGGCAATGTCACACAAGGCCTTCTCGTCCACGTTGTAGCTGCAGACTAAATCCTGGCTGTTACAGAAGGCCTTTGAAGTTCAAGTGTTGTTAGTTCTGGTGCTGACTTCTTTGGTTTCTGTTTTGTGTGGTGGTGGTGGTGGTGGTGGTCTGCCCTACTTTAGTTGACTGTTTGATTTCTTGTTCCTGGTTTAATTTCTTATGGTTTTTATCTCTTATTATTGGTTTTAATTCCTATTGGCCAGGCGTGTCTGTCTGGTGCTATATAAGTTTTATTGAGAATAAACAGGCATACATGAATTATAGTCAGGTGTCTGGCAAAAATAAATGCAAGATATATCACAGGGGCTCATCTGAGGAAGGCAAGACATTAACATTCCAAGGTAATGGATAGTCAGTGAATCATACAATCAATTGGTCAGAGACAGTGTCAGATAAAGTGGTACTTGGAAGGAATTTGCCATCCATGTGACTGGGCTGACAAACAGGTCCCAAAAAACCATGGTGCACTTTTTAGTGGGAACTGATATACAAATTTAATAAACCTTTTAAAAAACAAAACTTTTATTGACCCCAGGAGTTTTTTGGGGGGCAGGGGGGTGAATTTGAGAAGGGTTCATATTCACTCATTCTTGGCTTATCATATGGTTTTAATGTATTGTTAGCTGCTGTGTGCTGTTTTTGAGAAGAATGGCAGAATATACATTTTCAAAAGAAAGGGCTCTGTTTTAAAAGCACAGAGGTGAACATCATAGAAGACTCTCACCTGCAAATATGCCTCCCTGGCTCATGAACACATTTTGCCTCTGAGTAGCCAGTGTGGTGTAGTGGTTAAGAGCGGTAGACTCATAATCTGGGGAACCGGGTTCGCATCTCCGCTCCTCCACATGCAGCTGCTGGGTGACCTCGGGCTAGTCGCACTTCTCTGAAGTCTCTCAGCCTCACTCACCTCACAGAGTGTTTGTTGTGGGGGAGGAAGGGAAAGGAGAATGTTGAATGTTAGCCGCTTTGAGACTCCTTCGGGTAGTGATAAAGGGGGGTAATAAATCCAAACTCCTCCTCCTCCTCCTCTTCTTCTTCTTCTTCTTCTTCTTCTTCTTCTTCTTCTTCTTCTTCTTCTTCTTCTTCTTCTTCTTCTTCTTCTTCCTCTTGACACTTGACGTGCCATTGAACACCTGTGTATACCCCACAAACCTAACTGCCATGTCTCGTATGAACTGGCTTTCCCTGGGAAGAAAGAAAAACCTGGCCCCATCTTTTCCAATTGTGGAGTTATTAAGCAACGCAAGAATCTGCCTTAGGCTTATCCAGCCCATCTAGCACAGCCTTATTGGCACTGCCTGGCAGGGGCTCTCCTGGATTTCAGAGTCCCAGCCACTTGGAGATGCTGGGGACTGAACCTGGGAACTTCTGTGTGCAAAGCAGATGCTCTGCCTCTGAGCTACAGGAAGGAAAGGATGATCTTATTTTTGTCCATGCTCAGTACTATTCCACCCAGCGTGCTGCTGGGACCCAGGGGGATCTTTATAGCATCACCATGCAAAAATGTTTTAATGTGCACTCCCTTGGCAGGGTAAAAGGCCGTTTCATAAACAGGAGATTGGTAGGGAATCCCTGTGGTGCAGCGACAGCTGCCTCTGCTGCTCTTGGGGGAACGTTCAGCTCAGCGCACTGTGCAGCAGCAGCAGCAGCAGCAGCAGCAGCAGCAGCAGCAGCAACAGGATGCAGAATTCTCTGCGCACAGATCAAAAAAGGTGCAGCATTTCAATGGGGAATGGTGCTAATCTCTCCATTGTTGCGGCTGAAGCTCACTTTCTATTATAAACCCCGACATTACATGGCAAACTCCAGGGCCAACTGAATTAAATGGAGCCATCCGAATGTGGCCTCTGCAACACAGATAAAGAGGCCACAGGATGTGAGGGGCAAACCCCCCTCTATGCTTTCGCAAATCAACATGGTCTTTAAGTGGCCAGGTGCCTGAACAGGACCCTCTTCTCTTGAGGAAAAGATGTGGAAACCCATGGAAAAGCCCAGCACACCTGGGGGCTTGGGTAAATCTGGGTTAGTCCCAAGAGAACCCAAAGTACCCCGTCTCATAGGCATCTTGCCTGCTTCCCACCCCAATAACGTTTCTGACCATGTCCTGTGCCCTGTTCGGCCCCTGATTCTCCCTCCCCATATGGGCCCCGCTCCATCCAGTTCTCAAGTGAAAACATGGAAGCCATAGCTGCCAAGTTTTCCCTTTTCTCACGAGGAAGCCTATTCAGCATAAGGGAAAATCCCTTTAAAAAAGGGATAACTTGGCAGCTATGATGGAAGCAGACCTGATGAGAAGATGGTAGGAAGACCTGATTAGTTCACCTTGGTAGGAAGGGTCTACTCAGTGGATTCTGCTATGAGCAATGATTCAGCCGATAACTGTGAAGGAGAGGGGATGGCAGTGAGGAGAAAAGCCTCCCAGTCTCTGCTGGGCCTTTGTTGGGAAGACAAATACCTGTTGAGCTCTCTTGCTAGGTGCTCAACACTCGGTGCTCATCACCCGAGGCAGCCAGCTAGTTTTCGGGGAGGGCAAGAACATGCCCTGTAGCATATACAGCACTGCCCTGCAACAGAAGTGAATGACCAGAGGGCCTTACGGGAAACTGCTGCCCCCTACCACAGTGTGTGCTGCCAGAGGCGGTCAGCTCACCTTGCCTCACAGTAGGGCCGGCCCTGCCGCTCCCATATCCTCTGTACACTGCAGATAATGCAGAGGGGTGAGAGAAGACCACCCTGTATGTGTGGTGCCAGAGGTCTTGGTCAAGTGTGCCATCAGTGGCAGTCACAAATGGTGCCTGATTACAAAAGCTAATTGAAATCTAAGAATTCTTGGATTCCCTACGGCAGTTAATGAACATTCTTAGCTGAATCCAAGCTGTGGTGTTGCTTTGGCTTTCGAGGGTAGGGCCAAGAGCACATTTCTGACTTCAGGAATGCCTTCGAGCAGAACTATGTGATAGAGAAATTGCTGAGGAGCTCAGGTGATCTAGCGAGTACGAAGGTGATTGTGGGACCGCAGAAATAAATCAGCCAAGAGAGCTGAACACACCCTTGGCAACTGCGTCTTACCACGCCCTTCAGTCCTGTAGGTTCATGTGCAGAGTGTAAACACAACCCAGAACTCACCCAAGGAATAAATAAACTTGCACATGTGCTCAATGTCACACAAAGAACACTCTTTTCAGCAAGCTGCAAAATTAAAAAAGAAAAAGAAACAGGTAAGTGAAAGGCATTCTGGGCTATGTAATGGGAATAGTTTTGCTCATTTGACAAATTATACTGTAATTGCAAAATAAAAAAAATCCTTCGTGTGCATGCACACTTCATCAGATACACAGAAGTGTGCATGCACACGAAAGCTCATACCAAAATAAAAACTTAGTTGGTCTTTAAGGTGCTACTGATGGAATTTTTATATTTTGTTTCGACTCAGACCAACACGGCTACCTACCTGTAACTAGAACTGTAATTGCAGTTATGTTTAAGCCACAGCACTCAAAAAAAGCACCCATTAAAAACTTCCATACAGTACAAGCTTAGCAAACATGGGATAATAGGAGAAGTCCTCTGATGGAATAGTTACTAGTTAAGGAATGGGAAGCAGGAAGCTGGAAGTACTTACTGGACAGTCCTTCCAATGGACGGATGTAGAAGGTACACTCCCTTAAGGATCATAACTGTCAAGTTCTCCCTTTTTTAAAGGGAAATTCCCTTATGCTGAATAGGCTTCCTCGTGAGAAAAGGGAAAACCTGACAGCTACGTCAAGGATTGTTATTGGGACCTGCGCTTTTAAACTTTTTTGGATGGTTAGACATCTGTTTGGCTACTGTACGAACAGGGTGCTGGACTTGATGAGCCTTTACAGTGGAACCTCGGTTTATGAACACCTCGGCTTATGAATTTTCGGTTTACGAACGCCGCGGCCCCATATGGAATGGATTAATTCACTTTCCATTACTTTCAATGGGAAAGTTTGCTTCAGTTTATGAACGCTTCAGTTTAAGTACTCCGCAGACCGTCTGGAACAGATTAATCCACTTTCCATTACTTTCAATGGGAAAGTTCGCTTCAGTTTATGAACGCTTCAGTTTATGAACAGACTTCTGGAACCAATTACACCCATGCTTCAGTTTATGAACGCTTCAGTTTAAGTACTCCGCGGACCCATCTGGAACAGATTAATCCACTTTCCATTACTTTCAATGGGAAAGTTCGCTTCAGTTTATGAACGCTTCAGTTTAAGTACCCCGCAGACCGTCTGGAACAGATTAATCCACTTTCCATTACTTTCAATGGGAAAGTTCGCTTCAGTTTATGAACACTTCAGTTTATGAACAGACTTCCGGAACCAATTGTGTTCATAAACCGAGGTACCACTGTACTCTGATCCAGCATGGAGTTCTATAGTTACATTCATTTTCTGGATGGAACATTCTTACTGATGCAATTGAGACCTCCTAAGCAAAACTAAAATAGCATATTTGAGGAATGTCATCTTGAAATTTACTCTTAGTGCTTCTATTTGGATTCCCTTCTCTCTGTTAATACATTATTATTTGTTTTAAAGAAGAGCAATCTGAATGATAAACACAGAAGCTAAACTCTGCAGAATGAGAGACTTACCGTACTAAATCCTGTCTTGAAGTTCATAACCGCGCTCAGCTGTGCATTTTGAAATCAGTATTTTTTGGGAAACGTACAATAAAGTCATAGCACAGCAATATAGTACATGTGTGTATTTCTTACACAAATTTCCCCTACCACAATCCCACAGAACAGAATGTTCTTATCAACTTTCTTAAGTGTTACAAGAGAGACAGAAACATAACAAGATATGTGTGGTTTTAAAAAAATCTTACGGTGCTTATTTCACATTCCGCACCCCCTTGCCATAATACCAACTTGCCTGTATTCATCGCTATACAATGAAAGAAAACACCTCCTCTGCTCATTTCCAGGGCTTGTAGAGGTCATGCTAACCTGCTGTTTGATCCTCCCTACCGAGCTCCATTGGACGTGTTAGTAGAGCGGGTTAGCATATAGTACTAGGAATGAGGACACACAGGTTCAAATCCCCATTGCTTCATGGACTAGTCATTCTCTCTCAGCCTGGCTTCCTTCACCCGTTTGATATGAAGCTAAGGGTGTTGGGTGTGGGAGCCCTATTTCACCCACTGAGCTCCTAGAAGGAAGGTCAAGATAAAACGGAATAAATCCACAGTGAATCCCTTCTAGAATCATTATGTGGGAAACGTATGTACTAGATCTCAGAACAATGCCTTTTAATTTTGCAGTGCGTGCCCTCTACATTTCTAGCATTGTTTCAAGGAGTGTAGATTCCTAACACAGAGAGGGTCTTGGGTCTTCACAGTAGCACACTGATAAACATAATCATGTCTGGCTTTACCCCACAAAGGGAAGGTGCACCACCGAACCATTCTATGCTGAGCAGCTCTTAAAGGTGGAGGTCTCCATTAAAGGCAGTTTTCACAAATCTGGTACTTTCCAGATGTTCCAGACTATAGCTCCCTATAGCTGGTTGATGGGAGTCACACTCCAGAAAATCTGGAGGATGACAGCTCTGATTCTGATTTCCAATTGGGTTCCTAAAATGAAAAACAGCATGCAATGTATGGTACGGTGCTTAGCTTTCTCTGCAATCATGTTTTGGATGTTTGGACAAAAAAGGAACGAAGCAAGCAACTCCAGTGGTGTCCTCTATTATCGTTAATTACTTCCCCCTCTGACTGTGTTTCACAGCAGAGCAACAGAAAGAGAATAAAGCCCATCACGTGCCATTGTTTTCGCTTTGTTCCTTTGGATGGAAAAACAGAATGTCCTGCCAATCTGAAACATACAACTTTCTAAGAAAGTTACATAAGCACTTTGTTCTTGGCACCTGGGGATCAAAATTATCCCCTCTCTTTCCCTCCTCCCCCCAACCGCCCCCAACACACCCCGCATCCCAAAAGAGATACATGAGCAGGCCTGGGCTGGAAATGTCTTCCACACTGTTTTGACCATTCTCTACCCATTAATGAGAAAAGGAAACTACATTCAAATTGGAGAGAGAAACTATTCATTGAAATTCCCAAAGGTGGGATGTGCAGGTTTTGTTGCGCTTACTCTGGGGATGGACGAGGTATTTTGGGAGGACTTTTTCTTTCATTCTACACATCTTCTTTCTAGTTGTCTGTATGCACACTTCCCGAAAAACCTATACCGTTGGTCACATCATGTGGCTCCACTCAAAGAATTCTGGGAACTTTGGAGGAAGCCATATTCTTTAAATGTGCTTTAAATGTGACGCTTGATTGTGCTTTCCTGAAAGTGTGGAAAGCCACAGAAACTGGCGGGCCTGACAGCATTTTTTTCTGTTTTTTAGTGAAGTAGTTTTTAAGTGAAGTAGTGCAAAAATGTTTTTATAAGATAAAAGGAAGTACTGCAGGATCCCTCAGCTGGCTATCGAACCACAGTACTACCTTCCTTCTGTTGCTATGCTGTGTTCACTAGCTCCTTTTTGCCCAGTGAACTGCCTCACAGGCCTGTCATAAGTGATATCCCAACAGATTTTTTTGGGCTCTCTAGGTTGCATAGAACAACTGAAACCATTTTGGAGTCCACACCAAACAGTTCAAGACAGGCATGTATCTAGGCATCCTGTTTTCTAATAAGACATTGGTTGGGCAAAAAGTGTACCGAATTTCAGGTTTCAGTACCATAACACCACCATGTTGGTACCATTACTACAAGGGAGTGGGTGGCGCTGTGGTCTAAACCACTGAACCTTTGGGGCTTGCTGATCGGAAGGTTGGCAGTTCGAATCCGTGTGATGGGGTCAGCTATCTGTTGCTCTGTCCCAGCTTCTGCCAGCCTAGCAGTTCGAAAGCACACTATAAATAGGTGGGAAGATAAACGGTGTTTCTGTGCGCTCTGGCTTCCGTCACAGTGTTCTGTTGCGCCATAAGTAGTTTAGTCCTGCTGGCCACGTCACCCAGAAAGCTGTCTGTGGACAAACGCTGGCACCCTCGGCCTGAAGTGAGATGAGCGCCACAACCCCATAGTTGCCTTTGACTGGATTTAACTGTCCAGGGCTCATTTACCTTTACCTTTTACCTACCATTACTACAATTATTATACCCTAATGAGTAAGTGCTCATAATCAAATCAGTCAATCAAGCCCAAACATTTTCATATTATGTAATGCACTCTGGCAAATTCCTCTTCAAAATGCCTGGCAATACTCTTAGTGTAAGCATGTTTTGCTTGGCTCACCCGAAAAAAAGGCAGAGGCGGACGAATCAAGAATTCTGAGGAGAAATGCCATTGGTTCAACCTGTCTTCAAGTTTATCTTCTCCATGCTGAATGGAAAAACACTGTTTCCAACAGTCATGCTTCACAAAATTCTACCAGTCTAGCTGACATAAAATAAAAATGGTGACATTCAGAAAACCAGCAGGGAAACATTTCAGTCTCCTAAGACACTATGGTACTGACCTGAAAGTTACCATTCTTCCACAATGGAATGTCAATGCAAGACTTCAACAGATATAGTAGATCCCCACCCCCACCCCTGGCAGAAAGCAAAGGTAAGGGTGTTCTCTTATTTTTATTCTTAAATCCAGAATCCACATTAGGGTGGTACCTTAATTGGGCCAATAAAAATATCAAAAAAATGGTGTGCAAGGGTTCTCCAGAACTTCACATCAGACTAGTAAACAAAGCAAGGATGGAGGAAGAAAAAGACTGGGTTATATTCTGGCCATGGTGTTGTTACACAAACTCTTATACAACGGTTAGCAAAAGACATCATGTGTAGGGGTGCCATATTTCAAAAAGTGAAAACCAGGACACCCCAAAAGTTGTTGAACTTTTTTTTAGGAAGACTCCAAAATTGTTGAGCAATAATTTTTAAACAAGCCCCAAGTATTTTTTATTTTTGAGGGGTTTTTTGTTACAGAAACACCAAAAAACCCCGCAAATTTTCAATTAACTTGCCAAGATCAGAAATCCCCCCCCCAGTCAATTCTGCCTTTGAAATCCTGGTAATGTCTGGGGGAATCTGGATGTATGGCAGCCCTAATCATGTGACCTTTAAGAAGGGCTACAACACAGTGATAGGGCATCTCCTTTACATGCACACATGAAACCCTAGAGAGCCCTGGGTGGTCTGTATAGACAATACTGAGCTAAAACGGATTAATGGTAGAAGGCAGCTTCCTGTATTCCTGTCTTGAGATCTTGTGTTAGAGATTGTGCAAGGCTTGGTAGTAGCATGTATCTTGAGAAGTTGTGCAAAACTGTGCAAGAGATTGCACAATCTTGAGGTGCTGTGAAACATCTTGTGATGTGAAATATATGTGAAATGGGGCAATGGAAGTGGAAGCACATCTCTGGATTTCAGTTCTCTTGTCTTCTGCAAGAATCTTACAGGGTCTGGGAAAGCATTCCACTCACAGGAGGACACTTCTGCATCCATTCCACTATGATGGGCTAGAAGGATGATTTTTTTACTTTGATCCGGGAAAGTAATTCTTAATGTTATTTTGACTTTAACAACTAATGTTGTTAAATTCTCTCCCCCTGTGTGCCTTTCTGAATCATCGTCATTGTGACCATCAGTGTTTATTGTTGTACCAAAGGTTATCATAATATAAAATTAGAATATAAGAATCATGTACCATGGGACTGACTTCTGAGTAAATATGCTTATGATATCTGGAATAAAAGGTAAGGAAACAAGACTTTTGAAAACAAGGTGAGAGGTCTCCTGTATTTGGACAACTATTCCATTTTAAAAACCAAAGCAGGGAATTGCCTTTACAATTAATCAAATATTGGTTTGTCCAATTGCAGTGTTTGAGCTGCCACAGCAAATACAGTGGGCATGACTGGAAATGTATTTTTCTGTGTTTCCAAGGGACATCGCAACTTCCACTGCGATGGGGAATCTATCCAGAAATATTCTCATTATTTGTTGGACAATACAACGAATAATGTTCTTTGTTGCCTGCAAAAAGATATACAGAAACAATGGTTTACTTACACAGATCCCAGTATTGCCGCTTTCAGTAATCTTGTAATGACAATCTATGTAATCTGAGCTCTATGCTATGTTTGATATATGTGAGACTCTTTGCACACAGGAGTTTGTGGGGCTGAGTGCACAATTTAGGACTGGGATAAAACAGAGGAGATGCAAATAGCAAAAAGGCTCCCTCCGCTCCTTTCCGTTTTTCCACTCCCTTGTCCATTGCCAATAGACCAACCCACTTTCACCACCATTCCAGTGGCGAAGTCTTGTAACCTGAAAGGAAAAGTTAGTTAGGTGTGTAATGTGGCAGCTCAAATAAAGAATTACCAAATGGTTAGGATGCTATTGCATAGTGATAGGGAACCTCTGGCTCTCCAGATGTTGCTGGACTCCAATTCACATCAGCCCCAGACAGAGATTATGTGGATTGTGGTGCAGTTACATCTGGAGAATGACAGATTCCTCTCAACTGTTGCAGGGCAATACTTTGGAAGATTGGGTGGGTAAGCTCCAAGTTCCATTGAAATGAAATGCAAAACCCAAGTAACTATATCCAGCCATGGCATTTTAACTGGACTCTGCATAGAAATCAATGCCAGCTTTTTCACAATATATTTTTCACACTTTATAATTTTAAAATATCTGATTTAACAGTCTTGTCAGCTGCAGGCTTGTAATAATTGGATATGAATAATTTAAAAAATCTGAGCTGGCTATACAAAGGAGACAGAGGCCTGTGGCAATATGATGCTCGCTCTACAATTGTTTAATATGTGAATCGGTTTGGCATTGTTTACAGATGCCTCTTTGTTCAAGAATGGCACAATGACAGATCCAAATGCATTGCTGCTTCAAGAAACAGAACTTGACACGAACATTGTTTTTGCCCATGTGCAATCATCGCTACTTGACTGAAATAAACTCTTATGGATTCACACATGTGTTCACACAGGAAGAACCTTGGGGCGTATTCTGTTCTTGGAAGCACACACATATTGTTAACAGCAATGCACCAATTGAACTGAGCGGCAAAGATATTTTTACTTGTTTTTAGGATTCCAAGCCATTGAGTGCCTTTGAGGCAGCACTACAGCTGGGGGAGAAATCCAGCAAGCTTTGCATTTTAATATGAAGCCACCAAATTCAAAATTCTCAAAACAATGTGTGAACAGAAACTCAGCTATCCTTCAAAATTCACCCTGATCCAAATTTTACGGGACTTTCCCCCAACCAAACAATTGTGTGCAAAAATGCATATGATGGGGAAAATGTGTGTAAAATACATATATCAAGTGGAAAAAACCCAAAGAAACATGCATTCTATTTGGGCAAATTGCTTGCAATATTGTGTATATTGAGTCAAAAATACATACAAAAATTCAAGGGAAATTTGCAGTAAAGTGCTGACAAATTTTCAATGGGACTTAAAAATTTCCAATGGGACTTAAAAACAAAAACACCCAACAAATTGGGTGAAGACTGGAAAAATGAGAAAATGAGAGAAATGAAAATGTATGTTTGTCCAAACCTAGGCAGCCCCATTCATTTTGATAGGGCTTGCACATGATAACTTGAAGGATTGTGTTATTCATGCCATGTGTACATAAAGGTTATGTTTGGCTTTGATGGTGAGTAGGTTTCTTTCCTAGATTGGTGAAATTTGGCACAAATTGAAATTCAAAACTGAAAGCTGCAAGGCTACATTTTGGAATACGGTATGGATTCTGAATTTCAAGTCTTTTTTATTTTTCCAAAGTGTGGTGAAATCCAGATTGAAGAGTACTTTCCAACTTGGGCTAGCAGAACACACCCGAGTAAGTCACATATGAGTTTTCTCTGCAATAACTGAAACACGATAATTTTGAAGGGCAAATATTAATTTCGAGATCAAACACCAAACTTGAATCCCAGTGGCCAAAGTGATATTTGCATTCCAGAGGAAATATAATCCTGAGCATTCTGTTGCAAACACATAATGTAAGGATCATATGTTGATGATTTTGTATCCAGCATTAATTTCAAAGATACCAGAACAGTACGCAGTTTTTAGGACATATCTACACATTAGTTTTAAAGCTCTTTGAAACTGGCTTAGCTATCATGGCTCCCCCTAAAGAGGGGTGGGATTTTTGGGTTTGTGAAGATGCTGAGAAGGTTGCTAGAGATTGCTATCTACTTAATACAACTGAAACCATCCCTCCCCACCTCCCCCCACAGAGAGAGGCAGGAAGGCAGGCAGGCAGACTCTGTGCAGGAGATACCTTTCCATGGTGAGGGTCTTTCTCGGCTGAATTGTGGCTCACCAAATGGGAGGATGCTGATCAAAGTGGGAAAATAAGACATGATCAGCCCTTCCCTGTGCCTCCCTTTCTATGGGGATGAGAATTCCAGGCAAACAGTTCTGACACAGCTCAGTGAGAGGGTGACAATGATCTTCACAGAGCTGTTTCTCCCCCATCGCTCAATCATATACCATCTGAGTTCTAGGAAAGAAAGAGGGATTGAGGTTTCATGTTACTTAGTAATGCTAATAACAATGCAGGCAGTCATAAAGCAGGTTTAATGCAGGGATTACTTTGCACTTTACAAAGATTAACCGAGGCTCACATTTAATGATATATTATGATACCTATGTTCCAAGGGTGGGCAACAGAACCAAAAAGACATGAAATGAGCCACCAAGATCAGAGTTAACAGACTTGCACAGCAGTCAGAAAGAACATTTATTTAATTTGATCAAATATTTCAATTAATGTTATTTATATATATAACTACCATTCAAGTCTACACCACACCCATAGATGTGAAAAGAGCGGGTGCATGAAAAGAATTTTTCCTCTACCTGGTGATTTCATTTCACAAACCTGTCAGCACTCGGTGGAAGATATCTGGACACTGGAGCATGTCAAGAAAGAGAAAAGTAACCTGAGTATGTGGTGACCTGTTGGCTTAACTTCACTGCCAAGTAAAGGAAAAGGAAATACAAACAGTGGGTACTTAAAGGACTTAAAACCATCTTTGCCAACCTGGTACCCTCCAGATGTTTCAAACCTCAACTCCCATAAGTTCCAGTTGTACTCCAAAAAATGTAGAGGCCACCAGGTTGATGGGTGAAAGCTGATTTAAAGATACAGGGGGGTGTCTTATTAAGAGACTGAGTTCCTTAAAGGCAATTCATGCTGAACTAATCCAATATCTTTTTCCAAGCAGATGGCTGGTGTTCTCAACAAAGAAAGACAGGCAAAGGCCTGTCTCTATGTATTAAATGTAGAGAAGGAGGATGCAGGACTGTCTTGCAGGCCTTGCCCTACATGCCAAATTATTATTAATAATACTATATGAATAGTATTTATTAAATTTGTATACTGCCCTTCATCCAAAGATCACAGGGCAGTTCACAACATAAAAATACAAAATGGGAACACAAAATATATACTAAAACAAACCAATAACCGCCTTCCAACAAACACATTTAAAAGGCCATAATTGTTTAATTAGCTAAAGGCCTGGGAAAAGAGGAATGCTGTCACCTGCCACTTAAAGAACTGTCATGAAGGCGCCAGCCAAGGTTACCTCCGCTATCCTTTCGTGCTATTTTATATCATAACCTAACCTAGATTTATGCAGATATTGTGTTGCTGGTTCTAATGGCAACACCCGAGGACACTCTCTCTGATCTGTCTCCAGTGTTTGCTGCAGAAGAGGAACAATTATGTGTTCGCATTTGACTTTCTGGAAGAGATGCTTGGCTGCCCACATTACTTTGCCAGGAGGCTTGAGGAAACACAGTACTGCATATCATGCAAACTTAGTCTGTGGTATATTCATGTCTTTTGGCTGTTTCACAAAGGAAGAGGCATAAAAGCTTCCTGGGACTGCTTCTCTACCTCATATGGCAGGCATCCCCAAACTGCGGCCCTCCAGATGTTTTGGCCTACAACTCCCATGATCCCTAGCTAACAGGACCAGTGGTCAGGGATGATGGGAATTGTAGTCCAAAACATCTGGAGGGCCGAAGTTTGGGGATGCCTGTCATATGGCATAGCAGTTCTTGACAAATAGCTCATGTTGAACCCCAGCGCAGGCTTTGCCAATCTGCTGCCCTCCAGATGCTGTTGGATTGCAATTCCCATCAGCTCCAGCCATCCTGATGGTCACTTCCAGATGACCTGTTTTTATTGAGCATTCATCCTGATTTGTTGGCACAAGGTTTGCAGGGAGGTTAGACAATGGCAGCTATTTACTGAGCATCCATTGGGATTTGTTTGCTGGGAGATTAGATGGCATTGTGTCGAGCAACTGTTATCCCATTTTCGCTGCCATTTTCCTTTTTGCAAAAGTTTGATTTCAGGATGGGGAAACCGACTGGTTTGTCATGCAAGAACTCCAAATCAACTTTATAAAATTGTGCAACCTGAATTTGCCGGAATTCCACCTGAAAATTGCAACAGTCTGGAAGTGCCCAACCTTTAGTTGCCTTTGGACATCCTACTGATAGGCCCTACAGTACCAAGTGACATAGCTGAGCTGCTGCCAACGGCTCAGCACTGCCTCCTTGCCAATGCCATTCCTCCTTGGTCCATGGCACTGCCACCACAACCTCCTTGTCTTCCTAGCCCCGCTGTTTATGGAGAGGTTCCACCCACCCATTTATCTGCCAATAGAAGGCAGCAGAGTTGGGGGCAGGATAAAAGAGTGGATCTGGGTTCACCAATTCTTCATGGTGTGTGTGTGTGTGTGTGTGTGTGTGTGTGTGTGTGTGTGTGATGTTGAAGGATCTGTCCAAAACTGAACTGGCCCTATCTGCTGAATAGGGGTTGAATGATGGATCGGGAACACCGGTAGAGATGCCTTTGTCCCATCATAACTTACTGCTTGTGAATGCAGCAGAGCTTATGTTCATGTCATGAGGCTTTCCTTCCTCCCCTTTCCATCTTTCCATCTGTGTAGGGTATTGCAGGCAGAGGGAGAAGCAGATGGAAATCCCCCTCTCCTTGAGAGCAACGTGGAATCCAACCCATTATTGGTTTCATCACCATTTTACCCTGCCCTTTCCCCAAAGATCTCAGGGCAGAAGACACAGACAACTTGCACCATCACATCATGGAGCTACTGTCCATGATGGCTGGGCTCTGACTCCAGGGTCAGAGGCTGTATGCCTCTGAATACCACTTGTTGAGAATCGCAAGAGGGGAGAGAGCTCTTGTGCTTGGCTCCTGCTTGTAGGTTTTCACACAGGCACCTGGTTGACCACTGTGGGAACAGGATGCTGCACTAGATAGGCCATTGGCTTGATCCTGCAGGGCTCTTCTTCTGAAGTCCTTCCCATGAGGGTCTCTTGCTTTGCCTGCAGTTGAACTTGATCCTGAAAAGCTGAGTTGTTGGAACTGGCCTTTATAGTAGTCTCCCAGCCCATGCATGTTCCTTCTTATTCACAGTGCAAACATTTTGGCTCCTCTGCCCTCCTAAGTCAAACTCCTTCCAAGTGTAGTCAGATATAATTATACAGCCGCGGGGACTTTTGATGTCTGACTTCAGCTAACAGCGTAATGTGCTACTTCTAAGCTGCTGCACTGGCCAATAAAACAGGGTTTAGTTTCTGTCACTACAAAGAACTCAAAGAAGGGGGCTTTGGGTGTTTCAGCTGGATTGACAGAGATAGGGAACCGCTTTCTCCTTTGCTCTCATTTCGTTGTATTAATAAGACACACATGGAAATGCATAAATGTACTGCCTGTGAGCAGGCCTGTCAGTGTTGTCAGCACTCTGGGAAGAATATTTCCCCTGTTGCCTGTCTCCTTACAGCCCATCTTTCATTTGCATGTGACCTGTCCGAATGTGTCACCAAAACTGATGCAGTCATCTGACTGCGGAAAAGCACTGGAGGAAGCTGACAGCACAACCCTATCTGTGCCTATTTGGAATCAGGTCCCATTGAGTTTGCAGCAGCTTACTCCCAGGTATAGCTTAAAGTCACAATGCCCTTTCTTTTGTTAATGGTGGAACACACTGGGTGATGTTCAAAGGGCACTGTTAGGCTGGGTGATTGTGAATAACATGCAAATAATCAAAGCGGCACGTTCCTTTGTGCTTTTTATTTATTTATTTATTTAATTTAACATAGTCCCACCTTCCTTTTTCAGGGGAGGAGAGGAACCCAGATAGGCACCCAAAGCAATTTACAAGAAGAGTTAAATCAATCTATCAATTGGAACATGCCACACCAGTAACAAACCAATTAAACAGCAATAATACATACGGTAATCAATACAGGAATAAATGATGAATCAGCCTGCAAAAAGAAGAAGAAAGACATTCTGAAACAGAATCACAGAACTGTAGATTTGGAAAGTACCTCGAGGGTCTTCTAGTCCTACTTTCTAGTCCATCTAGTCTTCTTTTGTTTTAACCAACAAGCAAGTATTACCTTGTATGAGTGGGTCAATCAAAGCAGAAAGTTCTGCTGTGCTTCCTTTGGGCATCTGTCTAGTCACTGTGGGGGACAGAATGCTGGACTAGAGGGGTCTTTGGTCTGGTCCAGCAGGACTCTTCTTCCATTCATAAGATTAACCTCAAGTATGGAGGGGCAACATTCGATAGGCATAGCTGCCAAGTTTTCCCTTTTCTCGCGAGGAAGCCTATTCAGCATAATGGAATTTCCCTTAAAAAAAGGGATAACTTGGCAGCTATGTCGATAGGATGGAACATGACACCCAGGCCAGCCCATCTTTCCGACTTTCTTCTGTGGTTGAGGAACAAAGTATCGTTTTCCTTTCCCACCTGAGTGTAGTCTGTCTGGCCATGTAAGGCTATGGTGGCAGCTTGCATTCTAAATGCACCACAGTAGCATGCAACTGGAAGCATGGCTACAGAGTCCGAGACCTCTATGTAACGAACTGCAAGGATGTGCTGGGGAACGGGATGGTCTGTAACACTAATGCCCACAATGTGTGGGTGTCAGATGTTCCACTTAGGTGTATCCTAGTTCCAATATGAGCTTTGCACAGACATGTCTCAAATTGCTCAGGAGAGCCTTTTCAAATTCTCCTTTCCACAAGAGCGGCCTGCTAAGAGACTCGATCCCAGGTGGTCCTAATATAATATTGATCTGTAATATTAAAGTGTGATTGATACAGTACTCTTGGCCAGTGATTTACAATGAATTTATTCTAGTGGATCTATAGAAGAGTATCAGTGGCAGGAAAGTTGCCCAAAGGTAATCTTGCTCGTCATCATTACCTAGTTCCCCCACCTCTGCAAGGTGCAATTGCAAATGAGGCAAGGGCGTCCTGGACTCATTCGAGCATACAGTACTCTCTGTTTATGTGGCACTGTGCTGAAGCACTGTGTCATTGCTGGCACCAGTCTGAG
The DNA here is from genome assembly GCF_963506605.1 of Zootoca vivipara. Lineage (NCBI taxonomy): Eukaryota > Metazoa > Chordata > Lepidosauria > Squamata > Lacertidae > Zootoca > Zootoca vivipara. The sequence goes on from NC_083277.1 coordinate 38,220,697, forward strand.
GTCCAATGAACTTGCAGGCACCTGTGTCCCAGTGTTGTCTTCACTGAACAGCTTGACTGCAACAAGCAAACAGATGCAGACCATGCGGCCCACTTAGCCTAATGCATCAAAAGCTGCCACTACAAAGGCTGAAAGATGCTTCTGCACATCAACCCCCCCCCCATGCAAAATTAACAAGCCAGGGAAAGACTGGTGTATAGCAGGTGTTGTCAGACTCCAACTCCCATCAGTTCCAGACAGCAGAGCTGATGAGAGTTGGAGTCCAACAACATCTGGTGAGCCAAAGGCTACCGATCTCAGCATGACAGCATTTGATCCCTCATTTGCACACCGAAAAGTTACCGCCAGCAACCAATACATCACATGGGGCTTCTGTTCATCTGTTTTGACTCCAGTTATTGGCAGAATAAAGTCCTGGAAGTGCATATAGCTGGGGGTGTTGACTGACTGCCTACAGGGAAAGGCCAAGAGCTCTGTGGTCGGCCACATGCTTTTCATACAGAACACCCCATGTTCAAGCCCTGACTGGGAAAGTTCTCTGTCTCAGAGAGCTGCTGCCCGTCATTGTAGGCATTACTGACTTAGACGGACCAACAGCCCGATTCAGTCTGAGGCAGCTTCCTATGTTCAAGGGGAGATGTGCTGTAGCTGGACAGTTGCTGAAGCAGTGTTTCACTCAGCCTGTATTTCTAATCTGTATCTCTAAAACCTGCTCTCCTGACTCCCTGTTGCAACAGCTTTGGACAGGCTTGCTTTTTTGGATCGATGCCATGCCAGTGCCTCATGATACATTCTTGGTTAACCATCACTATTTTCCCTGTGGAACATTTGAGCACCACCACTGGCTGGCATGTGATGGTGGAGGCAGAGAATAGCAACAAACAAGTGGAACAGACACAGAGGACGATGCCTGAAACGATTTCTCCCGTAGATCAGGCCCTGCCTCTGCCAGATCTACATGGAACTGAAGCCTGTAGCCAGGACCTTATCAAGCTTCAGATCGAGCTGGAAAACCGATCCAAAACCTCTCTGTGCAAAGTGAACTGAAAGCTCCTGATAGCATCAGTTAGAGGAGTTGACGGCAGCCTTAATTCCTTACAAATGTGAAACTGTTTTGTTCAAGGGCTGACTCAGAAATTAAGAAGCTTGCCAAGTTAGAGAGCCCAGGGATGTTTGGTTCAGATGGTATCCCTGGTAACCAATTTAGATGTCACATTCCCATACACGGTTCCTTACATACATAATGAGATTGAGAATGCAACCCTCAGACCACATGCTTTGGGGCTAAGTCCACGGGGATATCTCCAGCGACACTGATTGACGATGGTGACCTAAAGGTCATTGCTCTTTAAGAGAAGACCAGTTTCTGGATGCAGTGTTTTGAATCATCCGCTGCCTCTAAACCACACTCGCATTCCACAAGGGTTTCATAAAATGAATTCACTGCCTGATTCCAGTAACAGATTTTATGACTGCCCAGCTCCACAAGGAAGTCTTGCTTATTCCCCCACTTGCACTAATTTATCAGGTATGTTTACTGTAGCTTGTTGCTGCTACTGCTAAGTTACATTCCATATACAAGCACCAAAAGAGGGATGGATGTATGGATTGATGGGTCAATAAGGAAACGTTCAAACAAAGGCCTTATTTTCCCCCAGACATCAGCATGTGCCGTGTACAATCCATAACATCTCAGTTCTTGCAAATCTCAGGTTTCATTTAAAGAAAACTCCCCCTGCTCCTGCATCTCTACCTGAGATGTTGCCCATCTGGAGAGGCCCCATGCTCATATGTCTTCACCCAAAGGAACTGTAAGAGAAATGCCCCCTGAAAAACGTTAGTAATTTCTATCTCATCATGATACTCGTTTACTTCCTCTTTCTTCTCTGTTTGAATCCAACTTATTTTCTTGGCCTTGCTCCCCTTATCTCATTTTTAGTGAATGCAGCAGCCTTCGTCAGTCTGGTACCCTCCAGAGGGTTTGGACTAAAACTTCCAACATCCCATTCGTCCATTGGATATGCTGTCTGGGGCTGATGGGAGTTGTAGTTCAAAAGATCTGGAAAGCAAAATATCAAAATGTCAGTGAAAGCATCCTTTAAACTCCATACATGCCCAGCTCTAGTTTTCAAGAGGTCCTTGATGGCCCCTCCAAGTACCAACTGGAGCTTCAAAGTACCCACTGCCACCAGCTTCCTCATTCCAGTGCAGCTGCCACTGAATAAGCCCATTCACTTGCAAGTGCTATTGGTTCACAGCAATGGCAGCGGTAAAAAACTATGCAGGTAAAATGCTTATATTTACAGTATAACCAGCTTCAGGCTTATGCTTAAAGTTGGAGCAAGAGGATGCATGTCTACATCCAACACTGGTCAAAGGAAGAGACAGAACCACAGGAAATACTATATGCTCCTTCCTCTCTGGGAGAGGAGGGGAAATGACATCACATCGAGCCCTCTCTACCAATTGTACTTCTATGGTTTGAGTATCTGCCTATAAGCAAAACAGCTCTCTGGACTTGGCCCCTTCTTGTGCTAACTAGCAAGGACGTGCATTTGTTAGGTTTGGCTACTAATCTCGCACAATTGCAAGGAGCAGGAGTACATGATTGCAAACAAATGCCCAGCGTTTTCCATATGAAAGCCGGCTTGAGCTGGACTGTGGCAGGCTGCACATAAATGCACTTTGCCCTCAGTTCTCCACCAATAAAACACGAAGATCCTTGAACTATCCACTCCCCTGGGTGCTGTGTGATTCAGACTGCAATCATATACACATTTACCCAGGCCCGGCTCGCCCATTGACTCTAGTGGCGCAATGCACCACGGCGCCTGGGCGATCAGGGGGCGCTGAGGGGCGCCCCAGCAAGTGGGGGAGCTTCACGGCGGCCTCCCTTTTCCCTCCACCAGCCGCGCCGCGAGAGCAGGGAGGGAAGCGAGCAGAACAGGGGCACTAGGACCCTGTTCTGCTCTGCAGCGCCAGGGCCATCCCTCACCCCGGCGCTGCGTTTCATTGGTAGAGGTGACGCCACATGGCAGCACCTCTACCAATGAAATGCAGTGCCCTGTTGGCGGGAAGGAACCCGCTGTGGCCCGGCCTGCCCAGGCACCCCGCTCCGCGGGGAGAAGGGAGGAAGGCCGCACGGAGCAGCGGCGCCCCACCCCCCACTCAATCAGGCGGCATCAGATAGGCAGGCGGCCTCCGGCACAGCGCGGCCCTGCTGTGAGGTGTGGGGGCCGCCGTGAGGCTCCCACTGCCCGGCACGCCAGGTAAGAGTTTTCCCTTTTTTTTAAGAGTGGGGGTGGGCACCCGAGGGATTCCTGCACCAGGGCGCCCGATGACCTTAAGACGGCCCTGCATTTACCGAGAACTATGTCCCAATTAATTCAATAATAGGGATCACTTTAGAATAAACAATATAACGAGTGCACTGCTAGACTGTAATTCTGTGCACACTTTCCTGGAAGGAGGTCCCATTAAACAGAGCAAGAATTTAACTAGAGTAAACCAATCCAAATAATTTTATTGTACTAGCCACTGGCCACGACAGATCTGAATAATAATAAAAATACAAGCAATGGGGTGCTGCCCCACAAATAATGGTCTCTCTCTGTTTAGATCTCTGCGTCTCCCTAACAGTTCACTGCTATATCGTCCAGGGTCTTCTTTCTGATCTTTTTGGCTGCCAAAGCAAAAAGGGAGACTTTATGCATTTACATAGCTAAGAAGCCATAGGACCTTATCTGCTGTAGAGAGACATAACTAGAGTAAGCATAACTAAGAACTGTACTGTTAGTTTAATAGTATCTGTAAAGCATTTAGGTCTTCTGAAAGGTACTATGTACAGCACAATATTGCTATTGTTTATATGCTTCCAAGAAATACACAGTGCTTCGGATGGGGATAATGAATTTCGGTAATATCTGGCAGATCTACCTCCAGCTCTAAAATGAGTGTTGACCAGCCTGCAAGGCTTTTTCTGGCTATGTGACTCAAAGACCATAATGTCTGCGCTTATCCTTGCACCTTTAGGGTTTAAGGAAATGGCCACAGTTGTCTGAGAATGTGTGGTTTCATCTCCCAAGGAATCTTGCCACCTTCCCAAAGATTTCCTCACCCTTCCGTCATTCATACAAGTTATAACGGATGACATTAAAAATAGCAATGTTAGTAAGAATAGCAGGCATGCATGGGTATAGTCACAAAATCTTCAGGCTCGTTTTAAGAAAAACAGTGCCGAACAGGATTGTTGTTGTTCAGTCGTTTAGTCGTGTCCGACTCTTCGTGACCCCATGGACCAGAGCACGCCAGGCACTCCTGTCTTCCACCGCCTCCCGCAGTTTGGTCAGACTCATGTTGGTAGCTTCAAGAACACTGTCCAACCATCTTGTCCTCTGTCATCCCCTTCTCCTTGTGCCCTCCATCTTTCCCAACATCAGGGTCTTTTCCAGGGAGTCTTCTCATGAGGTGGCCAAAGTATTGGAGTCTCAGCTTCACAATCTGTCCTTCCAGTGAGCACTCAGGGCTGATTTCCTTCAGAAAGGAGAGGTTTGATCTTCTTGCAATCCATGGGACCCTCAAGAGTCTCCTCCAGCACCATAATTCAAAAGCATCAATTCTTCGGCAATCAGTCTTCTTTATAGTCCACCTCTCACTTCCATACGTCACTACTGGGAAAACCATAGCTTTAACTATACAGTGGAACCTCGGTTTATGAACACCTCGGTTTATGAATTTTCGGTTTATGAACGCCGCGGACCCATCTGGAACGGATTAATTCTCTTTCCATTACTTTTAATGGGAAAGTTCGCTTCAGTTTATGAACGCTTCAGTTTATGAACAGACTTCCGGAACCCATTACACCCATGTTTCAGTTTATGAACGCTTCAGTTTAAGTACTCCGCGGACCCGTCTGGAACGGATTAATCCACTTTCCATTACTTTCAATGGGAAAGTTTGCTTCAGTTTATGAACAGTTACTTCGCGGACCGTCTGGAACGGATTAATCCACTTTCCATTACTTTCAATGGGAAAGTTCGCTTCAGTTTATGAACGCTTCAGTTTATGAACAGACTTCCGGAACCAATTGTGTTCATAAACCGAGGTACCACTGTACAGACCTTTGTCAGCAAGGCGATGTCTTTGCTTTTTAAGATGCTGTCTAGGTTTGTCATTGCTTTTCTCCCAAGAAGCAGGCGTCTTTTAATTTCGTGACTGCTGTCACCATCTGCAGTGATCAAGGAGCCCAAGAAGGTGAAATCTCTCACTGCCTCCATTTCTTCCCCTTCTATTTGCCAGGAGGTGATGGGACCAGTGGCCATGATCTTGGTTTTTTTGATGTTGAGCTTCAGACCATATTTTGCGCTCTCCTCTTTCACCCTCATTAAAAGGTTCTTTAATTCCTCCTCACTTTCTGCCATCAAGCCGAACAGGATTACACTATGAAATAAAGGAGGACAGTGATTTAAGGTTATTTAATGCTGAATGTGCAGGCACATAAATCTCAAATTAACTCATCATCCATCTTGGATAAGACCAGAACATTAGTTTGCTAAAGAAATTCCCAGGGTTGGCCCTCATCTCTGCCTAACCTGCAAAGCAGGGAAGAACTAATGTGCCTGAACAGCACAGGCCAGCAGACTGAAACAAGCTATAAAGTCAACCCACCTTTAATGGTTGGTTTTAAAGCTGTTTTATGACCCAGGTAGCCTAAAACAAACTGGACCTTGGAATCTGACAACCTTCCTTCCTTTTTTCTTTTTTTTACGAAAGGAAGCTAAATGGAACACCTCTGAGTTCACCACCTGCTAAGCTCAGTTGGTACAGCATGAGGCTCTTAATATCAGGGTCATGGGTTCAAGCCCCACATTGGGCAAGATTCCTGCTTTGCAGGGGGTTGGACTAGATGACTCTCAGGGTCCCTTCCAACTCTACAATTCTATGATTCCATGAACTGTCATCTGGCGCTTGGAAAGAAAACGTTTTGCATCGGGTGACAACATTGAACTCCATTGTTCAAAACTCCTCCTTCAAGTCTGAGCTTTGCTGAATTCGTTTCCCTAAAGCGCAAACAATTCACATGCTTGCTGGATTTCCCAACACTTTCTGCTTATCTGTTTGTTTCTTTTTCTTCTTCCAGCCACACTCCTGCACCCCTTTCTCCCCCTGTACTGCTGGAGTGTGCATTTCACAGCCACTCATCAGGCCTCCTCATACTCAAGACACATTCTGCATTCTTTTTCTTCAGTTGTAAAATAAGCTACTCAACATAAATTGCAGGAAAGAAGCTGGCCTAGGAAGTGCAATTTCTGCAATATTTTGGCCATAGTCATAGCTGCCAAGTACCCCGTTTTCCCCAGGAAACCCCCGTTTTTACTTACCTTTTCCCGGTGGTCCCTTCCCGGTGTCCCCCCGTATCACTTCGTCTCCCGTTTTTCTCCGTTATTTTCTCCTGCCGGCGACCATTTTTTTCTTTCCGATTTGCCCTTCTATGGGCACAAAAAATGGCCACCGTCGGATTGAAAAGTCGCATCTACGCATGTCCGGAAGTGCATAGACGCAACTTCCGGTGTCGACGGCGGCCATTTTTGGTGCCCATAGAAGGGCGGAGTGACACCGGAAGTTGCGCCGACGCACTTCCTGACATGCGTACAAGCAACTTTCGAAGCCGGTGGCAGCCATTTTTGGTGCCCATAGAAGGGCAAAGCGACACCGGAAGTTACGTCGATGCAACTTCCGGTGTCACACGGCTGTCGGTCCCGGATTCTGCAGTCCGGGACTTGGAAGGTAAGGCCATAGTGGTTCCTATTAATTTAAGGTCAATGCCAACGTCCAGCGAAAATGGCCATAATACCATGTCAGGACCAGCCCTATCATTAGGAAGGGACGGGGGGGGGGCAGCTTCTTCAATCCAAGGATTGCATTTCATCACAGAGAACATGCCAATTGTGGGTGGGGCCAAAAAGAAAAGTAGGCAGGGCAATGTTACATAAGTTTCTGCACATGTATCCACACTTACCTGCACACCTCCCTCTTCCATAAAGGCAAGAAATGGGTGTTCTCCTAGTTCAAGGTCACATACCACGAAGCCAAAAGCACTTGAGGTCACAGAGCAGGGACAGTGAGAGGGGTGGCCTGGTGTGTGGCCTGAGTGGGGGAGGAAATGGCCGAGCAATGGTCCCGAGGGCCAGCCAGGGAGACCTAGCAATGGGTCTGAGGTTCCCCACCCTTGAGGTAGAGCAATGCAGTTGCCTCATGCAGGGAGCAGCTGAGTGGGCCACATGGCTTTCCTTGTCCCCTCCAAGCTATCTTGCTGCCTTCAGGTGTAGGAGACGACTGCTAGTGTTGGGATGGTTTGACTGCAATCTTGCCTTTCGCTTCAGGTGGTAGAATGTCTTGGGCCAGCTCTGCCCATTATCACTGGACGTTAGTATAGTGCATTGGCCCTTCTGGTTTGCCATACCATAAACTGCCCAAGTCAGCGCACAGGCCCTGTTTCCATTCTTCATTACAAGCAGCCGCCTCCTGCACGGTTCCCTTCCTCCAAGCACCACATTGCATTACAGTTTGTTATGCGGCCTCTGTTGGGCCTCCTCTTCATGTTACTTCTCGGTTAGTATTGGATGCAATGCTGGTGTGAGCGTTTGATGGTTGTGATGATGGGTTCCTCCCCCACCCCTTTGAAAGGACGATCAAAGCCTTGACCCATAAAAAATAATACCAGTACCTTAAAACAAAAAAGAGCTCAGGCAGGATTTCAAATGCAAGAATGTTTTAGCTTTCAAATCCAAAAGTCCTCCTTTTGCTGCCCACATATTCTATTCTCAGACTACTGCTGCTTCCAGGCAGCCAGAGTTTGAATGGCTCTACAGTTTTTCTAAATTCCCTCCACCCCCACTCCCAAGGGGGAAGAAAGGAATCAAACAATTGTTGGGGTTATTTGTAGAAAACAGACCCTTTGGGCTTAAACCAACTCATTGTTCCTAGAGGCTTATAAACACCACGGTCCCCATCGCCAGCACTGAAAGGTGGAGTGGTTCGCCCAGTTGCAATTAGCACACATTCCTTCTGTCACAGATGAATAAGGGTTCTTTCACAGTGGGATTGGAGCGCAAGAACTAAGGCTCCCATTGTGCCCTGCTGTTTATTGCTTTCAACTCTGTGGCACACATGTCCACACTGACCATTACCCAGTAATGATTGCTGCATAGCTGGGCCTCTGGTTTTCTTTTCCTAAACAGGCCCACACCTTCCTCCCGAGAGGCATTCTGCTGCTTCCCATGTTCTGCAGAAGATCTCCCTCATCAAAGTTCCTTCCACGTGCACACCGATGCCCTTTTCTTCAAGAAACGCCTCTCTTTTTCCCAGACCTGTGATTAAAGAACTCTCCATATTGCAGAGCATTTGCGATGCAAAATGAGATCGGTGCAACAGGTCAAGAGCTAAGTGCCCAGCTGCATACCTGCTGCTCGCCCATCTAGTAAAAGAGGCTTTTAGTCTGAGATGCACAGTGCCAAGCATGGTGTATGTGTGGACATGGGCATTTGTGTCTGAAAGAAAGGGAAGCGTAATGCATTGCGGACTGGTGAGTAGCTTTCCTCCGGAATACATTGTTAGAAGCACTGCAGCCCTTTTTGGCAGAAGGCACATGGCAAAGAGAAGGGATAACACTTGCTCTCTCCATGGGGACCATCAGCTCTTTCTGTGTGCAGAATCTTTCCACGGATGGAATGTCCATCCATATAGCCTTTATATGCCTTTCTCCATATATGCCCACTTGACTGCTTTGATCTGCAGAACTGGCGCTGTTGCAGGTGCTACATAATACTCGTTCTGCACTTGTAAGAAATTGATATTTTTTAAAAGAGCTGCAGCACTCACACTTTGAAACTCCCTCCCTATTGACGTCAGGTGGGTACCGTTTTGGTACCAGCTAAAAGCATTTTCTTTCAGACAAGCCTATCCAGACACATGTAGATGTCGAGATGCCTTTTATTCTGTTTTCAGCTTGCCTGTTGGTTTAATCATATTTTGTTTGTTTTCAAAATACCTGTTTTTAACGTCTTTTAATGACAATCTCGAGGTTTGTTTCATTTTTTTTGTAAGGCGCTTAGAGCTTTTAATTACAATCAAGTGGCATATAAGTTTTATTAACTAAAATAAATAACTGCACACTTTCTATGTGTTTTGGGGGACTCTGAAACGGAACGGAAGGCATGACCCCACTCTTCAGCGCTATGTTTGAGTGCAGGGTGTTGGTGGACAAGGGGCTCCTCCAGACAACCTGTTCATTGAGGATTCATTCTGATCTCCTTGCACGAAGCTTACACAGAGGTTACGACATGCCCCTTCTTTATTGAGCATTTGTTTTTGTTGGTACATCTTCCCATTAATCATTCACCCATCCCACACTAAACTCAGGAAGCCTGCTTTGTTTTTAAAGCGAATCCATTGCCCTAGGTCAACAAAAGACATTAACTGTGCAAACCTAAATTTCTTGCATGTGCTTGAATCCCTCTTACAAAATACTGACAGCCTGGAGGTGAGCAGGCACCAATCCACACCATACTGTTGCGTGCCACCCCAATGTCTGAGCAGTGTGAGATTCCCAGGGTTCGTGTTTCCTTTTGGAAAGGAGGCACAGTGGAGACTGTGGTGTCTTTATGATATATGGTTTGTTCACACATATATACAAGGGAGAGGTTCACAGCACTGACACTCCAAAAGGGTCTTCTTTCTCCCATAGCTTCGGCCTTGGATTCCATTAGAAATCAAGCATGACTCTCTCCATCTGCCTTCTCCTAGCCTGCCGCTTTACATCTCCCCCACAGCACTGCAACTCCACTCTGGCCTTGTGTCTTTCTAACTACCCTGTTTCCCCTATTTTAAGACGTAGTCATAAAATAAGCCATAGCAGGATGTTTAAGCATTCAAGGAATATAAGCCATACCCCAAAAATACGACATAGTGATAGGCGCAGCAGCAAGGCCGGCCACGGCAGGAGGAGGGAAAAAATAATACATCCCCTGAAAATAAGCCATAGGGTTTTTTTTTTGAGGAACAATAAATATAAGACAGTGTCTTATTTTTGGAGAAACACGGGTAACAGACAGTTGAGGGAGGGAGGCTCACCCATTTGGCCTCTGGCACAGAGCCACTTCCTTTGTTATCTTAATGAACTCTACTTAGCGGACCATTACCAAGCTGGCCTGACTATTCCAGCAATTGAATCTGTGCTGGATCCAGGAATCCTGTGTTGGATCCACTGTTGGATCCAAGAAACAAGGCTCATGTATTAGAAGGATCTTTGCCTACAGCCTAACTCCCTACCAAACTCATGACAATACATATTGAAGCACATCCAGCACACATTTAAAGCAGGTGGCTTCCCCGAAAGTAACCTGGGAATTGTAGTTTGTTAAGAGTTCTTGGACGAAACTACAGTTCTCAAGATTCTCGGGGCAGAGGGGGAGCCATATGTTTTAAAGGTGCATTGGGTGTGCTTTAGATGTGGATCACCTCTCCAATGTTCTCAGTGCCCCTTTCCTGTTGGGCTCGGGCTCCATGATGCTGTTCATTCACTTGCTGCCTTCCTCCAACTCTACTCTGGACATCTTTCCAGAGGGAGAAGTGAAGAGCAGCTCCTTCTCCTCCTTCCCATTCTTCTCAGAGACTCTCCAGGGGTTGTTCTGATAGAGGACTCATAAGAGCCTGACACTGATAACATTCACCCTCTGCTTTTCCTCCACAGACAAATTCTACATGATGCTTTCCAACTGTGTGAAAAAGGCTTATGTTGATAAGGAACAGGAAGTTCGTGCTATTTTGAATGGCAAAATAATTCTGCCACCTGTTTGTTGTCTCCTGGTGTGCATGTGGAAATCTCTCTTAAATCTCCCTTACAAAATTGTCCTGAAACCTTTTGCTTCATGAAGAATAGATAGCAACCTACCCCCCCCCCCGCCATCAAAAAGCAGCCCTTCTAGCTCTGCCTCCACGGTCCAGGAGCAGGGCTGCCCCTACAGCCAGGCTGGGTGGCGCAGGGCGCCAGGGCGCCTGCCTGCCAGGGGGCGCTGCGCCCGCCCATGCAGCTCCGCCCGCCCGCCGCGCTGGAAAACGGGGCAGGGCAGGGGCGCCGGAGGGATCCATCGCACCACGGCACCAGGGCGCCAAATATACTTAAGACGGCCCTGTCCAGGAGGACCCAAAGTGCTCAGGCACCCAGTTTTTTCTTGGATACAGAGGATCAATTCACATCTCATTTAGGGAGGGGACATGATGAGAGAGTGAGATTGAGTTTCACTTAGCTTCAAAATGCTCTTATCACACTTCGGTTTAGACTAGAGTAGCTCAATGAAAAATCGCATGGGACTCCTGCAGCTTTGAAAGAATTATTCCTCTCCCCCCTGCACTGCAAAATTCTCTTCCCCCCCCCCCTGCACTGCACAACTGCTGCTGGAGGTAGAGAAAAGACCCACGCATTTGTGCAGGCCCTAAGTACCGAAGAGACAGAGAACGAAATATTTTCTAGCACTTTGGATCGGAAAAATTCTTTGCACTGCCATAGTCAACAGCAGAGCATGTCTGAGGGAGGACAGCACACCTCCCACGCGCATAGAGGACATAGCAATCCTTTGGGTACCTCTGGCCTCATGCAGCTCGCAGTGAGAGCCACTCACAGGGCTGTTCTGAGTGACACACCATTTGAGAATCGCTGCTCAGGGGAGAAAAATCTGGAAAATGCGCTTAAGGAGAGCTGTAGACTTGTTTTCTTCACTTGCCTCAGATAAGCGCATAGCATTAGACTTTGGTAATGGGTACAAAAGAAAGAACACATCACTTTTATTCTGCCTAGGTACAGTGCAAGTCTGTAGGAGGAGAAATCCGCCTTAGAGGCGGCGGCAGGAGTTCAAGGGTTGCTGCGATTCCACTTTCACACACCCAACCTGCCTTTCCTCTCCCCATGCTTCTCTGGCTTCTACATGCACGTGAGGCAGTTGGGTATAATCCCATATTACAAGGACTCAGCCTCCATGTGAGGGTCAAGCATCTGACTCAGGTCACTGCCAAAAGGAGAGATTAGGCTGAATTTGTTCCAGGACAAGGCAGCCACTCAAGACAGTATTGAATGACCGGGGGGAGGGCCAGAGCGGTGTCTTTAAAAACACAGGAAAAAGCTTTGAGGTATAGAAGCACAGAGCAACCCCCCCCCCCTGCCCACACCAAATACAACCAGAAAGAAACCCTGAGTGACATTTAGTCGAATGGGACAAATGGAGAGGAAACATACATGAAAGACAAGCAGCAGCAATAATAATAATAATAATAATAATAATAATAATAATAATAATAATAATAATAATTTGGATCTGTGGGGCAAAATGGTGTGTGTGAGTGTGTGTGTGTGTGTGTGTGTGTGTGTGTGTGTGGTCATTAAACAACATATCAGAGCAGTTTACAATAATAGTACATAAAACCACACAGTGAAAACAATATAGTAAAAACCATACTATATGGCATAGGTGCCAGGATTGGGAGATTTGAGCC